>NW_012114666.1:487799-507676 GCF_000951035.1 Colobus angolensis palliatus | reverse complement strand
GCCTCATCTCCCACTTCTCTCCTCTGCCTCCACCCACAGGCCTTGTGACTATTTCCCAGACGCTCAGTCGCTTCCCCAGCAGAGGGCCTTTTCACTGGCTGATCCCTCTACAAAGAATTCCTTCTCTTCTTAAAAATCTTTGCTCATTCATCATCCTCTCAGTGAGGTCTTCCCTGACCACCTTATTTTAAAATTCCAAGTCCCCCATCCATAGCCCCCTTATCCTGATCCACTTTCCTGTTTTTCCAGAGAACCCCCTGCCTTCGAACACACAAAATATTTACTTCCTGGGTTTACTGCTTGTCAGTTGTGTCCACTCCTCCCACTCCCACCCTTAAGGTAAGAATCTCTGATTGACTCACTGATATGTCTAGGCCCTCTGAAGCTTCAATAAAAGTTGCTGAATGAATGAATGCATGCATGGTAAAGATCCACCAGGCTAGTTTGCTGTGTCCCTTAACAATGGGAGTAGAACATAAAATGATCCTTTCTCTCAAAAAGAACGTTCTACAGGCCAGTGTGGTGGCTCATGCCTATAATCCCAGCACTTTAGAAGGCCAAGGTAGAAGGATGCTTGAGACCGGCCTGGAGGATGTAAGACCTCATCTCAACAAAAAGTAGAAAAAATGAGCAGGGTATGTTGGTGTGCACTTTAAGTCTCAGCTACAGGGGAGGCTGAGATCGGAGGATCACTTGAGCCTGGAAGGTCAAGGCTGCAGTGAGCCATGACTGTGCCATTGCACTCCAGCCTTGGACTGGGTGAGACCCTGTCTCAAAAAAATAATAATTTTCTAGAATTTACATTTCTAAGGACAGGTGCGGTGGCTCAAACCTGTAATCCCAGCACTTTGGGAGGCCGAAGCAGGTGGATTAGTTGAGGTCAGGAGTTTGAGACCAGCCTGGCCAACATGGTAAAACCTTGTCTCTACAAAAATACAAAAATTAGCCAGATGTGGTGGTACACGCTTGCAATGCCAGCTACTCGGGAGGCTGAGGCAGGAGAACTGCTTGAACCAAGATCATGCCACTGCACTCCAGCCTGGGCAACAGAACAAGACTCTCTCAAAAAAAGAATTAGAGGCTGAGCACTGTGGCTCACGCCTGTAATCCCAGCACTTTGGGAGGCCAAGGCAGGAGGCTCACTTGAGCCCAGAAGTTCGAGAGCAGCCTGGGCAACATAGCGAGACCTCGTCTTGTCTCTACAAAAAATTTTTAAAAAGCCAGCCACGGTGGTGCACGCCTGTGATCCCAGGTAACCAGGAGGCTGAGATAAGAGGATTGCTGGAGCCTGGAAGGTTGAGGCTGCAGTGAGCCATGATCACACCACTACATTTCAGCCTGGATGAAAAAAAAAGATAGGCAGATACATAGAGAGATAGATGTAAAAGCATCTGACACAGATAAGCACTTTGCAAAGACTGGCTGTTGTTATTGTTGTTATTATTATTACTATCATTAAATCATTAGCCGATTCTATGACTAATATTGCTTATGTTTATATCTCCAGAGTACAGGGCAACCACAGACACTACAGAGTGTGGGGAAGGGCAAAGAGGAGGAATCCCAGAAAGGAAAGAGTCAAACAGGGGAAGCCACTGTATTAAACTCTGCCCAAACCCTGGCTTGAACCCTAAACCAAGCATTTGTGTGACAAATTCCAATCAGTACAGCTAAGACTTAAATAATTGAACCAAGATTTGGAATATTATCCACTATAGGGATAATGAGTTAATAGTCTGACCCCAGTCAATGTAAGTGTCTAGTAAAATAAAACAAAAAGAAACAAAAAGAATCAATACTCTTTGGAGGCATATAGCAGAATCTAGAGGTTCTACAACATGTAACATTCACAATATCCAGGTTATACTCCAAAATTACTCAACATATGAAGAAAACAAGAAAACCTGAACCAGTTGAAAGAAAAAAAAAATCAAAACAAAGTGACTCTGAGAGGACTCAAATGCTGAAATTACAGACAAGGACTTTAAAGCAACTATTACAATAATGCTTACGGATGGAAAGGAAAACATGCCATGAATGAGAAGGAGCCTCAGCAAAGAAACATTAATATAAAAATGCATCAGATAAAAATTTCAGAACTAAAACAATATCTGAAAAGTAAAAATTCACTAAGTGTACTTAATAGAAGAACGAAGATGACAAAATAATGACCACAAATTTGGTGAAAGACATAAATTTCCAGAATCAAGGATCTTAGTGAATCCCAAGAGTTATTAAATACACAGAAAATTGCATCTGGGTGCCTTAGAGTCAAACTGCTAGTAACCAAACGTGATCATCGGGACAGCAGCAGAGAAAACAAGTATTATATACATGGAGTCATGGCCTGAATGACCATTGACTCTTGACCAGAAACAGTAGAGGCAGAAGACAGTGAAACCACATCTTTAAAGGACTAAGAGACAAAACTAGCAATCTAGAACTTGATATCCAGTGAAAATATCCTCCAGGAATCTGACATTGTCCGACTAAAAAAAAAAAATGCTACAAATTTGTTTCTAACACACCCTTTTTAACACAGCCAGCCAACGCAGACTACAAGGAATATTAAAAGATGTTCTGTAGGCTGAAGTGGAGCGATACCATTTGGAAACTTGTATCTTCAAAAGGAATCAAGAGCATTAGAAATGGTAAATATTTTAAAACTATTATTCTTCTTAACTTAAAAATGCCTATGATAGTTTAAAGCAAAAATTAAAACCTTGTGCTGTGGAATTTATAACATATATAGAGGTTCTACATATTTTAAACTATAACATAAAGCAGGATCAGTAAATGGAACTATGCAGCTGTCAACATTTTACATAAAGTGGTACAATATTAAATCCAAGTAAACTGTTTCTTTCTTTCTGTTTTTGGTTTATTTTTGTAGAGACAGGGTCTTGCTATGTTGCCCAGGCTACATTCAAACTCCTGAGATCCTCCTGCTTCAGCCTCCCAAGTAGCTAGGACTACAGGCACACACCAACAGACCTGGTTTCTCTCTCTCTTTTTTTTTTTTTTTTTTTTGAGACGGAGTTTTGCTCTTGTTGCTCAGGTTGGAGTACAGTGGCGCGATCTTGGCTCACCGCAACCTCTGCCTCCCGGGTTCAAGCAATTCTCCTGCCTCAGCCTCCCGAGTAGCTGAGACTGCAGGTATGCACCACCATGCCCAGCTAATTTTGTATTTTTAGTAGAGACGGGGTTTCTCCACGTTGATCAGGCTGGTCTCGAACTCCCAACCTCAGGTGATCCACCCACTTCGGCCTCCCAAAGTGCTGGTATTACAGGCATGAACCACCGCGCCCAGCCCAGACCAGGCTTCTAAGTAGACTGTTTCTATCTCTAGAGCTAGACCCGGAGGTCCTTTAAACACTGGAACCATGTCATATAATGCCTGGCACATGTCATATAATGCCTGGCACATATCATATACTGCCTGGCACATCACACAGACACCTAATAAACACTGGTTTCTACAGAAATCACTCTCCCAAGACTTTGACTACCAGGATTCAATTTGTGAAAGCCTATCAGCCCCTGAGAAAGCTGAGAAAATCCAGCTTTCACAAAACCAAACCTGAGATGCAGCACCTAGCCTCAAACCACCTGTAGGTGTACCCACAATGTGAGCTGGAAAGCAGCCAAAGACATTAACTAATTTGCTTCTGCTTACAAAATGAGATATCTCAGTCTCAAAAAAAAGAGGTCAAAAACATAACTGTTAAAGTAAAATTAATGAATTTGCACAGTCAATATAATATACATGAACTAATCAAAAGTATTCAATCATCTTATTAATGAATTTAGTAGAACAAATTTTGGTAATTCATGTTAAGTATATAAGGAAGGGCAGAGAGAGGAAAGATGTTTAAAATCTATCAGAAATGAGAAGTCTAAATAACAGGCATTTCTGTTTTAAGCAATGGAATTACAATTTTAGTTCTATAAAGAACAAAGAACCAGGCTGCCTAGCTGGCTACCACCCTGGGAGAGTTCTGCATTAATAGGCCATTGGTGGCCAATCACAGTCAACGGATCCCACCTCCATTCTCTCACTGGTTGGTTCTATACTATCAGGCACAGCTTTGAGCCCAGCCAGCCATGCTGCAAGTGCACAGCCTGGTCACCTGGCCACAGAGTGCGGACAGCTTGAGACAGCATATCCTCAAGTGTGACACACTGAATGTCATTAAATCACACAGTGGGAAAGTTATTCCCTTCTTCATTTTCCAACTAAATCAAGGAAAGTTTCCTTTTGTTCAGGCATGTCTTGAACACCTCCCTAAGACTGGTAATCTTCCTTTTAATACAAAGCAGGTCTCAGCTCAGAATCTTTTGCAGGCACTGTGCCTATATATCTAGAATTTAATGTTATTTTATTTCTGTTTTATATTTTGGTTAAGTTTCAATTAGAGCAACTGATGAAAGTTTTCTAAAACGTGTTTAAATAAAAGAAGTTATTTGATATGAAGAAAAATCCAAGTGGTATTATCAAAATAAAAATAGAAAAAAGTGGCACACCAATGACTGATGTCTAAAAAATACTAAATTAGCAAAATCCAAGGAAAATATTCCTACTGATACCATTATATTCATATGTAAAGAATAGTACCTTTCATTCCAAGTACTGACAATCATTTCTTCCCCCACATATGCAAACATTTTCCCTGGTGTGGATCAACAGTCTGAACTTTCTCAAAATTAGGAAATCCTACTTGAGTCCAAATTAATAAGATTATCAGTAAGATTATTACTATTTACCTGTGAATGCTGTATTTTTTTTTTTTTTAACTAATCCTTCAATGCACCAGGGCTTACTAAAATATACATGGAAGCAAAATTTGGCTCTCCTTTCCTCAAAGTGAATGAAAATAGCCAGCATTCGCTTCAATATCAATTGTGAAGGCATTCTAACCAGGTAACGTGATGAATAACCTCTTCCCATGACGTTTTTATGGTTTTCTTCTTTATTAAATCTTAAAAGACAAACGAAATCAATCAACAATTGATGAACTATTTAAAGATAACAGAGCAGGATTCCTCAACCTCAGCACTATTGACATTCCAGGCTAGATTATACTTTGTTCTGCGGGCTGTGAACTATGGAAAGTTTAGCAACATGCCTGGCCTCTACCCACTACATGCCAGAAGCACTCCCTCCCGACGTTGTGACGATCAAAACTATCTCCAGCCATTGTCAGACGTCCCCCGGGGGTGGGGGGAAGCAAGGCAAAATCACCCCAGTTAAGAAACACTGTAAAAGAGAAAGACAAGCCAGGCAGTGTTACCTGCGGGCTATCTGGCCAGTGGAAAAGATCTGGCCCACCATTACTTCTTCGCCTCATCTCCCACTTCTCTCCTCTGCCTCCACCCACAGGCCTTGTGACTATTTCCCAGACGCTCAGTCGCTTCCCCAGCAGAGGGCCTTTTCACTGGCTGATCCCTCTACAAAGAATTCCTTCTCTTCTTAAAAATCTTTGCTCATTCATCATCCTCTCAGTGAGGTCTTCCCTGACCACCTTATTTTAAAATTCCAAGTCCCCCATCCATAGCCCCCTTATCCTGATCCACTTTCCTGTTTTTCCAGAGAACCCCCTGCCTTCGAACACACAAAATATTTACTTCCTGGGTTTACTGCTTGTCAGTTGTGTCCACTCCTCCCACTCCCACCCTTAAGGTAAGAATCTCTGATTGACTCACTGATATGTCTAGGCCCTCTGAAGCTTCAATAAAAGTTGCTGAATGAATGAATGCATGCATGGTAAAGATCCACCAGGCTAGTTTGCTGTGTCCCTTAACAATGGGAGTAGAACATAAAATGATCCTTTCTCTCAAAAAGAACGTTCTACAGGCCAGTGTGGTGGCTCATGCCTATAATCCCAGCACTTTAGAAGGCCAAGGTAGAAGGATGCTTGAGACCGGCCTGGAGGATGTAAGACCTCATCTCAACAAAAAGTAGAAAAAATGAGCAGGGTATGTTGGTGTGCACTTTAAGTCTCAGCTACAGGGGAGGCTGAGATCGGAGGATCACTTGAGCCTGGAAGGTCAAGGCTGCAGTGAGCCATGACTGTGCCATTGCACTCCAGCCTTGGACTGGGTGAGACCCTGTCTCAAAAAAATAATAATTTTCTAGAATTTACATTTCTAAGGACAGGTGCGGTGGCTCAAACCTGTAATCCCAGCACTTTGGGAGGCCGAAGCAGGTGGATTAGTTGAGGTCAGGAGTTTGAGACCAGCCTGGCCAACATGGTAAAACCTTGTCTCTACAAAAATACAAAAATTAGCCAGATGTGGTGGTACACGCTTGCAATGCCAGCTACTCGGGAGGCTGAGGCAGGAGAACTGCTTGAACCAAGATCATGCCACTGCACTCCAGCCTGGGCAACAGAACAAGACTCTCTCAAAAAAAGAAAAAAAAAAAAAAAGAATTTACATTTCTAGCCATTGCTAAGTTGGCATGTTGTCTGGTAACTGCTGACAGAAACAAGGGGCTAAAGTCTACGAGGCAATATTACAAACAATTACTCTGGGACCCAGCAAGTCCAGACCACACATAAACATCAGGAATCTGAAGCATTCACGTTAGAAATGAAATATGAAATAGCATGTCAATAATTCCTAGTTCAAATCTTTTTCACTGTTTTGTTTTACATTTGAAAAACAAAAAAGCTACTAACTCCATTTATGAAAGCATTGTATGATGCAGAAGAACAAAGCTTTCTGAACAAAACCGTTTCTCATAACAACTTCAAGTTGTTTTGGCCCAGTGTAAAATATGAAATAAACCAGTGTTGATCATGTTTTGACTTCATTTGTCATCTACACTATAATAAGCTTTTAAGCAGCAGCTGCTTTCTATGTTTCTGCCACTTTCTATATTTCTAGGTTTACTGACAAATCGACACGGGACACTACTGACTCTTTAAGAAAAATGATTCATATTTAAAGCTAGCAATGCACAGTAGGAAAAGGGCTTGGAGAAGGGCCAGGGTGATTCACAGGGGTCAGTGGCCTCTCCTACTGTCCCGTATGCTCAGCCCCCATCCCCTGGCTCTGCACACACGAGCCACCTTGAACTGTGTGCCCAGCACCCCTGCAGCTCTGTTACACCACAGTCAGCAGCTGTGGCTGCTCCTGGTCCTCCAGGGAGATGTAGAGTTTTAAAATCCACTTTAATAGCTAAGACATAGACAGCTCACCTCTACCATTTAAACCACTTCAGAAGCTAGGACATAGACAGCTTACCTCTATCATCCACTTCAATAGCTAAGACACAGGTAGCTCACCTCTACAGATAGCCTTAGCTCTCAGGGAGGTTGAGGTGGAAGGATCACTTGAGCCTGGGAGGTTGAGGCTGCAGTGAGCCGTGATTGTGCCACTGCTCTCCAGCCTGGGAGACAGAGTGAGACCGTGTCTCAAAAATAATAATAACAATTGTCTAGAATTTACATTTCTAGCCACTGCTAAGTTGGCCAGGGTGGTTCTGAGCTCGCACAACCTAAAACAAGACCAGTTCCTCTTCAGGAAGGTCCTGACTACTTTGCAAAGAATAACAGGATAACAGGGTTTATTATCCTTTGCCCCTGATGTTAGGTGACTACATTTAAAAAAATTTAAAAAAAAGGAACTCTTCTCTGACTAAAAGGCCCACCAGAGAAAAATATTTCTGGAAACTACAACACTGAGAAAAAAGGATTTACCCTCCTCTATGTTAACTGGTTACTCAAGGGTTATCCAACCAACCCTGTCAGTATCTCTCTCACTTGTTGGGGCATAAAGGAAATCAGATGAGGATGCTGTAGTGAAACACACCATGGACCCCTGAGTCCTCACCTGTGTGTCAATGCTTTTCACCAGACACCAATCTGTGCTAAAGCAGGCCAAGTATGAATTAATATGTTTAAGAATAACATTAGGTCAATATGCATTGAAGGTTCAACTATAGCAGATACGATCTAATAAACAGAAAAGAAACTTTACAGGTCACTTTACAGCAAAAAAAAATGGATTGGAAGATCAATACAGAAACAGAAAGCATGCTGAGAGCAGACTCACCTTGAACATCCCCTCCTCCCTCATGGTTCATAGTAGGCAACAACAGTAAATCTAATTCAAGAGTAGTGGTCCCTGGACACCATAAGCCCCCACGGGAAAAAAGATCATCATGTACATCACCACCCACAATGCCATGGTGGTAAGCACCATGGGACATAAGCACAGACAAACAAGAGGGACACAGCTCCACTTGGAAGACAGTAAAGAGACGCGAGACAGCTTCCCTAGAACACAGGTGGTATGTGATTTGCGCCTTGAAGATTGAACAGAAATCTGCCACGTGGGAAGAGAGAGAGAATCTGTGAAAGGGAAAAAGAATATTCCAGATGAAGGGAAAAGCAGAGCAAGGTACACTGTCTGCCACCTTCAAGTGGTTCAGGGACACTGAGCCATTTCACACAAAGCCACCAAGCCCTGACTGAGTAGCCACACCATAATCAGCTTTAAGTGGAAAAGGGGAAAAAAATAAACACAATAAAACATACCCAAGGAAATCCCTTTATTGGCCTAGACATAAGCAGAGCTGGAGCTGGAGGCAGAATGTTATGGCATGTCTACCCCAGCAAGCATTTTCATTCAGAGTAAGCTCTCCAGCCATTCCCAATATTTATGATTCTCCATTCAATATGTCACCCTATCATTATAACTCTACATGATACATGCCACTCTGAGCCAGACCAATTAGCCATACAATCCAATATTCTGTTTCTGACATACCACTAGGGGACACTGAACAGGCAACATGACAGACGTGGTTCACTATGTCCATGTTTGACTCGAAATATTAGAAGATTGGTTGATGGTGGCCAAGAAGGAATTTAAGCTTTATTTGCAAAAGTTGTACTTAGAATGAATGTAGAATGTATTCATGCAGAACTTATATAAATAAAAATTAATTCTTTAGAGGGTCACGTTAGCTACTCTTCGACTAACAACTAAATCTTTACAAGGCGTTAGGTGATTTGGGGGCAACTAGAATACACCACTCCCATAATGTGTTATTTGAAGTAGTTTTGCTCGTCTCACTAACAGGCTTGTAAGTACTAATGCAGATTTCTGAATTGGGACTATTTCTAACAGCAAGACTAGACAAGTTTGATCCATTTAACAGACGAAGAATACTCTCGATTCTTCACTGGCTTTTGGTGGGAAGTGACCCCCGCACACTTCAGGTCCTTGTTAACTAAATTCAAACAGCAAATTGCGTAAGCAACTTTCTCTATATAAATGTCATTCTCTAACAAGACCCACACTGACTTACTAGCTCTCATATGAGCAGATCCATCCAATGCATAATGTTTTATATTGCAAATCTTTGAGGGCTACTGATCGTTATTACTAGCACTATGCAACGGGCTGTCTGCAAAGACCAGCCTAAATCATGAGCAGCCATCCTTTCTATGCCATGCCGACATGGAAATTCCTCCTTGATTTGTGGCTTTAATCATGGCTTCCAAAAGCCATCATTATTTATGACTCTTTTATTTACTTTTATTTTGAGATGGAGTTTTGTTCTTGTTGCCCAGGCTGGATGCAATGGCGTGATCTCAGCGCGCTGCAACCTCCACCTCCCAGGTTCAAGCGATTCTCCTGCCTCAGCCTCCTGAGTAGCTGGGATTACAGGCGTGTGCCAGCATGCCCAGCTAATTTTTCCTCTCTCTTTCTTTTTTTTTTTGTAATTTTAGTAGAGACAGGGTTTAACCATGTTGGCCAAGCTGGTCACAAACTCCTGGCCTCAGGTGATCCACCTGCCTCGGCCTCTCAAAGTGCTGGGATAACAGGTGTGAGCCACCATGCCCAGGCAACTCTGATTTATAAGTTGATGATCAATGGGAAACATTTACTCACGTTACCTGACAGGAAAGAACTCTGCAGCTCAAGGCAGTTTGTATGCTCCATTTTAATGTTACCCATCTCCACTCTCCTGCCAATTTGCCCACTTGAGGGATGGAGTTGGAGAAGATGAGGGTGGTAAAGTCTACATGGCATTAATGAACCAATGGAACAATATTACTTACAAATGCAATGAGTTCTCTAGTCAGACTTGAGGTAGATGAAAAGAAAAAAATGGTTACAGAAGACAGTCAAAATCTTCAGGATGAGTGTTGGGGTATAGAGTCCTCTATTTTCATACTGTTCGAAATCGTTAAAACAATCAAGCAATGCACTCAGACCAAGCAAGATAACTTTACCAGCATCTCCAAAACCACCTCTTGCTATCTTCCACTTACCACCTCCCGCAACGGGTAGCAACTCTCCTGCCTTCTAACAGCCTAGATTCCCTTTGCATGGTTTTATAGTTCATACAAATAGAACCATTTAGTGTGTACCCTTTTGTGTCTGGCTTTTCAGATGTTTGTGAAATTATCCGTATTACTGATTAGAGTTATAGGTCATCCATTCTTACAGCTGCATGGTTTTCCATTGTGTGAACATGCCAGAATTTATAATCCTTTGTAGTCATGATGCATATTTGAGTAGATTGCATTTTCCAACTCTTAAGAATCATGTGAGGCCGGGCGCGGTGGCTCAAGCCTGTAATCCTGGCACTTTGGGAGGCTGAGATGGGCGGATCACGAGGTCAGGAGATCAAGACCATCCTGGCTAACACGAAACCCCGTCTCTACTGAAAAAAACACAAAAAACTAGCCGGGCGAGGTGGCAGGCGCCTGTAGTTCCAGCTACTCAGGAGGCTTAGGCAGGAGAATGGCGTGAACCCGGGAGGCAGAGCTTGCAGTGAGCTGAGATCCGGCCACTGCACTCCAGCCTGGGCGATAGAGCGAGACTCTGCCTCAAAAAAAAAAAAAAAAAAGGAATCATGTGACTGGCCAGGCATGGTGGCTCACGCCTGTAATCCCAGCACTTTGGGAGGCTGAGGCAGGCAGATCGTGAGGTCAAGAGATCGAGACCATCCTGGCCAACATGGTGAAACCCCAACTGCACTAAAAATACAAAAATTAGCTGGGCCTGGTGGTGCACGCCTGTAGTCCCAGCTACTCGGGAGGCTGAGGCAGGAGAATCACTTAAACCCGGGAGGCAGAGGTTGCGGTGAGCAAAGATCGCGCCACTGCACTCCAGCCTGGCGATAGAGCAAGACTCCATCTCAGAAAAAAAAAGAATCATGCAACTATGAACACGTTTTTTGAGAATATATGTCTATGTTTTGTTGGGCATATAACCAGGAGAACCGGTGGGTTATTCAAATTCTTAAGGTTTTCAGAGTACACATAAATCATGCAAATGTGTGCTGGAATCTTCCATCCCTGATGAAAAGCCCTTTGAACCCCTCCAGCTGCTGCTTCTTGAAAGGCTGTGCTTTCTCCTGCTGGGCTGTGAGCCCCAAATGCAGTGACCATTCCTGAAAGTGCCCAGTGCCTAGCCACAGCCTGCTGTATTCCTCGCCTTGGCTACCAGGCACTGGACACTTTGACCACTGAGCTACTGGACTCCAGACCACACCGCCTCAACTTCCAGAACTTTCCCAATTAACTCCAATCTGGCTTCCACTTCTTGGCTGTGCTGAACTACTTCTCACTGAGGTGAATGAAGACCCCCTAACTGCCAAACTCCGGGGCCTGTCTTCAGTCCTCATCTTACCGGACCCTTCTGGGGCAAGAGACATAAATAAATGATTATCCAATCAAAACCCTGGCTCCAAGGCTCTCCTGGTTTCCTACCTCCATGGCTAATTTCTAGAAGCCTCTGCTGCCCAGGGAGTACCCCTTCACCTTCTTCTCCAACATTCCCTCTCATCCTGCTCCCGTGGCTCCAGCTACCACTCACCACGAACGACTTTCACATCTCCTCTCCAGTCCTAACTGTGCTCCAGAACCCTACAAGGCAGCTTTCTGGTGTCCTCGACAATGCCACCAGGATCTGTGGCATTGCTTCTCATGTGCTGCCCAGTGCCATTCACTATGTTAGACCACAGGCACCCAAAGAAGCATAAGACCCATTCTAATGGTCAATGCTATCAGTAAATTAGCAAATGCTGCCACAGGAAAATACAGGGCTCAGCAAACACAAAGAAGGGGCGCCCAGCCCAGTCTGGGTGGAAGGGAATGGAGGTGTCAGAGAAGTTCTCTATGAGACCCTGTCTCTGAGTTGACCCTTCCCTCACCACCGGAACTATCTGTCAACCCTATCCCCCACTCCCAGGCTCATCTCCTTGATTGAAACCCCACTCCCTCCGCCTGAACCGCAGGAACACACTGGGCATCCCACCCCAGCTTTTCCTCCTTTTTTTAAAGCACCGAGCAGCTCTAGTCACTCCCTGGTTCAGATTCTCCAGTGGCTCCCATGACTCCATGGATAAAAGGTCAACACTTTACCTTACAATGGACTTAAGGGCCATGCATGGCCTGGCCCCCATCCCCTCCACTCACCTCCTGTGTCTGTTATTCACTGCTCCAGATACACAAGCCCAGACACACAGGCCTTCCTGCTAGTCCTTGACAAGGAAGAGCTGTACGCAGGAGGCTTTCTCTGGCTTTTCATGCGAGTATCTCCAGCTTGTTACTCAAATCTCAACTCAGAAGCACCTCTCAGGGCTCTGGAGATGCCTTCTCTGGCCACTGGACGTTAGCAGCACCAGTATGCATGCAGCCACACTGTGCTGGCACCTTGGATCACACTCGCCTGCTATACGTTCTTCTGCTTACCTCTTTAGTGTCTTGTTTCTGCTGCTGGACTGAAAGCTTCATATGAGCAAAAACTGGGTTCGTTTTATTCTCTTCTGCGTCCACGACGCCTAACATCATGAATAAATATTAGTTGAATGAATGAATATACCAGTGAATGATGAGTCCTCCAAAGGATAGTGGTTAAGATAAATTCTGCAGCCAGACTTCCTGGTTTAAATTCCACCTCTGTCACTTACTAGCTTTGTTACTTTGCGCAAGTTACTTAGCCTTTCTGTGCCTGCTGTGAGCCTTGCAATGATAAAACGGGATTAAAAACACCCGGCCCATGGGCTTTTGTACTTCAGTCACAACAATAACGTGTCACAGCAGAGCTTGACATGCTTTTAGTCCTAAGTAAAGGACAGTGTTTGTACCACTGCCTGGGTTGCATTCCTAAGACAGAAACTCCACAATGCTTAGGGACGCCCTACTGCCTCCCAGGTTAAGCCTAAACCCTGGGCTGGTAAAGCAGATTCTTCACTGACAGCCCCCAGTGCTATCTCCCAGTCTCTCCCACTCCCTCCCTCACACACAGCCCTTGTTCCCAAGTCTCCACCCTTCTCTCTCACCGAGTCCCAAGCAGACCAGGATCATGCAACCCTCTGCCTTTGTACCCACCACCCAAATGCCCATCGCCTTCCTCCACCTGCCCAAACTCAAATGCCACCTCCCCTCAGAAGCCTTCCCCTCCTACCCTTGTCCTGTCTTCTTTTTTTCTCTCTTTTGTTTTTTTTTTTTTTTGAGACGGAGTCTTGCTCTGTTGCCCAGGCTGGAGCACAGTGGCACAATCTTGGCTCACTGTGGCCTCCATCTCCCAGGTTCAAGCAATCTTCCCACCTCAGACTCCCTAGTAGCTGGGATTACAGGTGCACGCCACCACACTCGGCTAATTTTTGTATTCTTAGCGGAGACGGGGTTTCGCCATGTTGGCCAGGCTACTCTCAAACTCTTGAGCCTTAGTTATCTGCCCACCTTGGCTTCCCAAAGTGCTGGGATTACAGGCTTAAGGCACCACACCCAGCCCGGCCCTGTCTTCTTACTGGCCCAGATCTGTGTTCCCTCTTCTGCCTGGACCCTTGAGACACCGCAGGCACCTCCCTCCCAGGCTGTGGGTGTGTCAGGAGCTGAGCCCCAGGCTTCCCCACAACTGTATCCCCAACACTTTTGGGAAGGCTGATACCTTGGAAGACGTGGAGAAACATGTTATGTGCATGAATGACTTTCCAAGCATGGAAACTAATACCTGTCCTCACCTCTTATATTTTTCCCATCAGGGTTAAACTAATTGGTATTTTGAAGGTCAAAGCTACTTTCCCTTTTGTTAACTAGGTTTTGTCGCAAAATTTGTTTACAAGAGCTTATTTTGTGATGAAGAAAGCCATTTAAAACTCTTCTTTTTAAACAGAGGCAATTTGTGGGAATTGCTAATGCTCATCTGTTTGCCTCACAGGAAACAGAAAATACAGAGCAACAAAAGTAAAACACATTAGGACGACGGGAAGGGAAGCAAGGTGGATCCGCTCCCACCACTCTGACTCTTTTGTTCCTTGCCATTCTCATACACAAATGGGAAAAATGAGACATGAAATTTGAGCAACTTGTCAAGGGTTATTCAACAGAGGCTTTTCAACAAAGCTCAGCTCTTCCAGCTAAACCTAGTGGGAAAGATACTGATCTGGCTGGCTCAGCTGACCAACAGACCTAGGGGCTTTAATGGAAAAAAAATCAACTCTGAGCTAGAGAAGAAGTCAGCAAACCACCTTCCCTAGGCCAAATTCAGCCCACCACTTGTATTTGTAAATAAAGTTTTATTAGGACACACCCATGCCTACTCATTTATGTGCTATTTATGGCTGCTTTCAGGCTACAATAGCAGAGAAGGGATTTCCTAGCCAGCAAGCCCTAAAATATCTGATCCTTTCCAGAAAAAATTGCCAATCTGATATAGAGAATAATTTGATCTCTGGGTTTTCTTCTATTTTCCAAGTATTAGATATTGCTGTTCAAATTATTTCAGTTGACAGGGAGATTTTTATTTTACAAAACTGAACATCTTTGACTCAAGCATATATCATAGTTCAGACAAAAAGTTCAATGGTTTGGTTTAGGACTCAGATTAATATAGTTTCTCTGCTTTGGGGGCTTGGTTCTTGTCCTTGAGAAGGTTTTTACAAACACAGAACAAAGGGGCAGGTAACACAGAATGCTTTTTGCTTTGGAAAATGTCTTTTACTCAAGGTTGAACATACACTGCTCCTCCTAGCATTAAGACTCCATGATTCTCTCTATATTCCATTGGCTTAGCTAATCCTGTTTTCACCAAAGGTCCAGATATCATTTGTTGGATAGAAGTATATCCTCTTCCAAGTTCTTTAATAGATACCTCTTCAAAGCTAAACATTTGAAAAGAAATACACTGACCCCCAAACACTAACGTATTTTATGAGTCAGTCTTTTGAAGCTAAATGTATCTTACAAGAACTCTGCAGTGACTTCAGAATTGGAATCCAGCCTTCCAACTCTTCCCACAGATGTTTGATCACATGTGATACTTTCATCTCCCTTCTTTAAACCTTTTACTATGGAAATTTTCAAACATATACTAAAATAGAGAGACCAGGCCCCAGCAACCAACTTCAACAAGTATCCACATTCTGCCATTTATTTTTCCATTTATCCCTCTCCTGACTTTGTATTTACTGTTTGTTGCAGTATTTGATAGCAGACTTCACACATCAAATGATTTCACCCAAGAATGCTTGTTTCTGTTAGATGAGGCCCTTTTCCTTTGAACAAAACCATGACACTACTATCATATCCAACAAAACAATTCTTAATATTATCTAATACCCAGTCCAAACTCAATACCCTGTCTCAGTTATGTATTTTTATAGTTGGTTTGTTCAACTAAAGATCCAAATATGATCATATATTGTATTTTGTTGATAGGTCTCTTAGGTGTCTCTTCATATTTGCAATAGGCTCCCCTCATTTTTTATTCACCCATCACTGACACACATTTAAATTCTAATTGGCCAAACAAACCTTACCAACAATAACACCTCTTCAGCCTCCATATGCTATAAGCAAAACCAGACATTCATAGGCTTGTAGATGCTTAGGCACAGACATACAGCTCCACCTTCCACGTGCAATTCAACATGAAAACCAATACGCCAGGCCATCCCACATACTTTCTGCCTTCAAGAGAAGAAATTTAGATTGCTTCAGCAAGCCAATTCTCTGAAAACAAATCTCTTCTGTGCTGCAATGGCCTGAAGACTCTGAATGATTTAAAAAACAAGATATCCATTCATTACGGCTCCCTTTTGAAATTAGCCAAACATAATAAAGAATCACAAAGTAAATCAGACAAAAGCCTCATAATCCATTATCGTTAACATTAACAACATTAATTGAGCACCTAGATCACGCGAGACATTGGATTATGGAAAGGATGACCTGTGTCCCTACCCCAAGGGACCTACAGTCTAAACAGAGAGGTGTCGCATCATTTAGACACAAATGCCCAAGGAGGACCACAGTCACAGTACCACCCAAACTGACATCCATTTCCTATCCCCTAGGTTAAGAATATTTATGAGGTTGATCCATGTGGTGGAATAAAAAGAAAAGAGCAGAAGGAATTGCATTTGACTGAATTCCACCATTCATGAGCTGTACCACAATGGATAAGTTACTCAACCTGATTCTCCGTTTTCTCATCTGTAAGAGGAATAATCCCACCTACCTCACAGACTAGCAGCTGGTAACACTGTATCATAAGCTCTTATGTAAAAATCCAGCAAAGATGATGATGATGATAAAAATCACTGAATACAAAGCACTAGACTAGAATATTTTCTGTCTATCCATCTAACCCTCACATCAGTCCTATGAGGTAGCTCCCATTCTCATGCCATTTTCCAAAGAACTGAACAGAATGGGTGAGTGTTTCACCCAATGTAACACAGCTACAGGTGTCAGAACGCCAGGAGGTAGAGGATAAAACTTCAGGGTTCTTTCTGCCAATAATGGTATGATAATACCTCCCAATACTAGCATGGGGAGGTGTGGGGGTAGAAGCAGAGCAGCAAGAATGAGCGTGCCCTCGCGTACAGATCAATTATGTTATAAACTCCTAAGGTACAGCACTCCACAGCTCCTACCCTTGCCCAAACAGGAACCCCCCAGGAGGCTCCCAGAGTTGTCCTACCCAAGGTGTGGTTATGTTCAGAGGCGTAACAGTGGTTTCCTTCCTTACTGGGGCAAGTCTTCAGCTGTCTGCTAAAGAGTTATTAAGCCTTTTTAATCACAAGTCTCAAACACTAACATTTGTTCAAAGATTTGTCCAAAGTAAGATCATAATTTTTTCCTATATAATCCCTTACTTTTTTGTACATACATAGGCAAAAAAGGACTGAAGGAAGGCAGTCATCAGAAAAGAGGCGCAACTACCCTGTGGCCACTCTACTGTAAGAAAGCTGACCTAGCCTAGGTTCAAGTGGAAAGGGCCCCTGATGGAGAACTGAGGTCCTGGCCAATAGTCCTGGCAGATCTCCTAGCCAACAGCCAGGACCTATGCCACCCACGTAAGTGACATCATTCTTACTTCCCCAAATGAAACCACATTAAGCAGAACCACCACCCAGTCTACCCACAGATTTGTGGGAAATCGAATGCTGTTGGTTTCAGCCATTGAGTTTTGGGGTGGTTAGATAACTGAAACAGCTAGAAAATAGCTTTCCAGTCAGATCAAATACCAAATCTATGAATGAGAAGCACCACAGGGCAGCTAAACATTGTTTATCAACGGAAATGATACAACTCTTTCAATCCGAGCATGCCTACCAGCTGAAACATGCAGCTCGGTAAACCTGGATCTATACTGTACCGGGCTCAACAATGTTAAATAACCACTAATAATGATCACATTAATCACAGTAACAGCAGCCAATATTTACCAAATGTTTATTACATAGTAGGCATTGTACTAAATCCTTTAATCATTTAATTCCCTATAAAAGCCTTTTGAGGTGGGCCGCTATAATGCCCATTTTACTGATGAGGTCGCTGAGGCGTAGAGTGGTACATTGACTTGCCTGGGATCACACTGCTAGTAAACAGTGATACGGGATTTCACTCTTGGCCATCGGATTCCAGACACTGAGCTCTTAACTGTCAGCTTGTTTTGACCCTTCAAAAGTGTTATGCTACTTTAACAAAACCGCCCCTTGTTTTTTTGTTTGTTTTTTTTTCTGAGACGGAGTCTTGTGCTGTTGCCCAGGCTGGAGTGCAGTGGCGCTCACTGCAACCTCTGCTTCCCAGGTTCAAGCAATTCTCCTGCCTCAGTCTCCCGAGCAGCTGGAATTAGAGACGTGTGCCACCTAGCCCGGCTAATTTTTGTATTGTTAGTAGAGACAGGGTTTTATCATGTTGACCAGGCTGGTCTCAAACTCCTGACCTTAAGTGATCTGCCCGTCTCTGCCTCCCAAAGTGCTGGGATTACAGGCCTGAGCCACCGCACCCAGCCGAGATTGCACCCTCTGAGTTAATGTGTGTCAAGAGTTCAACACTGGGCCGGCGCGGTGGCTCACGCCTGTAATCCCAGCACTTTGGGAGGCCAAGGTGGGCAGATCACGAGATCACGAGGTCAAGAGATGGAGACCATTCTGGCTAACATGGTGAAACCCCGTCTCTACTAAAAATACAAAATATTAGTCGGGCGTGGTGGCGGGCGCCTGTAGTCCCAGCTACTTGGGAGGCTGAGGCAGGAGAATGGCGTTAACCCAGGAGGTGGAGCTTGCAGTGAGCCGACATCTTGCCACTGCGCGCCAGCCTGGGCTACAGAGCAAGACTACGTCTCAAAACAAAAGAAAGAGTTTAACGCTGTCTGGTCCATGGTAAGTTTTCAGTACACACCAACATTTACTATTAGGAAACCTATAGGTATGGAAGGAAAGATGAGAGGAAGTACTGTATATGACTGGCGTACAATACGCCCCCAATTAATGTTAGTTATTTGGATGATTTATATAGGGCTTCTTCACCAGCAAGCACTCCAGTGCTTGCTATTTTTCTGTTTACAAGTAGGCTCTCCCCCACACCCTGTGAGCTCCCTGCGTGTAGAGCTGTTTCCAACACATCCTTGCAGGTCCGGAACCCAGAGCAAGTAGCTGCTCAATAAATGTTTCTTAGCGGGAGAGGAAACGCTTCCTTCATTCACCACAAATGTGAACTTGGATTTCCAAGATGACACCTCCCCCAGCTACCAGCCCTTAACATGATTTCAAAGAAGAGGGCAAGAAGGGACAAGGGACCCACCCAAGAAATGCGGGGGCCAATGGACTCCATGGGATAAGAGATGGAGCTGGGCTTGTGGCCAGGACACTTGAGAAGTCCGTGAATTCCGTGGCCGGCCACACCGAGAGCCGAACCTCCGCAACCCCCCAGCACTCCTAAAAGTCCCTAGGAAAAGGGCGAGGCCCTGAGAGGGAAGTCACCGAACTCCCAGGTGGTGGGCCCCCCCGCCCACCCACCGTGAGTCGACTAGGACTTGGAACTACCCCCTCCGCCCACCCCGGGGCAGCCGCAGGCGTAGGAAGAAAAGAAGTGACAGGAAGTCAAAAGTTTCCCCAACAACAAAAATCCTTCCCTCGAGGGAAGGGCTCCCACCCTCAGCCCGCCCCGCCCAGCGGGGAGGGACGGCCCCCAGTGGATCTAGGCAGTTGAGGGTCCCGCTGTTCTGCTCCCGACGAGGAGGGCCTGGCTTGAGAGTCCCCCGCCCCGCGCTTCGTGCACCCTGAATTCTTTGAGAGCGTCCCAGGGAGGGATGGGGTGCCCCAACTCTTACTTACAGTCGTCTAAGTCATCCTGCAAGTCCACAAAGTACAGGGGGATCTCTGAAAACCAAGAAACACACAAGGAGTTACCAGGGGGCTATGGCGAGAGAGGACGGGGTCGGGCAGGGGCCCCTTGGCCTCGCGGGGTGGTCACGGGGCGAGAGGGAGGGGAGCACCCCTGGCGTCCCCCGAACCCAGCCCCACTCACCCGCCATCTTGGGATGGGCCTGGAGGCGGGACGGACAGGGGTGAGGGTGCCTGTAGACAGGGGCGGGGCCGTCGGTTTCAGGCCCCG
>NW_012114666.1:485289-487579 GCF_000951035.1 Colobus angolensis palliatus | reverse complement strand
CGTCTGGCGGCAGCGGCGCCTGGGGATGCTCTTGCTGGGCCCGGCCTTTCCTTTCTCAACTTAGGGCGGCGGCGGGCCCGCGCCCGTGGCTCCCGGGCCATGGCGCTGAGGGAGCTCAAAGTGTGTCTCCTCGGGGTGAGTGGCGGTGGGTCCGGCCGGGAGGGCCACGGGAGGCTGGGCTGGCGGGGACCCCGGATCCCCCATGTCCCCTCATTCTTTCCCCCATCCCCCGTCCAAGACGCTGTCTGCCAGCCCCGTGGACCCTCCCTCCAGGTCAGGAGCTGTCCCGCCCACCTCTTGCACCCTCCAGAAGGTCCTGGAGGCCGGAGGGACCTTTCCCCTTCCCCTTCCCCTCTCTGGAGCCCGTGGACTCTTCCCGCCCCTCAAAGAGCAAACAGCCCCGCCTTGCCTCTCCATTGCATCTGGGTTAGGAGAGGGTTTTAAATAGTTTTCTTCCAACTTACCAAGGTATTAGTTGGGAGTTGGCCGAGTCTTCCAAAGTAAAACCCGTAACAGGTCTTTAGGTTTTACAAGCAGCATTAGCCTACTTTGTCTCTTGGGGGTGTTTTTGAACTTGCGGGATACCCCTGCCACTTCTCCAAAGAGTTACTTTGCCAAGTAACTCTTCCCGTGGAGACAGGGGGTGTTCAAATCAGGAAGCCCCAAAGACTAGTTTGAAGCTTCAGCTTCCTGTCTTGTCAGGAAGGACAAGGTTGGCCATTTCAAAGCCTTCTGTCCGAAATTGATGCTGTCATTCCAGTTTCTGCCTTAAAAGATAGGAACTCCATTAACTAATCTTTATTCCCCCAAAATAGGGTGGGGCTAGGATTCTTCAGGGATTACTCAGAGGTAACCCAGGAGTTCAAAGTTTACTAACATGTTAGAAAGCAAGTGGACTTATTACTTTTTACACGAAGCAGAAACTTTGGGTCTTTCAAAAGGTCCTAATCTGTCTTAAAAACTGCAAAAACCTACTCTTTTAGCACATTTGGAATTCCCTAATTACTCCATTAAATTTTTATGACAACTGCTTTTGTGTTCCTCAGTTTATAAAATTTACACATCTAGGGTGATTTTTCTAAAATCCTGAACTTATGCCACAAAGTAGTTTTTGGTGTCTGCCAAAAGGTAAACTTTTTCTCAGTCACGTCTCGTTCTCTTTCAGGATACAGGTGTAGGTAAATCGAGTATTGTGTGGCGGTTTGTGGAAGACAGTTTTGATCCAAACATCAACCCAACAATAGGGTAAGAGATTTTTATTTGATACACATCTGAAGGTGCATTGAAAATCCTTCCAAATACATAGTGTGTTACAGGTGTAGACCCTGCACTTTATATTCATTGAATTCTGAGTCGCTGATTCACATCATCTCTGGAAGACTTGAAAGAGTCCAGTGAGGATCTATGTATTTTAGGAAAATTATCTTCAAACTTGTTGGGAGTGAAAACTTAAAAATGCAAATATGAATTGGAGTTCTGCTAATTACTAGAATAGACAGAAACTTCTGTCTATAAATATCTACAACAATTACACCTTGAAATAAGGCAGATGAAAATAGATCCTGGTGCTATTCTTTCAGGCATATCAAGTAAAAGACATTTAGATGGTTTTTGTCCATCCTGAAAGTAGTAGGTTGAAATCTGAACCCTTACACATGCCTGTATTGGTAGTAATAAGAAATTAATCAATTCGTATTGAAATGGAAGGTTTTTTCGGTTCTCTGGTTCTATGGATAAGTAAAGTTGATTGTTCATATGTTTTTGACTCTATAAGAAAACTTTTCATTTTGCAATACTAATCCTTTGACTACATAAGAAGTTGTGTTTTATAGGCTTTAATACTATGTTAGCTTTATAAAACTAAATAGGTGCTATGCTGTAGTTTTATCATCAAACCCTCAAATGGCTTCCAGCATTTAAAGAAAAAATCAATGTTATCCATCGTTAGGTTAATATTGGCCTTTGTGCTCTATACAGATCATTCTTTAACTAATACAGAAATATTTTACAGCCCAGGAGAGAAACTGCCATAAGATTGTACCCTGAGAAATTATGAGCTCCTGTTATCAGAGGTTATTTATTTATTATTTATTTATTTTTTTTTTGAGACAAGAGTTTCACTCTTTTTGCCCGGGCTGCGGTGCAGTGGCGCAATCTCGGCTCACTGCAACCTCCGCCTCCCAGGTTCAGGCGACTCTCATGCCTCAGCCTGAGTAGCTGGAATTATGGGTGTCCACCACCGTGCCCAGCTCATTTTGTATTTCTAGTAGAGACAAAGTCTCACCATGTT
>NW_012114666.1:453643-484694 GCF_000951035.1 Colobus angolensis palliatus | reverse complement strand
GCTTCTGCCTCCCAAAGTGCTGGGGTTACAGGAGTGAGCCACCGTGCCCGGCCACCTCTCTGCTTTTTTAAACCCTGTGGGGTTTACACATTTGAAGGCATGGGGATGAAATTCACCAATAAGTTTCTGCAATTGAAATACTTTTCCATATCCTTTAAGAAAGAGCTGGGTATGACACATGTAAAACGTGACCCCATCCATCTCAGGGCTTTCCTGTCCCTACCTGCATGGGAAAGTGAAGTGTTAGGAAGTGACAGCAAGTACTGCTGGTGATTCAGCGAGTGACACACTTCACACTGAGTCAGAGCTGAAAACCCAAAACCCATAAGACACCCAGACACCACCTTGGCTAGAAGTGCTCTCTCAAATAAGAAGAGAGAAAAGTGAAGGGTGTAGCTTCATGCATCTTGATGAGGCCTGTGGCCCCTTCCTGAGTATCCACTGTTCCCTTGTTTGGCCAGTGGCTCCCAATCTGCCAGATGCCTGTGGCTCCTGAGCTGCCTCTAGTCCACTCTCTACACCAGGAGATTTGGCTCACAATCTTACAGGGAAAACAACATACAAGGCTTTCTCCTCATTTTCTTTTTTCTGCCTTTCTTTATTTCTTTTTTCTCAGCTTTAGAAGGTGGCTTCCTCCTTTGTGACCAACCCCAAACATAGCCCTGAGCTCTGGATCCCCACCTCTTCATAAGTTACCCTGTTTCTTCCTCAGCCCTATCATCTTGTCAGAGCCTGCACACAGGTTCCGAATCCACTCCACTCCACCACAAGAGCACCCCTCAGATGGTGGAACTCCTGAAAGAGAAGTTACCACTTCCTCAGCTGCTGCTGACTCCTCAGCCCTCTGTCATCTCAGCTCCACACCACCGTGCCACTAAAACTGTCTTCCCCTGGTACCAGTTTCCATCTAATAGCCAAAGTCAAATGGCCTTTTCTTGGTAGTTTTCTTTATTCATAGAGTGCCTGCTGTATGCCAGGTGCTAGACTGGGTACTGGTGCCTAGACCCGGGGTGGGCAAACTGGGGCCTTTTCGCCCGCCTCCTGTTTTTGTAAATAGTTACTGAAATAGTCACACCCAATTATTTAATTATTGTCTTGCTGCTTTTGGGCTACAGTGACCAACTTGATTAATTGCAACTAAGACTTGATGGCCCACAAACCCAAAATTATTTGCTGTTTGGTACTTTTCAGAGCAAGTTTGCTGACCCCTGGTTTAGACAAAATGGACTTCTCGTAGACCTTACCTACAAGGAGGAGCTACATTATGACTAGTGTACAGGAAATGATTTATTCTTTTTCTTTTTTTTCTTTGAGACTGAGTCTCTCTCTGTTGCCCAGGCTAGATTGTAGTGACACGATCTCGGCTCACTGCAACCTCTGCCTCCCATGTTCAAGCAATTCTACTGCCTCAGCCTCCCATGTAGTTGGGATTATAGGTGCGCATTTGGGAATCCGCCCGCCACAATGCCGAGCTAATTGTTGTATTTTTAGTAGAGACAGGGTTTCACCATGTTGACCAGGCTGGTCTCAAACACCTGACCTCAGGTAATCTGCCTGCCTTGGCCTCCCAAAATGCTGGGATTACATGTGTGAGCCACTGCACCCGGCCAGAAATGATTTATTCAGCCCTTTTCTGTTTTACAAAGGAGAAACGTGCAATACTATGAAAATGTGACGGGGACCTGACCTGGGCCCGTGGGGATAACTGTTTCCTACAGTGATGAGTGGAGATGTGAAGCACCTAGCAGCACTGGCATTTAAATATTGAAAGATGAATGGATTAGATTTTCAATTCTAAGTTTAAGAATAAAAGTTGGCTGGGTGCGATGGCTCACACCTGTAATTCCAGCACTTTGGGAGGCCAAGACAGGTGGATCACATGAGGTCAGGAGGTCAGGAGTTCGAGACCAGCCTGGCCAACATAGTGAAACCCCATCTCTGCTAAAAATACAAAAATTAGCCAGACGTGATGGTGCACGCCTGTGATCCCAGCTACTTGGGAGGCTGAGACAGGAGAATTACTTGAATCCAGGAGACGGAGTTTGCAGTGAGCCAAGATCGCGCCACTGCACTCCAGCCTGGGTGACAGAGCAAGACAAAAGGAAGGAAGGAAGGAAGGAAGGAAGGAAGGAAGGAAGGAAGGAAGGAAGGAAGGAAGGAAGGAAGGAAGGAAGGAAGGAAGGAAGGAAGGAAGGAAGGAAGGAGAAAGAAAAAAAGACGTTTTTGAAGAGTGGAAGTGAACTAGGTGGTGATGGTGAGGGATGGTGGGTAGAAAATAGCTGGAATGGGCATGAGGAACAACAGGGACCGTGAGGCAGGAGGGCTAGGGAGGTTGGAAGAGGGGTCAAGAGGCTGGGGTGGCTGGGGGACCCACAGCAAGAACCAGGAGAGACAGCAGGGAGGTTGGTGAGCCAGCAGGGACCAGTCCACAGGGCCCTGGAGACCAGGGGAGGAGCCGACATCACTCACTGCAGGATACATCCCCACTTCTCAGACTGAAGCTCCTCTGTCTTCTCTAGTTCCCTTACTACTTCCTAATCGTGCTTCCTCACTGCAGCCTCCTGGCCTCTCGTGCTGATTTGATAAATGCTGGTCTTCCCCAAGCTGTGTCCTGACTTCCCACGTTTCTCCCGTCCCTCCGACACCTCACCTTCACCTGTGTCATGTGACCTCCGAGCCCATGCCTCCAACCCATGATTTGGACCTAGTCTCCTACAGAACTCGGTCTTTGTTCCTCCTTCAGTCCTGCATACCTCACGTGGTATCCACGTTGTTCCCTAAGAGCTAACCTGTGTCGTATCATGGGGGAGAGCATGGGCCTTGAAGAACCATGCTCCCTAGACTTAGGGCCTTGACTGTGTGCTAGCAGGGAGAAGATCTGCACAAGTGACAGAGCCACTCTTTTGGGGGTAGGGGGGTCATAGTCCTGCCTACCTTATGGGGGTTTTAGGAGAATTCCGTGACTCCATACACGGAGTGGGCTTAGGAAGTGTGCAGTCGATGGTAGTGGTGTGTAGTGGCACCGTCAACATCTCTCTCTTCACCCCAGCCCCAGCCCAGTCCCCAAACCCCATTCGTATCCATTTAAGAAAGGGCCTTCTGGGACCCCTTCCTGAAGGAGAGCTTGGGCCCTCCTTCCCATCCTCACATCTAAGCCCTCATCCTGTCTTGCCAGGGCTATTGAGCTGATTTCAGAACCAGCTGCTCTGTGGCCTAGCTCTGCCACTTGGAGTCAGTTCTCCTCATTGTTGCTGTGTGAGCTTCGTTGAAGACAAGATTGATCCCCTCAGTCAAAACCATGGCAGAGGAACCCTTTCCTAGCCTGGGCCCAGCCTCATCTCTCCTGTGCTTCGTCCATGTTTTTGTTGCTCACTTCCTCCCCAGCACGCACCAAGCAGCACCCGTTCCACACCTGTGTTTTTGGCACATGCTGTTCTCTCTCAGGGCCCTTTCTTTTCCTTGTCTCCTTGGCAAATTCCTGATTGTCTGTGCAAACTCAGGTACATGTTAGTGGCCCTAAAAGTTGCAGACTCTAGGGGCAGCAAAGGCCAGGCAAGAATGTAAACAGGAGATGGACCAGGTAGAAAGGCTGGAAGGAGGCTCTCAGGCATGAACTGTCCAGACTCCCTGCCCTCCCTGCACCATGTCCCCTCGTTCATCTTCTTATGTCCAGGGACACTTTGCTTTGGTCTCCTTCAGCCTTGTCTTCCCTTTGTCCAGATCCCATGGTTCTGAGGTAGACTCCTGCCCGTTTGCATTTTGTCTCTTCTTGCTTGATGTCATGTAACTCAGGTTGCAACCGTAGCAGAGATTTTCAAAGCTGAGGCTTTTTTCAGACATATGCATGTCTCTGGTCCCTCTTCCAGGATTCCAGGAACCCCCTTCCTCCACACTACACATGCACCGCAAGAAGAAGAGGCCCCCATTAAAATCACCATGGTAGTGAGCCATTGTGTAGTGAGCCTTCTACTCCTCAAGTGTGCTGGAGTAGAAGAGTGGCTACCTGCATGTGGGTGAGTCCTACTGCAGCAGCACCAAATTCCCTCTCAAGCTCTAGAACTACAGATTCTGCTCACCATAGAGCCTGTGCCCACAGGTGGTCCGTAGACACCTAGGGACTGTCCATGTATGTCACTGAACTCGTGAGCTCTCTCGCAGAGGCTTGAATCTCTGCTCCTCTTTCCGTGGACCTTGGGGTAGAGGAAAGGACCGACTGTCCTCAGGTACTCAAGCCAGCAACCTCAGCATCCTTCTCAAATCCCTCCTAACTCACCATCTTCTCCCTCCAGCCAGTGGTAAGTCACTCGCTCCTGTCCAAGCCACCTCCCAAATATCCCTCCCTCTCCATTGCTGTTATGTGACCTCTAGGGCTTCATCTTCCTTCGTGGAGGTGAGACGTGGACTCTAGGCTCTGATTAGATCGCAGCTCTGCTGCTTGCTAGCTCGTTAACCCTGGGCAGCTTATTGTATTTATTTATTTTTTGAGATGGAGTTTTGCTCTTGTTGCTCAGGCTGGAGTGCAGCGGCGCAATCTTGGCTCACTGCAGTCTCCGCCTACCAGGTTCAAGCAATTCTCCTGTCTCAGCCTCCGGAGCAGCAGGGGTTACAGGCACCCACCACTATGCCCAGCTAATTTTTGTGTTTTTAGTAGAGATGGGGTTTCACCGTGTTAGCCAGGCTAGTTTCAAACTCCTTACCTTAGGTGATCCACCAGCCTTGGCCTCCCAAAGTGCTGAGATTGCAGGCATGAGCCACCATGCCTGGCCAACCCTGGGCAGTTTAATCTCTGATCTGTTTCTTCATGAGCAAGTAAGGATAATGATAGGACTAGCTCCGTATTGTTAGGAGAATTCCAAGAGAGGTGTATTTAAAATGCTTAGGAAAGTACCATGGATACTGGAACTCGATAAATGATAGTTATTATTCTTTTTAAATTTTTTATTTCTGTTTTTTAGAGACAGGGTCTTGTTCTGTCACCCAGCTGAGGGACACTTTGAGCTCACTGCAGCCTCAAACTCCTAAGCTCAAGCAATCTTCCTGGCTAAGCCTCCTGAGTAGCTAGGACAGCAATAGCACGAGCAGTCCCCACCACCATGCCTTGCTAATTCTTTTTATTTTTTGTAGAGATGGGGTCTCACTGCGTTGCCCAGGCTGGTCTTGAACTCTTTGCCTCAAGCAATCCTCCTGCCTTGGCCTCCCAAAGTGCTAGGATTAGGCATGAGCCACACCTTTTTCCCTATTCTTTTGTAAATGTTTAAATCTTTTGAAAATTTTAAAATTATTTGTATCAAAGCAATGTGTATCTGGTTTTTAAAACCTGAAATAGTGTTAGGAGGCTAAGTGTTGTATAACGGTGCTCTACTCTGAGCCATTCCCTGGAGGCTTACTGTTGCCTTCACATTTAGCTATTCTTTCTGATTTTTTGTCCAAATTTTTTCATAACATGCATACACAGGTTGAGTATCCCATATACAAAATGCTCCAAAATCTAAAACTTTTTGAGCAACAATATGACATTCACAGGAAATGCCCATTGGAGTAATTTGGATTTTTGGATTTCAAATGGTGAACTGGTATAATGCAAATATTTCAGATTCTGAAAAATTCCCAAATCAGAAACACTTCTTTTTTTTTTTTTTTTTTTTTTCCAAAATCGGAAACACTTCTGGTCAGCATTTCAGATAAGGGATACTCAGCATATACTGGTAGTTTTTGATCCCTCTCTCCTCCCCGCCTCCTGTTTAAAGCAGTATCTACTAATTATTTTTCTTTGGAAGATGGGAATTTTGCCATCCTCCTCCTCCCACCTCTTTCTGCACATTTGCCCTGCCTCCATTTTTCCATTAAAGTTCTCTCACTGGGAGTCAATGTGCCGTAGTGTTTAGAGCCAGCCTGTCTGCCTTCACCTCCCAGCTCTAGCACTTAGTTGCTCTGTGGCATTGGACAAGTTATTTAACTTCTTTGTGCATACATTTGCACATTTGGGAATCCTCCTTGGCATCTAATTTGTAGGGTTGTTGTGAAATTGAATTCAAATACATAAAAATTGCTTAGAATGGTGTATGCCGTATGGAAAGTATTTGTTATTTCTTAGCAAATGACAAAATTAAATTTTAAAAGGTTATTTTTTAATAATCTCCCACTATGATTTTGAACTTTATATAAATGGAATTAGTATACACACACACATACATGTAGTGTGCTTCTAGGATGATTAGACTGATGTGTGGGAGAAAAATGATTCTTGTCCCTTACCTCACAAAGTAAACAAGAATGAGTAGAAACAGATCACAGACCAAAATTTAGTAAGACTATAAAAGTTCTAGAACAACATTGGACATATAGGACACACAAAAAAGCAAAGCATAGAAAGAAGCTGGAGTTGATCAAAATTAAACACTTTGTTGAATTCAGCATTTGTTGAATTAAATCACCTTGGCACCTATGAATTTATATATGTGTATGGGTATATTTCTGGATTCCCTTTTCTGTCCCATTGGTCTATTTGTCCTTCTGCCAGTACAATATTGTGTTCATTGCTGTAGATGTATAGAAAGTCTTGGATTCAGATAGTATATGTCATCTAATTCTATTCTTGTTTTTCATATCTGGATCCTCTGCGTCTTTTGCATTCCTGTATAAATTTTAGAATCACAGTGCCCAGTTCCTCAAAAGAGCCAGCTGAAATCTTGATTGGGAACACATTGAATCTCTTGACTAATTTGGGAGAATTGACATCGTATCAATATTCCATTTTTGATCCAGGAACATGATATATTCACCGTTAACGTAGGTCTTTTACCATTCTTTCAATCTTTTGCCATTCAATTTGATGGCTGTTTCTAGGTTTTTTTTTATAAATGCCCATTATCAGGTTGAGGATGTTCCCTTCTATTCCTGAATTAATGAGATTTTTTTGTCATGAATTGTGTTGAATTTTATTAGATGTTATTTTACATGTTTTGAGCTGTTCATACTCTTTTTCTTTCTGTTAAAATAGTACATTACAACCATTGAGAATTTAATACTGAAATGTTAAACCAATCTTGCACTCCTAAGATAAATTTCTTAGTCATTATACATTATTATTTTTTATATATTGCTGGATTTGATTTACTAAAATTTTGTTAAGGATTTTTATCTCCATGTAGTTTTCTCTTTCTCTAGTTTTGGTGTCAGGACCTCATCAAATGAGTTGAAGAATGTCTTCTCTTCTGCTTTTTTGGAAGCATTTGTGCAGGATTCGTATCATGTCTTCCTTAAAGGTTTAGTAGAATTCACAAATGAAACCATCTGAGCAGGGACTTCTTTGTCTGAAAATATTTAACTACAGATTTCAGTTCCTTCAGTAAATACTGTTAAGGCCTATTCAGGCAACTATTTCTTCTTGAGTAAGTTTTGGTAGTTTGTGTCCTTCAAGGAATTTGTTCATTGTATCTCTTTTTTTAATTTATTGGCATACAGTTATTTATAATACCCACTTCTTATCCTTTTAATACTTTGGGATCTGTAGCAATACCCCCCTTTCATTTTTGATAGTGCTAATTTGAGCCTTCTCACTTCTTTTCCTGAACTGTCCAGCTATAAGTTTATCAATTTTATTCATCTTCTCGAAGAACCAGTTTTTGTTATCTGAGCCTTTAGAACTGTAAATTTCCCTTTAAGTGCTGGTTTGGGTGAATTTCACAGATTTTGATATGTTGTGTTTTCATTTTCATTTAGTTGCATCTATCATTTCTCTTGTGACTCCTTTGAGCATTGGTGGCTTAGAAATATATTTTCTGATTTCCAGTTATTTGGGTATTTTCCAGAAATTTTTTAATTATCGATTTCTAGTTTAAATCTATTGTGAGTACAGGCGTGGTGGTTCACACCTGTAATCCTAGCACTTTGGGAGGCCAAAGCGGGTAGATCACTTGAGGTCAGGAGTTCAAGACCAGCCTGGCTGACGTGGTGAAACCCCGTCTCTTGCTGAAAAATACAAAAATTGGCCGAGGCGGGCAGATCACGATGTCAAGAGATCGAGACCATCCTGGCCAACATGGTGAAACCCCGTCTCTACTAAAAATACAAAAATTAGCTGGGTATGGTGGCACGCACCTGTAATCCCAGCTATTCAGGAGGCTGAGGCAAAAGAAGCACTTGAACCCTGGAAGTGGAGGTTGCAGTGAGCTGAGACCATGCCAGTGCACTCCAGCCTGGTGACAGAGCAAGACTCCATCTCAAAAAATACAAAAATTAGCTGGGCATGGTAGTAGGCACCTGTAATCCCAGCTACTCGGGAGGCTGAGGCAGGAGAATTGCTTCAACCCAGGAGGTGGAGGTTGTAGTGAGCCGAGATGGCAGAGTGAGAACTCCGTGTCAAAAAAAAAAAATCTGTTGTGGTCAGGGAACATACTCAGTATTATTTCAAACCTTTTACATCTGACATTTGTTTCCTAGCCTAAGATATGGTCTGTCTTTGTGAATGTTCCATGTGCACTGGTGAAGAATGTGCATTCTGCTACTGATGTGTGGAGTATTCTGTAAATGCTAGTTACTCATTTAATAGCACTGCTCCTATCTCCTGTGTTTTTACTAACTTTTTTCTCTGGTTTGTAATAAAAGAGTATTTGAAACAGCCCTAATTAAAGATTTGTCTATTTCTGTTTTTAATCAGGTTTTGCTTGATGTTTCGAAGCTTTTGTTATTGAGTGTATATGCATGTAGCACTGTTTTATGTATATTTTATATAACATATCATATATGTATTATATATTATATGTGTATCATATATATATGAATTATATATTTCTTAAATGTATCTATGTTATATATATATAAACAGAGACAAGGTCTTGCTCCACCTGCCAGGCTAGTGTGCAGTGGTGCAGTCACAGCTCACTGCAGCCTCAACTTCCCAGACTCCTCCTACCTCAGCCTCCTGAATAATAGGACCATAGGTGTACCTCACCACATCTGGCTGATTTTTTCATTTTTTATAGAACCAGGGTCACTTTGCTTCCCAGGCTGGTCTCAAACTCCTGGGCTCAAACTCCTGCTGTGGCCTCCCAAGGGACTGGGATTACAGGCGTGAGCCACTTCACCTGGCATCATTGTTAGATTTTCTTGATGACCCTTTTACCATCATGAAATGTCTCTCTTTTGTCCCTGGTAGGAATGCCGTTCTGAATTCTGCTTTGTCTGATATTAATTTAAGCTCTTCAGCATTCTATTAGAATGTCTCTTCCCATGCATTTACATTTAACCTATTTATAGTTGTATATTTCAAGTGGCTTTCTTGTAGAAGAATTACAGGTTCTGCTTTTATATCTAATCTGACAACCTCTGCCTTTGAATTATTTAGACCTCCACTGTCTAGTACAGTTGCTGCTAGCCACATGTTAAAATTAAAAATTCAGATCTTCAGTCATGTTAGCTACATCTCAATCCTCATAACAAATTTCTGTTGTATAGCACTGATTTAAAGCATTTATTATGACTGTCAATATCATTTGGTTTAAATCTACCATCTTGCTTTATTTTTCTCTTTGCCCCATATTAATGATTCCATTTTATTTCCACTTTTATCTTGTTTACCTGTTTGTTTTTATTATTTTAATGATTTGCTAGAGTTTATAATATCCTTCTTTGATATATCAGTCTGTGTTCAAATAATAACAGTTTCACATGAAAGAACCTCACAAGAGCGTCCTTTTGTTTCCCTTCTCCCAGCCTTTGTGCTGCTGTTGTCATGTTTTACTTCTACATGTTATAAAATCCACAACACACTTATTTTTTTGCGTTAAATAGTGACCTTTCAAAGATACTGTTAGTCCTTTTTTTGTATTCTTGTGCCAATATCACGATTTCTAATTTCTGTATCATACTAAGTCTTACTGTCCAGCAGTACGAAATTTTCTGTGTTGTTCTTCGGCAATGTCTTGGCTGTTCTTGACCTATTTCAATATAAACATTAAAATTATCTTGTCCTTTTTCACACACACCAACACGCTAATCCCCACTCTGGTTTTGATTGGCATTGCATTGAATTTATAAATTGATCTGGAGAGAAATGACATTTTTGTAATGCTGAATCTTCTAATATATGAACATAGATTAGCCTTTCATATATATTAGGATTCTTTAGTTTCTCTCACTGTTTTTTTCTACTTCTCTATGTTATGGACTTGGACATCTCTCCAAGGGGTTTGATATGTTTAGTTCTGTTTTATGCTGTTAATATGGTAGATGGCATTGTTTTGAAATTTTCATTCTCTTTTTATTTGTTGATTATATTCAGAAATACGACTTTTAAAAATTGAGGTTTTATCCAGTAACCTTGCTGAATTTATTCATTAATTTATAGAGCTTATATCTATAGATTCTTTTATGTGGTCTCTGTATACTTTTATATCGCCTGGGAATGAGTTTTTTCATCTTTATTCTAATTCTTAAACTTTTTACTTTCTTATTCTATGAGATCAGGTAGGATCTCTAGTACAATGTTGAATAGAAATGGTAATACTAGGTATTATCCTAATCTTAGGGGGTAGCTTCTACCATCATACCATTATGTTTGCTATAGGTTTTTTGTACATACTCCTATCACATTACAAAAGCACGCTTTTCTTTTCTTTTTTAGGAGACATAGTGTCACTATGTTGTTTGGTGTAGACTTGAACACCTGGGCTCAAGTGATCCTCCTGCCTCAGCCTCCAGAGTAGCTGGGAGGACTGTAGGTACACACCACCCTGCCCAGCAGAAGCACCATTATTCTGTTTTGCTGGGATCTTTGATTTTTGTTTTTTACATAGATAATGTTGACTTTGGCCGGGCGCGGTGGCTCAAGCCTGTAATCCCAGCACTTTGGGAGGCCGAGACGGGCGGATCACGAGGTCAGGAGATCGAGACCATCCTGGCTAACACGGTGAAACCCCGTCTCTACTAAAAATACAAAAAACTAGCCGGGCGAGGTGGCGGGCGCCTGTAGTCCCAGCTACTTGGGAGGCTGAGGCAGGAGAATGGCGTAAACCCGGGAGGCGGAGCTTGCAGTGAGCTGAGATCTGGCCACTGCACTCCAGCCTGGGCGACAGAGCGAGACTCCGTCTCAAAAAAAAAAAAAAAAAAAAACAATGTTGACTTTATCAAAAAAATTTTCTACATGTATTTGGCTGATCACATAATTATACTCTTTTATGTTAATGTGGTAAATTATATCATTTCATTTTCGTGGAATAACTACACTTAGGTCAGGACATGTTATTTTTATTAAATACATATCACTGACTTTAAGTGGTTATTTTTTAGGATTTTTATGTATGTTTGTAAATGGAGACTGTCATATAAAGACTTTTTTTTATAATGTACATGTCAGATTTGGCATCAAGGCAATGCTTGCCTGATAAAACTGGTTGAGAAACTTCTGTGGAAAAGACTGTATAAAATTGCTCTTATTCCTGCCTTAAGTGTTGAGTAAAATTCATCAGTGTTGCCATCTGGGCTTCAAGTTCTTCTTGTATGATAGAGTTTGATTAAGGAGTCAGTTTCTTTCATAGTTGTAAGGTTGATGATACTCAGATTTTCTTTTTGTTCTTGTACTGGTTTTAATACACTGGGTTTTTGTTTTTGTTTTTGTTTTTTAAGGATTTTGACTCTGTCATATACTTTTTCCAATTTATTGGCATAAAGATCTTAAGATTCCATACTGAGATGCCATTTTCATTTCTGATATTAGTTTTGCCTTTGATCAACTCTACGATATGTCTGTTCCCTGTTTCACTAATTTCTACTCCCATCTTTATTATTTTTGTCCTTGTTCAACATACTGTTCCTTTTCTAACTTCTTGAGATAGACATTTGTCACTGATTTTCAGTCCTCCTTGGTTGTATTCTTTATACCTTAAAACTTTAGGCCAGGCGCGGTAGCTCATGCCTGTACTGTAATCCCAGCACTTTGGGAGGCTGAGGCAGGCAGATCACGAGGTCAAGAGATCAAGACCATCCTGGCCAACATTGTGAAACCCCGTCTCTGCTACAAATACAAAAATTAGCTGGGCTTCGTGGCACACGCCTGTAGTCCCAGCTACTCAGGAGGCTGAGGCAGGAGAATCACTGGAACCCAGGAGTCAGAAGTTGCAGTGAGCCAAGATTGTGCCACAGCACTCCAGCCTGGTGACAGAGCGAAACTCCTTCTCAAAAAAAAAAAAAAACTTTGGGCCAGGCACAGTGGCTCACACCTGTAATCCAGCACTTTGGGATGCCAAGGCGGGCGGACCACAAAGTCAGGAGATCAAGACCATCCTGGCCAACGTGGTGAAACCCTGTCTCTACTAAAAATACAAAAATTAGCTGAGTATGGCCGCACATTCCTGTAATCCCAGCTACTAGGGAGACTGAGGCAGGAGAATCACTTGAACCCAGGAAGCGGAGGTTGCAGTGAGCCGAGATCGCGCCACTGACTCCACAGAGTGAGACTCTGTTTCAAAAAAAAAAAAAGAACTTCGACTGTGGCTTTTGCTGGATCCAACGGGTTTTTATGGTTCATTTTATCATCATTCAGTTCAGAATATTTTCCAGTTTCTATTTTATCTTTGATCTAAATACCTTTTCTATGTGTGTCTCTCAGTTTCCAAACAGGGATATCTTCTAGTTAACTTTTTGTTAATGATTGTTCGCCTAATTGTTTTGAGGTGAGAGAACATATTTTGTATGATATAAATCCTTGGAAATCTGGTACTGTTTGCTATGTGGATCAGCACATAGTCAATTTTGGTAAATGTTTCGTGTTTATTTGAAAAAGTTGTGTTCTCTACGACTGTTAGTGCTGTGTTCTCTGAATGGAATTGGGTCAAGTCATGTTCATTTTTTCTGTTATCTTTGCTGGGTTTTTGGCCTGCCTGCCTTTGTAAGTTACTAAGAGGAATGAGTTAAAATCTGTCACTGTGGTTGTAAATTTCTGCTTTTCATTCTATCACTTTTGCTTTATTTTGCACCTACATTCCATACATACAGATTTAGAATTTTATATCTTACTGATAAAGCAAACCTTGTAACATTGTGAAATATATTCTTTAGTTCTAGGAATGTGTTTTGCCTTGTCAGCATTTGCGTGGTGGATCTTTTTCCCATTTTTTTTTAAACTTTCTGTATTTTATTTAAGGTAGGTCTCTTGTAAGCAGCTTCTGATTTGATTTTGATACTGTAGATTCCATATAAGCACCACCACCCTAATCAAAATGCAGACATTTCCATCGCCTCAGAAAGTTCCCTCTGTGAATCATACTCTCCATAAGCAACTCCCCATAACCACCGTTGCTTATGGGGAGTTGATTTTAATCAATATAGATAAATTTCCCTATTCTTGAATTTCACATAAATGCAATAATACAGTATATAATCTTTGGTGTCTTGATTTCTTTTTCATGAAATAATATTTTGCGAATTTAACTTCGTTGCATGTCCCAGAGTTTTGTTTTGGTTTTGGTTTTGGTTTTTATTAAACTGGGGAGTGATATTCTCTTATATGGATAGACCATAATTTGCCTATTCCTGCTCCTGGTTGGGGACATCCAAGTTGTTCCAGTTTTTGGCTATTATGAATATACATGCTATGAACATTCTTCTACAGCTTTTTTTGTGGGCATGGGTTTTCATTTCCTTTGGGAACTAGGAGTAGAATTGATAGTTGGTAGGGTAGATGCTTATATAACTTAATATGAAGTTACCAAACAGTTGTTCAAAATGACTGTGTCATGTACCCTTCCACTGGCAATGTCTAGAGTTCCAGATGCTCTAGTCCCCACCCATGTTTGGTACTGTCTTTTCAGTTATACTACTGGGTATAAAATGGTATCTTACTGTGATTTTAATTTGCATTTCTCAGATAACTAATTTTAAGTATCCTTACAAGTGCCTGTTTGTCCTTCATATGTCTTTTATGAAGTCACCATTCAAGTCTTTTGCTCATTTTTATTTGTTTTTTGTTGTGTCTCTTACTGAATAGAAATTTTTAATATGTTCTTTATATACTCTTTTGTTAAATATTTATTGTGAATATTTTCTTCCATTTTATGGTTTACCTTTTCATTTTCTTAGTGATGTCTTCTGATGAAGTTTTAATGTTAAGCCCATGTTATTTTGTCTTTGATTTATACCTTTTTTGTTCTCCCTAAGTAATTTCTGTCTGCCCTAAGGCCTCAAAGATATTCTCCTGCATTTTCTTCTAGAGTCTTCATAATTTTAACTTTATATGCAGTTCTTTAATCCATCTCAAATTAATTTTTCTGTATTATGAGAGGTAGAGGTAAGGTTCATTATATTCTCATGTGTTTATCCAGTTATCTTAGCATTATTTGTTTAAAAAAAAAACAAAAAAACTTTTCCTATTGAATAGCCTGGCACTTTAAACAAAAATTATAATATTGAGGCCAGGCATGGTGGCTCACATCTGTAATCTCAGCAATTTGGGAGGCCAAGATGGGAGGATCACGTGAGCCCAGGAGCAAACTGGGCAACATAACAAAACCCTGTCTCAAAAATTGAAAAAATATATATATATCTTTAATATTGAGACTTTGATCCATGATCATAGTATATCTCTCTTCATTTACTTAGAACTTCTTTAATTTCACTCTGCATTGTTGTGTAGTTTTTAATGTAGAAGTCTTAATAAGAGTATATTTGTTGGGCCGGGCGCGGTGGCTCAAGCCTGTAATCCCAGCACTTTGGGAGGCCGAGACGGGCGGATCACGAGGTCAGGAGATCGAGACCATCCCGGCTAACACGGTGAAACCCTGTCTCTACTAAAAATACAAAAAACTAGCCGGGCGAGGTGGCGGGCGCCTGTAGTCCCAGCTACTCCGGAGGCTGAGGCAGGAGAATGGCGTAAACCTGGGAGGCGGAGCTTGCAGTGAGCTGAGATCCGGCCACTGCACTCCAGCCCGGGTGACAGAGCAAGACTCCGCCAAAAAAAAAAAAAAAAAAAAAGTATATTTGTTAAATTTTTTCCAAATATTTCATGTTTTCTTAGCTAGTATAAATGGAATTGTGTTTTTTCATTTTTATTTGTAATTGTTACCCACATATAGAAATACCACTGATTTTTCTTTATTAAACTTGCATACTTTAATCCTATTAAATTCAACTTTAGTTCTACTAACTTATCTTGTCGACTCCTTAGTATTATTTATATACACAATCATGTTGTATGAAAATAAAGACGGATTTACTTCTTCCTTTCCTTCTAGCTTTTTCCATGCCTTGTTGCGCAGGCTAGGACCTCTGATACCATACTGAATAAGTGGTGAGAGCCAACATCCTTGCCTTTTCCCAATGTGAGGGGGAAAACATTCAGTATTGTACTAATAAGTTTGATATTAGTTATAGGTTGCCCATTTTTAGGATGAGGACGTTTTCTTCTGTTTCTGGTTTGCTGAGAGTTTTCATCAAGAATGGGTCTTGTGGCCGGGCACAGTGGCTTATACCTGTAATCCTAACACTCTGGAAGGCCAATGTGGGAGGAATGCTTGAGATCAGTGTGGGCAATATAGTGAGACCCTGTCTCCAAAAAAGAAAATTGAATGGGTCTTGAATTTTGTCTTGATATTTTTTGCATCTGTTTAGATTATTTTGTTTTTCTCTTATGTTAATATGGTGGGTTGGGTTACTGTATTAAATATTGCTGAGTAACAAATCGTCCCAATATTTACCTGCCTGAAACAACAAACATTTATTATCTCACATTTTTTGTGTATCAGGAATCCAAGGGGCCTAGCTCATGTGGTTCTGGCCCACTCTGATGGTGTGGCAATCAAGATGTCAGGCCGGGCTGCAGTTATCTGAAGGATCCGCTTCCAGCAAGGCTCACTCACATGGCTGTTGGCTGGAGGCCTCATTTCCACAGTTCTTTGCCCTGTGAGCCTCTCGTAGGGCTGCTTGAGTGTCCTCACAACAAAGGAGCTAACATTCCCCAGAGCAAATGATTCAAGAGAAAGAGCAAGGAAGAATCTGCAGTGCCTTTTATGACCTACTTTTGGGAGTCATCTACCGTGGTTTCTGTTCAGAAGGGAGTTACTAAACCAATCCCAAACTCAAGGGAGTAGGGAATAAGCTCCATGCTTGAAAGTAAGACTATCCAAAAAAATAAAGAGTGAATTTCATTGATTGAATTTCAAAACTTTAACTTACAGTATTATCTCTATCTAATCATGAGTAAACATCAGACAAACTCACATTGATAAACTTTTGACAAAACAACTGGCTTACAATCTTCAAAAGTCTCAATGTCTTAAAAAGTCAGAGAGAGACTGAGAAACTGATCCACATAGAATGAAACTATAAAGAGACGTAACAATTAAACGCAACATGTGCTTTTGAACTGGATGTTTTGCTAAAGGGATATTATCAGGGAGAACTGGGATATAATTGGGAGAACTCAAATGGGTTCGAGGAATAGATGGTAGTAATATGTCAATGTTAAGTTCACAGTTTTGATGATCTTACTCTGCTTACATAAGAAAATAATCTTGCTTGTAATTAATGTACACTAACATTCAAAGGCAATGAGTCAACTCACTATCAGATGGATAAATCCTATATCTGCAACTTTTCTCAACTATTTGAGGAAAAAATGTTATATGTATTTTTTGAGACAAGGTCTCACTTTGTTGCCCAGGCTGGAGTGCAGTGGTGTGATCACAGCTCATTGCAGCCACGACCTCCCGGGCGGGCTCAAGCAATCCTCCCACCTCAGCCTCCCAAGTAGCTAAGACCACAGGTGTGCACCAACACACCTGGCTAATTTTTTTTATTTTTTGTAGAGACAGAGTCTGGCTATGTTGCCCAGGCTGGTCTCAAACTCCTGGACTCAAGCAATCCTCCTGCCTTGGCCTCTCACGTTGGATTACAGGTGTGAACCACTGTGTCCCGCTACATTCTTTATATTGTACTTGCAACTTTTCTGAAGTTGGAGATTATTTCAAATTTTTTAAATGATGGCTATTTTACTGTATTTCCCCTCCCCAACCCCCAACGTCATTAGAAGACAACTGGCTATTTGAGGTTTAAAAAGATATTGTAACATTGTGTTGTGGATGCTCTCTTCACAGGATCTAGGTTTTCCCAAGCCGCCCCAGCTCACTTTTCTCCCTGTATAGGTAGTCTTTACTGTAGTCAGGCTTTGATACACCACTCTGGGCACCATGGCGCCCTTCCACCCTCCATCCTCAAGAATACCTACCTGCTTGGCCTACCTACTAGCAACTTTTGTAGTAAGTAATTGTTCAGACCAGGAAGAAAGGAGGAAGAGCAAAAGTAGTTTTATTTTACACACCTATTAGCTTTACCATTGCTCTTCATTCCTTCCTGTAGAATTGAGTTTTCATCTGATGACATTTACCGACAGTCTATAGAATTTCTTTGAGCATTTCATGTATTCAGGGCTGGTGACAAGATTGCCTCAGTATTTGTTTATCTAGAGTAACGTCTGCATTGCATGCTCACTTTGGTTTTTGTTGCTGTTATTGTTGTTTTGTTTTGTTTTGTTTTGAGGCGGAGTCTTGCTCTGTCACCCAGGGTGGAGTGCAGTGGTACCATCTTGGCTCTCTGCAAGCTCCGCCTCCCAGATTCATGCCATTCTCCTGCCTCATCCTCCTGAGTAGCTGGGACTACAGGTGCCCGCCACCACGCCCAGCTAATTTTTTGTATTTTTAGTAGAAACGGAGTTTCACCGTGTTAGCCAGGATGGTCTCAATCTCCTGACCTTGTGAACCGCCCACCTTGGCCTCCCAAAGTGCTGGGATTGCAGGCGTGAGTCACCGTGCCCAACTGCATAGTCGCTTTTGAGGTATGTTTTTGCTAGATGTAGATTTCAGATACTTTTTCTTTCAGTACTTTCCTGTGTCATTCTGTTCTATCCTGGCCTTCATTGTTTCTGTTGAGTGGCCTGTCATCCTCCTTCACGTTGTTACCCTATATGTAATAATGCCTTTTCATTCTCCGGCTGCTCTTAAGACCTGTTCTTTATCTTTTGTTTTCAGTAATTTACTTTAATATGCTAAACGTGTAATATACTCTGGGTTCACTGAGTTTCTTAGATCTGAAATTTGATTATTTTTACAAAATTGGGGACACTTGCAGCCATATTGTTTTAAGTATCTGTTCTGCACCATTCTCTTGGTCCTCTTATGGGATTCCAATTGTATGTATGTTAAACTGCTAGATATTATACCACAGGCCATGGAGGCTCTGAGTTTGTGTTCTTTTCCCTACCCCCATCTTTTTTTCTCTATTCTTACGATCACATAATTTCTCTTGATCTGTCTTTATCTTCAGTTGATTTCCTCTACAGTGTCTCCAAAGCCGTTGGCCCTCTTTAGTCATGGGTTTCACATCCATGGGTTCCACCAACCACAGATTGAAAGTACCTGGGGGGGGAAAGGATGATTACATCTGTACTAAACATATACAGACTTTTTTTTCTTGTCATTATTCCCTAAATGATACAGTAAAGCCGCTATTTACATAGCATTTACGGTGTATTAGGTATTGTAAGTAATCTAGAGATTTCTTAAAGTATATGAGAGGATACATGCAGGTTATATGCAAATGCTATATCATTTTATGTAACAGTTGTGAGTATTTGCAAATTTTTTTCAGATGACTATTCTTTTCGGTATGTCTAATATATTTTCCCCCAGTATTTAGATACTGTCCTTAATTCTAGAATTTTCATGTGGTTCTTTAATATATTTTACATGCATAGTTCCCCCATTTGCTCACTCAATATGACTTTCTTTAAGTCAAGATTACATTTACAGTAGCTGTTTTTAACATCCGTATCTGCTCATTCCAGCATCTGGATCATCTCAGGATCTGTTTCATCTACTGTTTTTTTTTTTTTCTCTTGACCTTGGGTCACATTTTCTTTGGTTATCTAGTAGTTTTTTATTTTGTACTGGACACTGCAGAAGATATGCTGCAAAGATTTTAGATTTTCTTATCTTCCATTGAAGAGTGCTATTTTGTTTTAATGGTACGTTAAATTATGGGCTAATCATCATGAACTTGTGCAAGCTTCATCTTACACTTTGTTCAGATGGTTGTGTTGGGATGTTGCCTTATGGCAAATCCTTGTTCTTGGGACACTGTCTCTGCTTCTGAGAGATGGCCTACCTCATTATCATTCAAGGTGTCCAGTGAGCCTCTGGATTATCAGGATTTAAACTCCCAACTTTTCTCCCCTGCAGTTGGAAACAGCTAAAATTTCTGCTCAGCTCTTTTTTTGGTCTTCCAGCTGTTGCTGTCTATTAAACTCATTGGCATCTCCCCAGTTGCATGTGCAATTATAGAAGTCAGCTGTGGCTCTGAGAGGAGTCTGTGTATGGATTTGCAGCTCCTTCTCTTCTAGAACATCCCCTCTCTATTTCCAGCCACACTGGCAGCCCTGAACCTCATCCTCTGTCACTTCCAGCCAGCGCTGGTGGTTTGTCCTCACCTTGATTTTTTATCACTGTCTTCCTCTTACTACATTTCAGCCACATGGCCCTTCTTTTCAGACATTTGGTAGTCTCTCCCGACCCAAGGTGTCTGTGTATACCGTTTCCTATTTTTGAAATGTTCTCCACCCGCTAAATATTGGAATGGTTGGATCTTCTTAACTTTTAGGGTTCATCCATGTTTTTGCTATCATCCTATCTCAACTTGCCACTCCAGTCACTATCACCACACAGTGTTTTTTTATCTTCATAGTAAATATTGAAATCTATAATCATCTGTTTGTTTATTTATTGTCAGTTTCTGCCACTTGAATATAAGCTGTATGAGAAGAGGAACCTTGTCTGAAATAATCGCAGACAGCTGTATCCTCAGCCCACAATAGACAACTCAATAAAAAATTATTATTGAAGATTTTCATAATTGTATACATTTGTTGTCTCTATTTAACCAATCTCTTATTGACCATTGACTGTTCTCTTATCAGCTTTTACCCCCGTTATTCCATTGAAACACCATTGTTGTAGAGTTTGACTAAATATAAACCACAAATATAAGTTGCTTTTTATTGTATTTGTCCTCTAGAAGTTTTTGGCATTATCTTGACTTTTTTTTTTTTAATCCTTTTGTTTCCTGGGATATGATTCTGATTCTCCTTTCTACGTCTTGGGGCTTCCTCCTCCTTGTGTTTCTTGGCTTCAGTGTCCACCCCTAAAATGTCAAAACAGTGAGAATTTCTTGCATAGTCTGTATGTCTTCCTAGGTGATTGTATTCACGCTCATAGCTTTGATGGCTGCCGTTCTCCAATGACACCAGGTGACTGGTATTTAAACAGACATCTGGGACTCCACATACCTACCATTGAACTCCTCTTTCTACCTGGTCATCCCCAAGTACCTGGTTCTACCTTGCCATAAGGGAGCATTTAACAAGTCCTTCGTACAACCACTATAAAGAACAACTTGGCAAAAATTTTCAAATATGAGTAGTAATGATAATGATGGGCATATTATATCCTTTAAATGTAATAACTCAGTCCTTTAAGCAATCCACTGTGCTTTCCAACTCGTAAAAAGTCACAAGAGACCATCATTCTCACCCAAACAGCCAAAACAAACAAGATAAGTTTTTAAAAGCCCATTAGGCAGCTGAGCACACAAAGAAACCTAAATAAACTGAACTTCAGAAAGTGATAGACCATTCAGAAGAGAGCCATAGCTGCTCTTATCCTCTGTTGAAACAGAGGGACAGGGAAACTGCCACAGATGGGAACAGTTGGGCTCTCAACTGTGGAGACTTGAAGTGGGGCAGGTAAGCTCAGAGCAAACTCTCCGCAGGAATTTCTGCCTTTGCTGGGCATAGGGTGACAGCAGCCAAGTTGCAGAAATCCGTGGGTGGGGCTGCAAAGCAAAGGAATTTCTTAAAAATCTTGATCCAATTCACTGCCCCTCTCCTCTGCTGTGTCCAGTCATCTTATAAAATGTCCGTTTAAAGTCAGATAAGTAGAAAGTATCCAAACTGAAATGCAAAGAGAAGAGAAAGATTTTTTTAAGATATCCAAAATCTGTAAGGTGCCGTCAGCTTCACAATTGGCTTCTCTGAAAGAAAGGAGAAGGGGAAAGGAAAAAAATTCAAGAGATGAAAGTTAGGAACTTTCCACAGTTGATGGAAGTGATCAATGTATAAATCTGAGAATTTCTGCAAACTACCACAACTCCACAACCTGGGTATATCATAGTCAAACTGCTGACAACCAGAAATAAAGAACAGATCTTAAAAGCAATCAGAAGAGGGATAAAAACATGTTACATACAGGAGGACAGTGATAATAATTATCTCTGACTTTTCAGCACAAACAGTGGAGGTCAGAGTATAATGATACAGCATCTTTAACATAGTTAAAAAAGAAACAGGCAGGGTGTGGTGGCTCACACCTGTAATCCCAGCACTTTTGGAAGCCAAGGTGAGTGGATCACCTGAGGTCAGGAGTTCAAGACCCAGCCTGGCCAATATGGTGAAACCCTGTCTCTACTTAAAATACAAAAATTACCAGGACGTGGTGGTGGATACCTGTAATGCCAGCTACTTGGGAGGCTGACGCAGGAGAACCACTTAAACCCAAGAGGCGGAGGTTGCAGTGAGCCAAGATCATGCCATTGCACTCCAGCCTGTGTGACAGAGTGAGACTCCATCATGAATAAATAAATAAATAAATAAAACCTGTCATCTAATTCTGTATCCAGCAATAATTAATTAATTAAACCTGCCAACTAATCTGTATCCAGCGAAAACTTTCTTCAAAATTAAGGTGAAGACATTTTCAGACAAAAACTGAATTTGTCTACAGTAGGCCCATATCAAGAGATATTAACAGGAGCCTGGTTCATCCAGCTAAAAACACTATTGGCTTTAAATATATATGTAACAATTATATTATTTGTTTTACTAACATATGAAGAAGTTAAGTCTCAGGCAACGGGAGCACAGTGGATGGGAGGGGAATATGTGAAGATGTGGAATTCAGCTGGCAGAGTCTTAACGTTGTTCATGAAATAGTATAGTATCCTTTGGAAGTAGATTGAAATTTAAAGATGCGTACTGTAAGCTCTAGAGAAACTATTGAAAAAATAGACACATACAGAGAGGTATAGCTAAAAATCCAATACAAGAAATAAAATCGAGGGCCCAGCGCTGTGACTCACACCTGTAATCCCAGTGTTTTGGGAGGCCAAGTGAAGGGATGATTGTTTGAGGCCAGGCGTTCAAGACCAGCTTGGGCAGTGTAGCGAGACCCTGTCTCTACAAGAAAATGAAAAAATTTGCTGGGTTTTATGAGTCACACCTGTAGTCCTAGCTACTTAGGAGGCTGAGGCGGGAGGATCGCTTGAGCCCAGGAGTTCGAGGCTACTGTGAACCAGTATTGTGCAACTACACTTTAAAAAAAAAATTTTTTTGGCCAGGCGCAGTGGCTCACACCTGTAATCCCAGCACTTTCGGAGGCCGAGGCAGGTGGGTCACCTGAGGGCAGGAGTTTGAGACCACCCTGGGCAGCGTGGTGAAACGGCGTCTCTACTAAAAACACAAAAAACGTTAGCTGGGTATGGTGGCGGGTGCCTGTAATCCCAACTACTTGGGAGTCTGAGGCACGAGAATCGCTTGAACCTGGGAGATAGAGATTGCAGTAAGCAGAATTGGCACCACTGCACTGCAGCCTGGGCGACAAGAGTGAAACTCCATCTCAAAAAAAAAAAAACAAAATCCTTTTTTTTAAGAAGTAGAATACTGCCCTCAGTATTTGATCTATCCAAAGAAGAGCAGAGCAATACCAAAATGGGAAACATTAAACCTGCTCTATAAATTATTATATTGACTGTAAGTTTTTTTATTTTGAGCTTTTTTTCCTGTGTTTTAAATTATAGACTTCATGTTTTGCCTGGGATAGGGACAGGAGTTAACCAGAAATGGGCATGAGGAATCCATCTGGTCACTGGAGATGTCATGCATCTTATTCTGAGCAGTAGTTACACAAGATTTTTTATGGACTCCATGATATAAAAAATATGATGTCTGTGAATATAATGTCTGACAATTTTACTGTGTTTACCAACTTTATAATTTTTTTTTTTTTTTTTTTGGCCTTATTGTGTTGGCTAAACCCTGTAGTCCAATGTTAAATCGAAGTGTATGAGTAAACATCCATGCCCTGTTCTTAGGGAATAGCTAAAATTTAAAGAGTAACAACCAAATGTTGGCAAGAATATGAAATCACTAGAACTCCATAAATTTCTAATACAAGTATAAATGGTTTAACTACTTTGGAGGACTCTTTTTATCTTTACAAAAACACTTTTACAAAAATGTTTATAGTAGCCTTGTCCATTATAGCCAAAAACTTGAAACAACTTAAATCCCTCAACATAAGAATGGGCAAAGTGCAATATATTCACACAGTTGAATAGCATCCAGCAATAAAAAAGAATGAACTACCAAACACTGTAGATGAATTTCAAAACCACTGTTAAGTAAAAGAAGCTAGACACAATAGAGTACATATTTTATGATTCCATTTATTTGAAATCCAAGGACAATTAAGCCTGACCGCTGAAGTGGAAGTCAGAAACGTCTTGTGTGGGGTGGGGACACTCTTAATATGCTGTTATGCTGTCGCTTCATTCCCTTTGCCTCAGCAAGCAGTTCTGCTTCTAGGTCTTTGTCCTACAGATAAACTCACATCACTTCTAAACCGATTAAAAATTCTCCAAGGTTAACACTTGCAGCATTGTTGATGAGTGGGGGTCTGATTATATCCATTATGGTACAGGTACTCAATATAATAAAGGAAAAAAGCCATCTTCAGACAACTTGATATACTTAGATTGGATGATCTCCTAGGCATAGGATAGAGAAAAAAATCAAAGGTATGTGGTATGTATTGCCATCCGTGTTTAAAAATAAAAGAGGACACAGGGGAAACTGTATATGCATGTGCTTTATCTAACCCTAATGTGTTTCTGAAAGGAGGTCTAAGAAGCTGCTAAGATTGAATTTCCAGGGAGAGGAATTCAGTGGCTGGAAAGGAAGGTGGGAGATGTTTGGGTCTATCCTTGTTTTGTACATTTTGAATATTGAAACATATGAATGTATTACCTATTTAAAAAATTAAAGAATAGAGTTACAGTTTGGAAATAACTGAAATAGTTCATCACACACAGAGTTGCCTGAACTGACAGAAGCCTGCTACATAGACTTGCTGAGAACTCTCCCTTTCCCTCACCCCAGTGATACCTTGTGGATTTTGTGTGTTAAAGTTGTCCCTTTTGTCCCTTCCTGCCCATCCCATCTTTGTCCAGAATCATTTCCATGGGCCACTCAGCTTGCTTCCCCTCCTTGCTGTTTTCTTTGTTTGTGTCTTTGTTTTTGAGACAGAGTCTCGCTCTGTCACCCAAGCTGGAGTGCAGTGGTGCGATCTCAGCTCACTGCAACCTGGTCCTTCTGGAAGTTCTGAGGGGAGAATTCATTTCTGTACCTTTTTCAGCTTCTAGCAACTGCCTTGGCTTGTGGCCCCTTCTTTCATCTTCAAGGCCCATCATTCTGTTCTCCATTTCCATCTTCACATCACCTTCTCTTCTGGCTTCACTCCACCTGGTCCCACCTGGGTCCTCTTCCCATCACAAGATCCTTGATTTAATCACATTGGGCAGGTCTCATTTGGCATGTAAGGGAATCTGTTCACAGGTTCTGAGGTTAGGGTGCAGATCCTAGGATGTCATCACCATTCTCCTGCTCACACTCTGTCCATTCTTCACTTACCTCATAGGATAATTAGCTGGTAATTATCTATTCATCTGACCAGTATCCCCAGTGTAAGCCACTTGAGGGCTGTGACGGGCTCTTTCTATCTTGCCTGCCTGGTGCCCCTACCATGCTGCCATGTGGTAGAAGTCCTGGTGTTTGAAGGAGTGAATAGATGGCCCAGTACAAATAGCACTGTAGTTCAGAGCACGGACTGCCTGGCTGTGGATCCTAACTGCACCTCTCACCAGCCCTGTCTACTCTGTGTCCCATCTGCAAAATGGTGATGAAGAATCAAAACCAGCCTGGAGCCCACAGTAGAGGGGTTCAACTGGCTCACATATGAAATCATTAGAAGTGTGCCTAACAATCAAGTCAAGACAGTTTTGTCATTGTTGTTACTGATTTTGTTTTTCATGTGAAATGGTATATGTTATGTAAGTTATTATTGACAAGTTTAGGAAAGGATAGGCTTTTTGCTATTTAGTTATGTTTGTTTGTTTATTTTTATTTTATTTATTTTTTTTTTTTTTGAGATGGAGTCTCGCTCTGTCGCCCAGACTGGAGTGCAGTGGCGCTATCTCATCTCACTGCATCTTCCACGTCCCAGGTTCGAGTGATTCTCCTGCCTCAGCCTCCTGAGTAGCTGGGACTACAGGCGCCCGCCACAACACCCGGCTAATTTTTGTATTTTTAGTAGAGACGAGGTTTCACCACGTTGGTCAGACTGGTCTTGAACTCCTGACCTCAAGTGATCATCCTGCCTCAGCCTCTCAAAGTGCTGGGATTACAGGCATGAGCCACCACGCCCAACCTGTTTAAAGAAATCTTTTCCTTGATTTTAAATATTTTCCAAAAAGTTTTTAGACTGTATGATAAACAAGTAAAGATGATAAAGGATTTGCTTAGGATGACCGTGAACCTATGGAACAGTCCGTTGTGCGCCACTCTGCTTTAAGTGGGTGTCGACTGCTCGGGAGAGATTACTATGCAGAGTTAATCCTTAGATCTCATTAGCCTAAGAGATGGTGGAGATTCTAGGAAAGGTTAAAGGTGTGTGTGACTGTGGAATGCACGTAATATTTCACTGAATTTATGGATACACTTGAGACTTCCAGCTTTTTGAAGCCACTCTAATGTAAGCCAAATGTGCCCTTAAATTCAGCTAACCCTCACTGAGGACCCATCAAGTTCTTTGCACCATTCTAACAGAGATAACTTTGTGAAGGTCCCTTGATACCTCTGTTAGGAACTTCTGGATGTCATGTGCCTTTGGTCTTTTTATGTCTCAGTCTTGGTATTCAGTGGTGTTGCCATCAGTATACATAATTCAGAAATCCAAGGGTTGTTTGCATGAGATTTCTAGTTTGGGAAGTGAGAGTCCTTTGTTAATTGTAAAATGTGCTGGATTGGTCAAGCGTAGTGGCTCACGCCTGTATTCCCAGCACTTTGGGAGGCCGAGGCAGGTGGATGACGAGGTCAGGAGATCGAGACCATCCTGGCTAACACGGTGAAACCCCGTCTCTACCTAAAACTACAAAAAATTAGCCAGGTGTGGTGGCGGGCACCTGCAGTCCCAGCCACTGGAGAGGCTGAGGCAGGAGAATGGTGTGAACCCAGGAGGCGGAGCTTGCAGTGAGCTGAGATTGCGCCATTGCACTCCAGCCTGGGCGACAGAGCGAGACTCCGTCTCAAAAAACAAAAAAAAAGGTGCTGGATTGTTCATCCTCGGGAGGCACTATATGCCATTATGGGGATGACAGCATCCCATATGCCATGCAAAGAAAAGGCCTTGCAGTAAAGAGAGGTGCTGGAATGTGATGTCAGAGCACACCTGTGTTGCAGGAGAGCTAAACGAGTCTACTGCAGTTAAAGAAAAGAAATGTTTAAAATACCTCGCAGCAAGTTTTTCATTGAGAGCACGTACTCTGACCAAAGATCGTGACTGCTTGGTGTGCATGAAAGTCATCTTTTTAGAATGCCATGAAAAATGGAGAAGTATATGAAAGGCATTCTAGCTTTAGGAAATAATGCTAGTAGGGATTTTAGATTAAAGACATAATAAGATCTGCCTAGGCAGAGTGAAGAGAGACAGTTTAGTAGTGAAAAATCAGGTTATCAGACAAGTAAATGGCAGGCTGGAAAATAAAAATGTATCATTTGAATGGCAGGGAACCATTGTCAGTTTTTCAAAAAGCAAGATATTGAAATACCCTGCATCATTTAACTTGATCGTTAAAGGAGTGATCAAGTGATCCTAGAGTTCTAGTGACAATGGAAGGAAAAATTGTAGTAGTCCCACTCGAAGATTAGGGTCCAATTTATGAATTTATTTCGAGGATTGAGGTTTGAGTGTAAATTAAATATAAAATGAAGAACCAGACAGCTCTACTTCAAAACTGGATGCAAGTAACAAAGGACAAAGAATAGTTGCAGACTCGTTTCTGTTCTGTGGAAGGCAGACATAATATTCTGTGATTGAGATCTTGGAATTTGGGGTGATTTTTGGGGGTAGAGTGGAAATAAAGCCCTTTTTTCACCATGTTAGGTAGGAAGGGTGATGAAGTATCTAAATTGTGTAGTTAAACTAAATCAAGCAGATTTGGAAAGGTGCTGCTCTCAACAGATAAAGACCTGACCGTAGAAAGGAATCCATTGTTGAGTCCTGCAGTAGGCCTTCTACCTGGGGCTAGCCCAGAGCTCTGGAGGAGCCATAGGCAACCACCCCCTCCCGTCTCTCACCCTGGATCCAGGGGTTACCACTACGGAAAAGAATCCAATCCTAATGCTGAGGAGGAAGTGGTTCTTACAGATATGATAGGCCAAGATTTCCACCTCTCAGAAATCAACAGAGATGCATTGTGGAGTTGAGGGGAGAAAGGTTGGCCACTTGAGCTGTGACCTGGGGGTAGGAAAGAGCTCCTGATTCAAACGTGAGCGAGCAGTGAAGAGACACCCCCTCCCACCAAAAAGTGATACGATTTCTTTCTTAGCAGAATTCCAGAGCTCTGAGTGAGCGAGGGACATAGTGACTCTTTGCTCTAACTCCTGGATTTTGCTGGTCATCTGTGGGCTAGAAGGAGTTGGAGCTGGTGGCTTGGCAGGAGAAGGCAGGAAGGACATTGCTTGGGCATACTCAGCCCTGTGCTAGTTGAACCACTTCCCGCATACCCTAAAGGCCACATGCCTTGCTATGGTTGCAGAGCCCAAGTCTGCTCTAATCTCAGTGTTTTACCTGCATTTCAATAGTACTTCTCACTTCATGCTTCAGGAAGTGCTTGGCCAAGACACCCTATATCTGTTGGCATAATAGACAGCCACCTAGCATGTAGGCTACATGATCATTGTTTTGTTGGAGTTCTAGGATAGCAAGGAGATGGAGAGATGAGGAAGATACCCATATTACAGAGGAAGAGTTACAGTGAGGCCCCTCCGCTCAAAGAACTTAAAAATCTCATGGGTGCGTCAGACACTGAACAGGCAAACTTTAAAAAGAAGAAAACATAAATGGACTACTCAGATGCTGTGAAAGGTGCTCTAAAGACAAAGTGCAGTGGTGAGTTGGGTGGGAGGCTGCCTGGTCGGGTAGATGGCACAGGTGTCTATGGTCATTAACATTTAAGCTGAGACCCAAAGGGTGGGGAGCATCTGGCCAGGGGAGAGCCAGTGGGAAAGCATCCAAGGAAGAAAAGCAGTCAGTGGTCAATGGGAAGGTGGACGCAGTGACAATTGAAAACATTTGAGACTTGAGAAGACCAGTTTGATGACTGCAGTGGCCCATGCAGGATGTGCTGGGCCATGAACCAGGGCAGCATTGACACATGACGCAAAGAAAAGACATCTCTGACGCAGCGAAAGTCAGGAAAGTGAAACTCACAGCAAGTATGAGTGGAAATTCATCTGTTTTCTAGTTGGAAGTGTTGACTGGGGGAACTTGTTGAGAGTCTTGGGGCTTATAACCTGTTTTCTCTGAGAAGGCTAAAACAAGCTGTTGTCCTGAAGAGACAGGTAGCTGGAAGTGGTAGAGAGCTAGAAAGGTGGAGAGAGAATGTGGGATAATTGCTGTGTGGAATGGAAAAAGGCCTAAGAGGCATGCCCAGCAGACAAAGCATAGAATCTGCATGCCCGTCCACATAGTTTTGTAATTTTTCCTCCAGTGAGGCCACCACCCAACCTTTGGGTAGAGGAAGCAGGTGGAGAGGCTGTTAGAGCTTTTCTGGGTGGTTGAGACAAGACAGCCAAGGAGGCTAGAGAACTGGTGGTGTGGGCAAGTGATGCTGGTGATCAAAGCACAGGAAGCCAAGAGGCAGAGATTTAGACCCAAGAAGGGAGCTTGAGGTACATCAGGGTAGACAGGAAGGAGGCGTGGTGAAAGTGATGAGAGGGAGGAGTAGAAGGGTGGTCCAGGGTCAGACAGGGAGTTAGATTTAATCCTTCAGGGCACTTTCATTACATCATAGCTGCCATTTTGTCTTTTATCTGACTCAGTAATAAGTAATGTTTTCATTAAAGGGAAATGCTTGGCAGGTAGGTTAAACTTCGTTGAGTTCTGATCCTGTCATAATTATTGTGTATACCTTTCTCAGCTTTTTGTCTACTTGAGACATATTTCTTCTTTTGTCCTTTGAGCAGCCAAAATGGAAGTGTTGGATGTGTTGGCTCTGTTGGTAGGCTCCTGTTGGATGCCTGTTGTCACTCATAAATGTAACACCACAGCCATAATTGATGGAGAGTTGAGTTGCAAGCTTTTAGGACTAATTGCAAAGTCTAAACTAAAACATTTCCTGGCGCTGCCTTTAAATAATAATAACAATACCTTGTATAGATATAGTGCTTTACAATTTACAAAGCACTTCCACATCCATCATCTCATTTAATCTTCACAGTAAACAATGCTTTTTGAATGCTTAGATCTTTCCTAAGTGAGAAATCATGTTGCACATCCTGCTTTAATCATAGTGAGTCGCCAAAAGTTCTTGATACAATAACCATTTATGGAGTACCTTCTATGTACAAAGCACTTTACTAAGGATACCAAGGGGTAAATTTTCAGTAAATAAATATCCAGTAAGTAGTACCTATCAGCAAATATGATCTTGCCTCCTAATTTACCTTCCCTTCCTAGTCACAGTCACTATTTTGGAGGCTACTTGCTATGCCATAAATTTATATAAATATTGCCAGGAATTCATTGTATCAGAGTTGAGGTTTTAAAACTAAGTATTCTGATACTTGTCTAAGCTTATGATTCGTCAGAAAGCCATCTTGTCTATTTCAACTTGCACTTTTCTTGAAGATTATTACTTGAATCTCAAGAAAAATATTTCAAGGCCTCAGCATATCTGAGAATGCCAGCCATTGAGTTCAGTGTCCTCATTGGAGTGATTTGGGTACAACTTGGCAAAAAAAAAAAAAAAAAAAATTTGGCAAAAAAAAAAAAAAAAGGTATAACTTGGTACTTGGTTCCAAAAGGCTTATTATTCATTAAAACAGAAGACATGCCCATCTCTGGGCTCTATTGGCCAGACTGGGATGCTTTGAGGAGACAAAGGACTTCCTGGGAGGCTGCCCTCTGGGTGAGGGGGGAATGGAAGGTCATATTGGAGCTAGGCCCAATCCCAGGGCAAGAATCCTGAACCTGTGTCCTGGAGTCCCCCAAATGTCCAGGCGTGTCTTCTGGGACACCATGCCTCTTCAGAGGATACACAAACTTTGATGTCTTATTCAAGATCCTCCAAATGTAGAACCCCCAAAATAATAGGAACCCTGCCATCAAAGTCCCCTGGTCAGAGTAGCTCTATGAAAGTGAGCAGTGTGACCTGCAAACCATGATTCCTTCTCCCATCCGGGGCTGGATGAGGCCCCAAGGTCTGATGTTGAAATTCAGCTGAGAAACCTCTTTTGTTGATGAAACGCAGGTGGTCATGAGGGGTGCTGATGATGAATCAGGTCCCCTTGGTGCAGCCGTTACCTCCCCAGCCATCGTTGTGCTCCTTGTTTGACACCTTAGTGTTATTAATTCGCATGTGAACACTAGCTCTCACTCACCTATTTACATGAGCATGTGGTTTGGGAATTGGGGGAGGACAAAGCCAGGTCCTAAATTTTTTTTTTTTTAACTAGTGTATACATTCCTGGACATAGTTTTTTAGGAATATTTTCCCATGATAACATCTTTTTAAATAACAGGTTAGTGTTATTAATTCGCATGTGAACACTAGCTCTCACTCACCTATTTACATGAGCATGTGGTTTGGGAATTGGGGGAGGACAAAGCCAGGTCCT
>NW_012114666.1:403830-453593 GCF_000951035.1 Colobus angolensis palliatus | reverse complement strand
GGGAGGACAAAGCCAGGTCCTAAATTTTTTTTTTTTTTAACTAGTGTATACATTCCTGGACATAGTTTTTTAGGAATATTTTCCCATGATAACATCTTTTTAAATAACAGGTTCTGTGTTTTACAAGGGCGGCTAATGTCTGTATTGCCAAGCTATCTCTTGATTCTTTTGATACGGAGCTTAGAACTCTTCCTTCCTGGTGTTGGGCAGATGTGCCTAATGCATTATTTGACAGAGGATATGCACTCAGCATCTGAGCATCCCATAAATACTCCAGAGAGGAGCACAAATAGGATACAGTGTGGTGCTGGGAGATTGAGCGTTGGTTGAGTCTAAGTGATGTTTCCAACTGGGGCTGGAAACGTGCTTTATGTAATTGTATTCTGATCATTGAGGTCTCTCTTTATAGGGCATCTTTTATGACCAAGACTGTCCAGTACCAAAATGAGCTACATAAATTCCTAATCTGGGATACAGCTGGACAAGAACGAGTAAGTCACTCTTTAATTTACTCTGTTTCTCTGAGGCCCAAATGAAAGTTCCAACTAAACTGTCAGCATCCCTGTCATCTCACGTCACTCACTTCTCTTCTGTGCACCGGAGACACATTTATTTCCATTTGCGTAGGCCAGCCTTTGCCTTTTCAATTAGAGCCACAGAGTCCACCGATGGAGAAAGTGATCATGGGCACTGAAGGCATTTTTATGCCTTATAGTGTCTTAAAGTAAATGCTGACCAATAGGCCTGATAAAATCCCCCTCAGAGCACTGTGTATAATTTGGGGCTCCCTCCTCTGGTAAGGATATATAAAGCAATTAGTGATAGAAAGGGTGAGTTAAGCACAACTCATTTATCGCTGCCTTTTAAAAGCAAAAGAGGGAACTTTACAGCATATAAAGTGTGAGATTTAAGTGAAAAGGATCAGCTAACACAGTGCCTTGCAGTAGATACTTAATAAATGCCTGATGACAAAATTGGCCACAATGGTTATCTACTTCAGGAAAAGCCTGAACCAGAAGTGGGGCCTGGACATAGCAGCACGGGGTCTAATGGAATTTGGGGAAGCCCACCCAAATCAGAAATGGCCGGGAAAGCAGGGCTGGGGCAGACACTTCTGCCTCCTCCCCTTTCCTCTGGGTACTAAGTCCAATTTCCCTTCCAAGGTGTCTGTGGCAGCCACCCCATTATTCAGCTGCCGTTTAATTTAGTTTTCAAACAGTATGATCCAAACAGCACATCTGATAGATGCACGGTGCTATCTTAAGCTCTTAAAAGTGTACCAGAAGTAATCAGGAAAAATAGTCTGTCATCACAGCCTTATCTAAGACACCATAGATAGTGTGTGTAGTATGAAATCTGACAAGAATCATCACAGACAAATGGAGGAAAACAAAGCAAGCCATTACTGTTGTCCGAGAAATAGACTCCATGCATTTGTACAGACTTAACGTCTTAAGTTTGCTCTGTTTGGTTTCTTCTGTTTTTAACACTGGATGTTGTTCCTCTGTCCTATTACTCATCTGAGATACTTCTGCTTCCCGTCTTCTACTCCCCATTCCTTCTCCTTTGCTCCATCTAGAATGGAGCATTTAGAACAGCTGGACCTTTGCTAACCATCCGTCTTCTGTCCTTCAGTAGTGTGTTGCTTACCAGAATCCTCCTGAATATATCTGTAGACAGCCCTGGGTTCTTTCCCTCTTAGCCACAAATCCATGTGGCCCTTCCTACTAGTAATATATGTACCCTCCACTAAATCCTAAATTTCAATTACCCCTCATATATATTTGATGATACAGCAAAGCCCTCATCATAAAGAACCATGCTATAATACAGATTCCATTATGCTTTGAATCAGAGCCTGTCCTGGTATACGCAGTGATGTATAACATCTCTTTTTTTCTGAAACACACAAAAAAATAACACAAGGGTGTTTGCCTCTTTCCCTTTCTGCCAGCATGGTAGCAGAAGTCTGTGAAGTTTTATATTTAGCTGCTTTTCCTGCGTCTTGCTTGTCCACTTCTAATTGGTTCTGCAACAGGAGTAGTTGCTCTGAGATGCAAACCTGCCTCCAGCCTGCCTGATGCACTATCACGCAGCCCAGAGCTGCACAAGAGATGCTCATGGGGCCAGGCCACAGGCCAGGGGTGCTGACCAGGAGGCCCTGCATGGAGAAGGCAGGAGAGGAGCACCACCTGATGAGCACTCACTCCAGCCAGTTGTTACTGGGCATGAGCACCTGTCCAGGGTGGCCAAAGTGCAGTGCTAAGGAAAGCCACACACCTGACAGCTACCCAAAAATTGTTTGAAATGCTAGGAGGATCACACAAGACACGTCTTGTAAGCCCGCCTGGGTCAGGGACTGCCTGTTTATCCTGGCAGTGCATTGAAGGTCCAGAATGTGCCATCCACAGCCAGGATCTGTTTTCATCTCCTCCCACCAATCTGTCCTCGAGCACAAACTGTGTGCAGTTCTCCAGCATGCCATAATTTCACACCCTCATGTCCTTCCACAACTCTATTCAGCCTTCAGAACCCACCTCTGATGTCACCTAAAGGGGGCTTTCCTGCCATCCCTGCTCTGGACAAGAAACCACATCGCCACACTGCTGTGTTGCTCAGACCCACATCTGGAGGTCTCCCTGGGTTCCTCCCTCGCCCTCAGCGCTGGACACCTGCTCCATCCGGATGTCCTGACAGCTCCGTTCTCTAAATGTATCACACTTGGGTTCACTTCTCCGTCTCCGCTGCCAGCGCCCTGCTCTCAGCCACCTTTGCCATTCACTGAGTACTTTAGCCTTTTCGTGGGTCCCCTGCTTTCCCTCTGTCCATTACATGTCCTCATAGGACCCAGAGGAATCTTCTGGAAACAAAAATCAGCCCGTGTTGTCAGCCTGCTTAATATCCTACAGCGACTTCCCGCTGCACCTCTCATAACAGCCACACTCTGAACAGAGACCTCTCAAGCCCCACGTGACTTGCCCAGGCCTCCCTCTGGGCTCCTCTCTTCTCAGGGCCTCCAGCACTCCTTGGCCTTATGCCTTTGGATACACTGTTCCTTCTCACCAAAACTCTCTGTTCCCTCCACTGGAGCCCAGCTGGCTCCTTTCCCATCTTTTAGTCTCAGGTTAAATGTGACACACTCAGAGTTTTCTCTAAACCCCCTGCATCTAAGCAGGGCCCCAACTTTGTTCTTCATTACTGCCCTTACTTGTTTTCCTCAGAACGTGCATTAAAAATTGTCCTTAGATACCTGTCTACCTACCTTCATTGACAGAATCTCCCATCAGACTGTAACTCCAAGAGCTGGGACCACAGTGTCTTGTTCACTGCTGTACTCCCAGGGCCTAGCATGGTGCCTGACCTAGAACTGATGTTCAGATATTGGTTGGTTGGATGAATCAGCACATAAACTCTTTGGAGTATTCTTTTGTATCCTGAAGTCTTTGATTGCACTCATCCATGGGATTGTCACCTATTTCCTTACCTGTCTGCCTTTCATTAGACTGTAAGCTCCTTGAGGGCAAGGACTGCTTTCATGTCTCTGCTCTCAGCCCCTGGCACATGGTATTGATGCCCATAGGTTTATGTCTACTGATTGCCAGCCCTACTTAGACACAGATAAGGACAGCTCCTCTACCTACTTTTACCATGTGAGTAGTGCATGACTCAAATTATAAATTTCTGGCGTTGTGTGTTTATTATTCTTTGTAGTTAGGAGATTTATTATAGAACCAGAATTGTCATAAAATGAAAACTCTTTTGATGAACTGACTATTCAAACACCCTCCCCAGCCTCCCCGTTTGACATCTCGTACTGCACATAGTTTTGGCAGATGAGTTGTCTTTCTGATGGTCCAGCTACATTTGATTGCAAAGTGATTTCATTAAGTCAATGAAAGTGATTTTGGAGAATTTCTCAAATGTCCTGTGAAGCCCTTGACGGTAGGGATCTTGTTAACTGAAATGAAGAAGAATACTGCTCAGGAGGATGATATGAGTGCTTCAAAAGATAATGGTTTGTGTATCAAAGGGTTAAGAGGGGCCTAGGGAAAATTGATGAAGCCCTCAAATATTTTTGTAAAAATTTGTCATTTTTATGATAAGACTATGAAAGTCAAACATGAAATGAAGGATATCGTATTCTGCTAGCATGTAGTTTTATCAGAAGCCTCCTAGCCAAGTTATCAATCAAGTTCGACTTGGTGTTCATCCAGAAAATTAGCTCCTGGCTGCAATAATAAACCTAAGGTTTTTCAAATACTAGATAAAATTAAACTTGATTTTATGATTTTGAATTTATCTTCTCAAGATAGAGCCTTTGTGAGACCATTTTGTCCCTATTATTTGCTATCTTGAATGAATGCATTTGAAGTCACCCTTTCTCCACCAATTATCCTTCAGTAACAAAGACTCCTGCAGTAGTATTGAGACAGACACAACACATACATTAAGCAGCATCATAAAGACACCATACGTGTAGTAAGAACATGTCAGATGCTTGCCATCTGTATGTGATTGTATAAAAGAAAGTTTCTTGACCAGGCATAGTGGCTCACGCCTGTAATCCCAGCATTTTGGGAGGCCAAGGCAGGTGGGTCACCTGAGGTCAGGAATTCAAGACTAGCCTGGCCAACATGGTGAAACCGCATCTCTACTAAAAATACAAAAATTAGCCAGGCATGGTGGCGCACATCTATGGTCCCAGCTACTCGGAAGGCTGAGGCAGGAGAATCACTTGATCCCAGGAGGCAGAAGTTACATTGAGCCAAGATCGCACCATTGCACTCCAGCCTGGGCCACAGAGTGAGACTCCATCTCAAAAAAAAAAAAAAAGCTTCTTAACCAGAATCTAATAGACATTGCGTCCAGTCTTTAAAGATTTACATTCCTACATCTTAATGTGGTTTCTCCTAATGACTGTTTTTACAGAGATAGGAACACTAGGAAGACTCAGACTTATTTATTGTCACGGTAGTCATGTATGTAAGGAATTGTTCTCCTGTTTAAAATCAGGAACAAGTGTAGTGGCTTAGTATCGTCTAGAGTTGGGGCAGACAGTCCCAGAGACCAGAGTCTGCAGTGCATCATCCCCACTGGCCAGTGCTCAGTTACCATCCACTTGAAGAGCAGCAAGACCTGACTCTGTGAGTAGAAGCAAACCCAAAAGTGATCCCATTATGAGAATTTGCAGACAGAATTTACACATATGTTTTTGGGCCAAATCCAACCTGCCGCCAGTTTTTGTAAATAAAGCTTTCATGGGACATAGCCAGGCTTGTTTGTTTATTATCTATGGCGGAGATGTCCAGTCTTTTGGCTTCCCTGGGCTACATTGGAAGAATTGTCTCAGGCTGCATATAAAATACGCTAACGATAGCTGATGAGCTTTAAAAAAAGAAAATCACAAAAACAGCTCAATGTTTTAAGAAAGTTTATGGATTTGTGTTGGGCCACATTCAAAGCTGTCCTGGGCCACATAACAGGCCACAGGTTAGACAAGCTTGGTCTATGGCTACCTTCACTCTACAATAATAGAGTTGAGTAGCTGCAGCAGAGATTATGTGACACATAAAGCCAGAATATTTACTACCTGGTCTTTACCAGAAAAAGTTTGCCGTCACCTGATTGAGAGCCAGGTTTGCAGCAGATATGTGCTGACGTCTTTTGAGTCTCTTACATGCCTCCACCTTCTTTCTTTGCATCAGAAGGACATCAAAGTTTCCATGTCAGTAATAGCAGAGTGGCTTGCCCTGCCACAGATAACAAGTATGTATAAACTCTGGACAAAACATTTAAAAAACAACTGTTTGAAGGCACTGCAGAGCAACCAAATGCAGTCAGGGACTACAAAGGGGAGCTTTCTTGTGTAAGATCCACATTTTTATAGCTTTTCCCCAGTGGGCACTTCCCAGTTCGTGTGGCACAGGGTAGCTAGGACTTAAGCAGAAAGCTTGTGTTGAGTGCAGAGTTTCGGACTGCTAGAGCAGCCAGAAAAAGAGGAGGCGAATCGCAGAAAAGAGGGATTCAACAAGGAGGGACCCCGTAAAATCTGTTTATAAATTTCCCTGAAGTTTTTTTGACCCCCAAATTGTGAATTCACAAGAGAGACAGTATAAAATGCAACAGAAACCAGTAGATGGAAAGGGAGACAAGACAGCAGAGATTTCAGCTGCTCCTCATTACAGCAGGGCTAGACTTCAGAGTTTGAATCCAATCCTGCTGTGTTACAGGAGATCACTAAACACCTTGGGCATTCCAGTGAAACTTCAGAAGGGCCATGCCTTGGGAGTAGAAACGGTATCCTAGGACTAAGGGCAAATCCAAAAACCCAAACAGGCCCACGCTCACGACGTGTAAAACCAATCTCAGGATGAGTCACCAGTAACTCAATACTCTGCAGAGAAGATTTTAAAAAACCAAGCATCTACAGTGCATCATCCACACTATCCTGTGTACAGTCAGTGCTACCACACGTATGAAGAAACGGGAAGGTGTGACCCAGTGAGCAGAAGCAAACCCTAAAGTGACCCTTTTCTTGGAATTTGCAGACACAGAATTTAAAGCACGTATTTTATATATGTTCAGAGATTTAAAGAAAAGTAGGCCAGGCACAGTGGCTGACGCCTGTAATCCCAGCACTTCGGGAGGCCACGACAGTCATATTGTTTGAGTCGAGGAGTTCCAAACCAGCCTGGACAACATGGCGAAAGCCCATCTCTTAAGGGGAGAAAAAACAAAGAAAAGGAGTGTTAATGACTTAACTACAAATGGGCAGTCTCACACAGAATGGAAACTAATGAAGAATCACATGGAAATGCTAAAACTGAAAGCTGCAATATCTAAGATGAAAAATTCACTGGAGGGTGATAGAACAAATTAATCAGAAGAATAGAACAAAAGTAGAAAAATATGGACAGAGTCTCAGTATCATAGGGACAAATTCAAACAGCCTAACATATGTGTAATTGGAGAACCAGGAGGAGCAAAGAGAGAGATAGGAACAGAAAAAAAAGATTTCAAGAAATAATGGCTGAAAGTTTCCCGAATTTGGTGAAACATATCAACTCACCAATTCAAGAAGTTCAACAAATCTCTAAGTACAAAGAAAACCATATCTAAGTAAGTCATAGTCAAACTGCTGAAAAGCAAAGGTAAAGAGAAAATCTTGAATGCAGCCAGAAGTAAAAGACACGTAAACCGGAGAACAACAATATGACTGACTTTACACAGTAAAGTCAATATGGCTGACTTTACACTGGAGACCAGAAGCCAGAGGAATAGGATCGTTAAACTGCAGAAAGCAAAAACCTATCAATTTGCCAGACTTCATTTTCAAATCTAAAGTCAAAATAAGAACATTTTTAGAAAAACAAAAACAGAAATCAACAGCAGCCGTCCCAGAAAGTTTTTCACACTAAAGGAAAATGACAGTGCATGGTAATTCAGATCCATAGGAAGAAATAGTAACCACTAGAAATGGCAAATAGAAACATCTGTTTTTTCTTCTTAAATTACTCAAAAATTAACTGACTAATTCAAAAATTATAACACTGGATTGTATAGTTTATAGCATATGTAGATTTAGATTATTTGACAGTGGTAGTACAAAGAATGGTAAGGTAACAGAAATTAGACTTTTGCAAGTCTCTGATATTTTACATAAAGTGCTACATTTTAAACTCTAAGTAGACTGTAGAAAAACGTGCAGTAGTCCAGACACAGTGGCTCACACCTGTAATCCCAGCACTTTGAAAGGCCAAGACAGGTAGATTTGAGGCCAGGAGTTCAAGACCAGCCTGTCCAACATGGCAAAACCCCATATCTACTAAAAATACAAAAGTTAGCCAGGCATGGTGGCACTTACCTGTAGTCCCAGCTACTTGGGAGACTAAACACTTTGGGCATTCCAGGGCATTCTTGGGCACTGAGGCACAAGAATTGCCTGAACCCGGAAGGCAGAGGTTGCAGTGAGCCAAGATCACACTACTGCACTCCAGCTTGGGTGACAGAGCGAGACTGTCTCAAAAAAAAAATAAAAATGTGCAGTATATATTATAGTTACAAAAGCAACGACTTAAAAAATAATACAAGCAAGTACAGTTCAAAAGTCAGTATACTGAGAACTTAATATACTAAAATTGAGCACTAAGAAAAATTCAAGCAATGCAAAAGAGGAAAAGAAAGGAGGAGCAGGAATTTTTTAAAAAATGGAACAGATACAGGCCAGGCACAGTGGCTCACGCCTGTAATCCCAGCACTTTGGGAGGCCAAGGTGGTTGGATCACCTGAGGTCAGGAGTTCAAGACAAGCCTGACCAACATGGAGAAACCACGTCTCTACTAAAGAAAAAAAAAAACAAAATTAGCTGGATAGAGTGGCGCATGCCTGTAATCCCAGCTACTTGGGAGGCTGGGGCAGGAGAATCGCTTGAACCTGGGAGGCAGAGGCTACGGTGAGCTGAGATCACACCATTGCACTCCAGCCTGGGCAACAAGAGTGAAAATCCGTCTCAAAAAAAAAAAAAAAGAAAAGAAAAAGAAATGGAACAGATATAAAACAAAATGGTAGACCTAAATCCAAATATCTTAGTAAATACATTAAATGTAAAGGAGCTGAACCACTGAACCTTCCACTTAAAAGGCAAAGGTTGTCAAAAACCAGGACCCAACTATGTGCTGCTTATAAGAGGACTACTATAAATATAAAAACAAAGTTAGAAAATTATAGAATGCAAAAGGATATAGTATGCAAATAAAAAACAAAAGAAACCCATGTGGTTATATAATATCAGTAAAATGGACATGAAAACAAAGTGGAAGAAGGACATGGTGAGAAGAATATTGAGGAACTTTCTGTGTTGATAGAACTGTTTGACATCTTAGTGGATGGTACTCACACAGATATATACATTTGTCAGTTTATCAGATTGTACTGTTAAGATCTTTGCTTTTCTCTGTATGAGTTTTACCTTACGAATTTGAAGGAAGAAAGAAAACACAACCCTGTAAAGAACATTGCCAATATAAGTACATCAAAAATGAAAGCTAACACCATAACCTTTATTCCATCTGTGCACTTCTGTCTCATTTTCTCTTATTCTCTTATGCTGTTGAAGTCAACCCAACACTTTATCTCTTTTTTACTCAGTAGTATAGTTTTCTTTTCTGTGGTGCTTTCTTGCTTATAACCTTTATTTTTGTTTTCTCTCTAAAACTTAATGTCTCCTTTATTGGAAGTTAGTAGGCTTTCACCTCAGAGGCAGGGGTTTCTCTCACAAAGACTGGTAACAGTTTCTGTGTATGGACAGCGAGGTCTGACACTTAGTTTGACAGCTCCCCACACTCATGCAGTGCTTACTCATTTGTTCACCAATTTTTGATAACCTATGCTAGGCCCTGAGATAAAATGGCGTGCCCAGCAGACATGCTGACATCCCTCATGGAGCTTACAGTCACAACTTCACTTTCTTTGGTAAAACTCAAATTAATACAAAACTTTAAAAGCCAAAAGGTCAAACTCATTGGATAGGGAGTTCCAGAATCCATAGTTGTGTATGTGGTTTATGTATGTGCACCAAATGCTCCCCTGTGATCATTCCTGCCTGTGTTCAGGGGTAAACCGCCATTAACAACAGGATGCAAATACAGTGTCATCAGATCGTAAGTAGGGGTCAGGCTTCAGAGTCAGGGTGTAAGACAAAAATTAAGTATAGGCAAAATTCTTGTCATTAAACATTAGCATCATATTCAGTGGGTGAGATGCTCACACAGGACGTGTGCCCAAGAACCGAGGTTGACTGGGGAAAGAACTTCACAACCTCCATCTCACACTCATCGAGAGAAATAGCTCACTGAACCACCCCTGTTGTTCAAGTGGTTATTCCTCTCCCTTCTCTTTCCTCCCTGTTGTGTGTCACGGGGTGTGGAGGCCAGGGTGATGAGTGGGAAGAAGCTGTGTATACGGGGTTAAATTCATGTAAGTGAAATGAGATCTGTAGCCAGCATTTGGGAATTGCTACATGCATGGAGATATCAAAAAAGCAAGTCTCAAACTCATCCAAGTAGTGAATGTAAATGTATACTCATTTCTGAAGGACAATCAGTGTTCAGATTACAGGGTTTTCTTTATGACACCCAAATGCAGCCACTTCTCTGGAGAACTATTTATAGCATTATTTTTATCTCCGTGATAGTTACGGAAGCCAAAGTTTAAAGGACTGTTGAACAAATGAATTTGGGAATTATAACACTGAGTTCAATTAAAAAGCCTTTTGAGCGGAAACAATTGTTTATAGCGCCATATTTAATTCCTATAAAACTGTATTCTAAACTATCTTCTGAGAGACATTTCAGTGTTACGTTAAAAGTTTTTGCCTTTGGTAATTACTGGTTCATTTGCTTTAAAGCAGCATGTCATTTTCTTTGGCTTAAGAGAAAGATTACTTTTTGTGCAGGGATAATGGGCTTGTAAGTCTAGTGTAAAACGTATTTAACCGATTCTCCCAATTTTCTTTATTTTCCCTCCTCTGCAGTTTCGTGCCTTAGCACCAATGTACTATCGAGGGTCGGCTGCAGCTATAATTGTTTATGATATCACAAAAGAAGTAAGACTATATAGCTTTCTTTAGATTGTTTTGAAAACTCTCTTTTGGTTGGTTAGATCTCCAGTTGCTCTCCTTTTTTTGTGTAACAGGAGACATTTTCAACATTAAAGAATTGGGTGAAAGAACTTCGACAGCATGGCCCACCTAATATTGTAGTTGCCATTGCAGGAAATAAGTGTGATCTTATCGATGTAAGGTAAGTGATTAGAGCGAGAGATTACAATACCTATTATGTGTTCCTTTTCTTGATGAGCAATATCCAGAATAAGAATCTTGCTTTTATTTTATCTCTGACATTGAAAAATTCCTTTTGGTTGTGTGGTTGAAGTCCTAAAGTTTCAAACTGAAATTAAGATTTCAGGCATTTGGAGCTAATTATATTATATATATAGACAGGTGTGCAATGTACGGAAATACTGGTTGCTTTGCACCCGACATTATCTGAGATCAGAGCAGCCCCCAGGCTCCCATGACTTAGAATACTTGAATGCAGAAAGCACATTTATTGGCAGTTTCTCTGGGCCACTTCCATCATTCCCAAAGCAAGGGGTTTTTAAAAATTGTGGCTGGAGAAGAAAACCCTGCCATCCCTAATCATTCCATTAGCTACATTACTAGTAGTACCGAGTTTTGTTTCATTTTGTTTGTTTACCCATGGATGTGGTGTAGTCAGGAAGACCGTGTCTCAGGGCCCAGCCAACAGCCATTGAAGACATCCTTTGTCCTCATAAATCTGGTTAACTACTGGGTAGGTGGGGGTACAACTAAGATCTTTGTGGGTAGAATTTCTGATACGTAGTTGTTGCCTTTCAGAGAAGTCATGGAGAGAGATGCAAAGGACTACGCCGACTCTATTCATGCAATTTTTGTAGAGACCAGCGCAAAAAACGCGATAAACATAAATGAACTCTTTATAGAAATTAGTGAGTATCTCTGTGCCTTATCCATTTCCTCTGTAAAAGCAACTTAACACAGAATGATCTTCCTAGTTAGAATTCCCATGTTACTTAGAGCAGTCTAGTCTCTGATACTGTGATCAGTGAAGCGAGATTGGAGAAGGTAAGAGTAATGGCTGGTTTTCATATCATGTTATAGTTGCTGAAGAGCTGTTGCCCTTCTGGAAAGAATGTTGCTACTGAATAAATAATGCACAGGGTGTTGAGGTCATGAAAGCAGTCCCATTTCTTTCTCTGTTTAAATATGTTTCTGTTAGTCATCCAAGGTCATTGAAAATGAACAAAATGAATAAAGGAAAATGAAATGCAGGTATACTTGCACTGTAAGAAAACCCTCAAAAATAATACTAGGCAAGTGAAAGGTAAGACCTGTTTTCCATCTTTCCCTTCCCTTTCCAGAAGTGTTAATATGATGGTACTAGACGGGAGAGGGGCTGCTGCATGCCTTTGGGATCCTCTACAGATTGTATCTATGTTTATTCATCTCATTCAAATTCATCAAAATATTTATTGGGAGCTGTTCCAGGCTCAGGGGAAATAGCCATGAAGAAGATAGACGCAGCCTCTGCTCTCCTGGAGCGCACGTTCTACAGAGGGAAACAGACAGGGAACTCCAAATAAATAGGATAGGATCATTTCAGATCGTAATAACTGATACGAAGAAAATAATTTAGGATGAAGTGAAGGAATGTCTGCAAGCAATCAGGGAAGGCCTCTCTAAGGAGATGCTATCAGAGCTGAGATCCAAGGGAGCAGGCCCTGCAGAGGTGTGGGGAGTCACATGAACGGAACATGTCAGACTTCCAGATGGAGAAAAGCAGAAAGCCGTGAGAGCAGGGTGGATGTAGCGTTACGATCCACCATGTGGTTGAGAGCCAAGGGGACTGAAGCAGAGTGGGTCCTTTGCCACTGGGTCAAGGAGGGGCATGCACTCCAGAGCCCACCAAGGCCAGGCAAGGATGACGCATGAGCAGAGCAGGCCCAGGTGAAGCCCTGGGAACCCCACTAAGGCCAGGCCCAGCTGCATCAACTGGGGCCACACTGGAATCTGGGTCCCTGGTTACTAAGGTGGTTTTCACATTTTTTTTTACGTGTCCCATTGTTTAGATCTGGCCAATCATTTAAGTATTTTCAGAGTCCTTTGCAGGCCTAAGGAGCCCATCTGCTGCCACATATGGCCAGTGAACTACTTACTGCACCCTCTAGGCCAGCCCCTTCATTTCCGTGTTAAAAAGTCATGATGTGGCCGGGCACGGTGGCTCAAGCCTGTAATCCCAGCACTTTGGGAGGCCGAGACGGGCGGATCACGAGGTCAGGAGATTGAGACCATCCTGGCTAACACGGTGAAACCCCGTCTCTACTAAAAAAATACAAAAAAACTAGCTGGGCGAGGTGGTGGGGGCCTGTAGTCCCAGCTACTCAGGAGGCTGAGGCAGGAGAATGGCGTGAACCCAGGAGGCAGAGCTTGCAGTGAACTGAGATCCAGCCTGGGCGACAGAGCAAGACTCCATCTCAAAAAAAAAAAAAAAAAGTCATGATGTGCCTGGGCATGGTGGTTGTCACCTATAATCCCAGCTACTCCAGAGGCTGAGGCAGGAGGATCACTTGAGGTCAGGAGTTTAAGACCACCCTGGGCAACAGTATAACCCTATGTCTTAAAAAATAATAAAATAAAAATACTAGGGCATTGTGGCATGCACCTGTAGTCCCAGCCGAGGTGGGAGGATGGCTTGAGCCCAGGAATTTGAGGCTGCAATAAGCCATTGATTGCACCACTGCACTCCAGCTTAGGTGACAGAGCAAAACCCTCTCTCTTAAAAAAACAAAAATCATGTTTATTGTTGTCCTAGATGTAAACAGCAGGTACCCAGATGAATTTTTGAAAGGCAACATAAAGCCAATTAGGAATTTTTCAGAGCTCAAGTTAAAATATCTTAAGTGTGTGGTGTCATGAGTATGTTAAAATTACCGCTATCTTTTTGTGTTCTTTACTTTAGTGGTATTAAAAACAGGAAGGTAGGCCAGACATGGTGGCTCACACCTGTAATCCCAGCACTTTGGGAAGCCAACGTGGGTGGATTACCTGAGGTTAGGAGTTCGAGACCAGCCTGGCCGACATGGTGAAGCCCCATCTCTACTAAAAATACAAAATTAGCTAGGCATGGTGGTGCATGCCTGTAATCCCAGCTACTTGGGAGGCTGTGGCAGGAGAATCGCTTGAACCTGGGGGGTGGAGATTGCAGTGAGCCGAGATCACGCTATTGCATTCCAGCCTGGGCAACAAGAGCAAGACTCCGTCTCCAAAAAAAAAACAAAAACAAAGGAAGGTAGTAGTAAACCAACAATGAAATTCTTACATGAAAACTAGTATATACAGATTCATTTTAACTGTGAAAAATAAAACGTATATGTTCACAAAGATTAGAAAAATTGAGAGACATGTACATAGACTTTATTGTACACTGGTTTAGTAATCCTGCATGAGCACAGTGTCTGGCACACTGCCTTTGTGTTGAAGTGTGGTAGGCATACAGAAATGCGCACATATCAGAAGTACAAGGCTCAGTGAATTTTCACAAACTGAATATACTCCAGTGCTTGGCACTCTGGTTGGGCCATGGCCGTTCCTACACCCAAGGGTAACCATCCTGATACTAATTCTCAGATTGGTTTATCTGGTTTTGTTTTACATATATTTTGTACTTTATATTTTTAAAAACATACTCTGTTTCCTCTTGTGTGTCTGGCTTCTTTCATTCTGCATTACATTTTTAGACCATCCATGTCATTGTCTCTAGCTGTGAATGATCCATTCTCATGACTGGTTTGTGCATGTCAGTGTCAGGGTCCAAGTTGTGGGGGTAAGGGGGCAGTGAAGAATACCCATGATATAATTATCCATTCTCCTGTTGATAGACATTTGGGTAGCTGTTTCCAATTTAGAGTTATTACAAACAGTACTGCTCTAAACATTCTGATCATATTCTTCGGTGAACATCTGTACACATTTTTGTTAGGTGTATTTATACCCACAAGAAAAATTGCTGGTCATTGAATATGCATGCATTCAGTACAGCTTTACCGCCAACCAGTTTTCAAAGTGGTAGTTGTACTAGTTGACACCCATACCAGTAGTGTATGAGAAGTCTGGTCACTTTCTGTCTCTGGTGGGTAGGCAGTGATCTCTATTTTCATGACAGTTAATGAAGTTGAGCACATTTACGAATATTGATTTACATTTGTCATATCTACATATCCTCCTTTGTGAAGGGCCTGTTAAGTCTTTTGCTTGTTTTCCTGTTGGGTTACCTGCCTTCTTCTTAATGTTTTATAGTTCTTTATTTTGGAGATGAATCACTTATTGACTATGTATATTGGAAATATCTTCTACTATATGGCTTGCCTTTGTTTTTTTAGTCAACTCCTTCAATGGATTGAAGTTTTTAATCTTCATATAATCTAACTGAGCCTTGTTTTCCTTTATGTTTAGCTGCTTTCGGTTTTTTGGTTGCTGTTTTAGAAATCATTACCTATTCCCAGCTCATGAAAATATTCTCCTTCTTTCTTTTAAAAATATTATTTGTTCAACAATTTTTTGATGTCATACTTCACAGATGTCTCTTAGATACCAGCTATATTTCAATATCCATTTATTGAGAATAATGACAAGAAGCTTGGGTAAAACTTTTAAACAAATTTGTAGTATATTCACAGCAGGGTCTAGTCATTTGAAAAGTAGTTACAAGACACTGGGAGATACTTTCTCAATATGGAAATCATGCTGTGTACTCCCCACACAGATCTGCAGACAGCTCAAAGTGATGGAGGCTCAAGGCTTGACAGAACCTGAAAGTCAGTGGAGAGGCCATCTTAGCCTTGTTAATGTCAAAAAAATGTGCATGTCCATTTATTCCATGTTTATAAAATACTTCTGTGTCAGGTATTGTGCTGATAAGGTACTGGAAACAAAGATGGACAAATAGGATCTCTTCCCTAGAAGAGCTTAGGATCTAATGCGAGGGAGATAGTCATGTAAACAGATAGGAGGTATGTGTTGTAACCTGTTTCTGGTGTCCCGATTGATTGTAGTGTCTGAGATGTTAGAGAGTAAGGAAGTGGGAGAGTGTCAGGAAAGCCTTTGTACAAGAAGCAACCCTGGAGTTATCAGCCAGGTAGGTAGATAGGTGATTTAAGGATTCTCTCAAAATTGACATTATGCTTCACGGAGCAGTGAAGTGAAACCTGTTCATTCTCATGCATTGTTGATAGGAGAATGTAGTGGCACAGCCTCTTCAGAGAGTAATTTGGCAGCATCTGTCAAAATTTAAATTGCACATTCTTCCTGCATTTATGCTAGATAGACACTGGGATACAATGTACGTGTCAGACAAATACCCAAGAGGAGAATACATGACCTAGCTCTTCCACTCCTGGCATTAATCCTACACATGTACTCGTAAGTTCACAAAGATGCTTCTGGAAACAAACTAAATATCCATCAATAGAGAAATGGTTAAATGAATGGTGGTACATCTGCAAATGCAATATTGTAGAGCTGTTAAAAAGAAGGCAGCAGGCCAGGCACAGTGGCTCACACCAGTAATCCCAGCACTTTGGGAGGCTAAGGCAGGCAGATTGCTTGAGGTCAGGAGTTCGAGACCAGCCTGGCCAACATGGCAAAACCCTGTCTCTACTAAAAATATAAAAATTAGCCGGGCATGGTGGTACATGCTTGTCGTCCCAGCTACTCGGGAGGCTGAGGTGGGAGAATCGCTTGAACCTAGGAAGCTTAGGCTGCAGTGAGCCGGATTATGCCACTACACTCCAGCCTAGGTGACAGAGCAGATAAACCTGTCTCAAAAAAAAAAAGTAGGCAGCTCTTTCTCCATGTACTATGATCCCCAGGATGTGTTGAGTAAAAGTATCATGGTGGAGAATGGTGCATATGGTTTGCTTTATTTCTTGCCCCATTTGGCCTTGGAAAGGGGAGATGGGCAGGGATGTAGGTGTGCCTGAGTGTTTGTGCATATATGTCTCTGGAAGCGTGTTCGAGAAAGGGGCCACAGTGGTGGCCTTGTCATGAGACAGAGGGACAGCCATGTTCTGATTGAACTTTTTAAAAATAAATCGTATGTATTACCTACTCAAAACAAAATGTTTTTAATGTGTGGCTTTTTTTAATCAAAAAGCTTTTATTAAGTGCCGCGTGATATCCTTATTTGGATCCTGGGGCAGAAACAGGACATGCGGAAAAACTGATGCTATCTGAAAAAAGTCTGGAGTCAATAGTGATGTGGCAATGTTGAACTCTTCATTTTGACAAATGTCCCATGGTACTATGTCAGCACTGGGGGAAACTGGGTGGGAGGTACACAGGAGCTCTATCATCTTTGCAACTTTTCTATAAATCTAAAATTATTTGAGTATAAAAAGTTTATTAAACTTTTTTTTTTTTTTAAACTTCAGTGAAACCTGTCAAATTGCATCTGCAAAATTGTTGTGTCTGAGAAAGTTAAAGCTCACTCCCTTCCCTCTTCTCATCTTGGTTTAGGTCGAAGAATTCCATCCACTGACGCCAACCCGCCATCTGGCGGTAAGGGCTTCAAACTCCGAAGACAGCCTTCAGAGCCAAAGCGGAGCTGCTGCTGACCGAACCTCAGCCTCTCAGACTTGATGATGAAGTAGGTGGTCCTGAAAGTTAACAGGAGGACTGGGGTCCCTACCACCAGTTTTCATCTAGCCAGTCTTGAGTCTTCTCCATACAAAAAGGATTCACGGAAATTGACCAGTTCTGTTCTCCAAAGACTGCGGCAATGATATTTTAGTCTGTGAACTTCTATTATGTAAAGAATCTCTAGTGTACAAAGGGACTACATCGTTGGCTTTTGACCTTGCTGAAAAGGAACATATAACTTTATGGACGGTAGGATTAAGTTGTTGAGTAGTTTTGTAATCAAGATTTTATGTAACATTTGTAAAGGGAAAATTAGCACTTTCGTGGTTCTTAAGGGAAAAAAAGACCTTGTGGAGATTATAATTTCCTTGGTTTCTGTTACCACTGTTTGTTAGAGGGAGTTGTATCGTTTAAAATTAGTAGGATAGTTTAAGTGGAGGGAGGACAATTATTATCTGAAGCTAAAATGGGGTATTTATAGGACTGATGGAAATGATTTCATTTCTGCCATCTCTAAAGCACTTTTCATTAAACATGTTAGACTAGGATACGTACAGTAAATTAACAATGATAGCAGCAGATGCCTAGCTCACCCTGGGTTTGCTTCTGACCTTGTCATGGTGTGTGCCACCAAACACGTTATTGGCACCTTTTTAAATAAGCTCTCATGATCAAGATGGTGATGGTAGAGAAGCTGCCCAGAATAAATTGAATTACATATGTTCTGAACTGACTAGCAATGGTTTAAAAAGAAAGAAGAGAGGAAGTAAAGAAGGTGGTGTAAATGCTGTCAATTATTTTTTAACCCAAGTATTTTGGTGGGGAAAAGCAAGTATCTGTTGCTTAGCATATGTAAAAGTTGTAGTCTATATTTATGAGGCCATTGCTTAAAGATTATAAATTATGTAAATACATTAATAAATTCTAAGTTTCATTTGACATTCCATTGAATCTTGCACCCAGTCTTGCGTATGCCTGCCCAGTTTTCAGCCTGTTAACGGGAGACTCAGGCACATTGGTATTGTATAAAGGTATACAGTCTTTAAAGGTTACAGTCTGCCTTCCCTTCTACCCACCCGCCTTCCACCAGATCCCATCTGGAAATCGTAATGAAGACATATGCCACTTTGACAAACCTGACTAGTCCTTACTAGCCTGAGGGTCAAAGATGAAGCTCCAACCCCAAGTCATTTACCTGGTCTTGGTAATAAGTTTCTTTTAGCTTGTACAGCATCCTCAGACCAACTGAGGAGCTTTCCTTGTTCACAATTTAGCTTATCTTTTTGTTTCCTTTATTTTTGCCTGCCTCTGTTAGTGGTTAACACTCTTTTCCCTCAGGGAGCCTAATGAGGTTTTTAATATAATCTAAAAATAAAGCATTGAAGTGAAGTTGGTGAAAATTTGTTCCTGGTCTAATTTGGCACCCTTCCAACCTGAGTATTGTAGGGGAAGGAAATTTACAAGATTTAATAGGAAATGAAACAGCTTGAATTTCAAACTAAATTGTATTTTCAGAGCTATCCTTAAACTGAACAGCTGAAACTATTGTTATTATTTTGTGCCCCCCACTTAATATGGATAGATTTTAATGGGAAAATTATAATTCAGATTAAGTAAAAAAAATTCCCTTTTCCCTGTTGTACATCTTAAGAATTTGGAATTGTTTCTTTATCTTCTGAAATCATATAGAAAGAATGTCGTTAGTAAAAATCCTAACTTCGTTTTGTTTAAAAGACACATGGATGCTCCATTCCCCTAGGATTTTGCTTCCTCCCCAGTGCTAAATTAGCAAGCTCCTAGAGAAGCCATGTGATTCCCAGGGCCAGGCGCTTTCCACCTGAAAGGAGTTTGACTTTCTTCTGTATACATCCAGATGGATCCCAGGCATCTGGGCACCGCCCTAGTATGTCTCTAGAATTCCACTGCTGGGCCTCTGTCTCCATGACAACAAAATAAAAACAGGTTGCTTGACTCATTACCGAAGAGGCAAAGCATGTGCGACCCTTTCTGTCTTATTTTACCGAAAGATGGTGCAAATCTATGACCTTCACATTTTTTCCACCAAACCCAGCAGTAGCTGTTGGTGATTGTATGGTATCTCGGTGCATGGAGAAAGGCAAGGTCTTCTGAGCTCATCTTAACTGGTGAGGCATCTGGATGTCTCTCGTATTACTGTGATGTTTTACTGTACCAAGCCCAATGTGGGTCCATCTCATCAGCCCTTTGCTGATTTCATGATTTCTCACACTCCCTCCCATACATAGGGTGTGATTCTGTTTTATTGTAGCCACATGTTTTATTAACAGAATGAGTGATATGAAGCTTGTACTTAATGCATTTTTCAGGCCTCTTCCCTCATTTTCATCAGTCTGTCTAAGAAGTTGACTCAGCACTGTTTCTCATGTAATATCCTTTTAATGCTTAGCAACAACAATAACAAAAAATTGCTGTCTCAGATCCATAATCCATACTCTGTGAAAGCAGGAAAAAAATGTTTTTACTTATTTCATTTTCTTCTAAAATGCAAAGATGAATATTAAAGTCAGAAGCAGTGTTTGATTTTGAACACATTTTGGATTATTAACCTGACTAAGCAATGATCTAATACACATTTCATATTTTCTTTATAATAATTTATTATGGAGAAGAGGCTAGATTTCAAAGGAATTGAGACATATGCCCATCTATAAACATTTTTTGGTTTTTTTACGATACGGGGCCATTTTTTAAAACTCTCAGGACTGAACAGAAGAGAAGAATTATTAATTAGCTGCTACTGTATGTTGATTCTTTTCAGAGAAATTGAAATAAGCTCTTTGCAGGTGTCCAACCCTAGAAACCAATGATCTCCAGAACTCTCCTTTCATACAAGTGTTTTTCTGATTCTATGATAACTAATTAACTATCATCTGGTGATTAAAAGAACATAAAGTAAGATTATGATTAAGCGTCCGTCACCTGCTTATCAGCCTCAGTCAGGATAAGTTTAACACGAAGCAGCTGAAAGATTTAGTTCTTTTCAAAGTAACTTATTTTCTTGTGACCGTTTATGATGTTGTTTGAAGTGCCTGTTTCCCATTGTGCACACACTTTCTGGATGTCTGAAAGGATCAGGACTTTTCTGTTAGAGGCTTGCCTCCTCTCTGTGGGCTGGTGTCCTTCTTGAAGTTATCAATTCCTCTTATTCTTAAATATCTAAAGGGAAAGGAAACCACCTTTAATTTCAGAACTTCTCTTTAAGTCTTGTATGTATTTCTTTTCTGTTCTCAAGGAGGAAAATTGGTCTAGGAGGCCTTCCAAATTAAACTCTGGGAAATATAGTAATGAAAATATCCTTTAGCTAACTTTCCTGTAACTGTCAAAATAAAATGTCAGTATTTGTAGGGCACTGTGTTAAAATAAGCGGTTTAGATTCCAGTGACACTGCACTCATTGGCATGTCAGCCTCCAGCTCGGAATGGCATTTGCTCATGGTTACAGGCATCTTTTAGATTCTAAGAGTGAGTTACAGAATTCTTTTTGGTACTTTCACTTATTCTTTCAGAATACATCAAGGACATGATTCATGGGCCCTTAAGAGTATAAGATATAGTTGGACAGTATGTTGCCTAAGTAGCAGATGAGCCCCCCTAAACATCCACATGTCTCTGCAGGAACCTGTGTAAGTATTGTGAAAACCCTTTTCTTCCAGGGAAAAATTATTGGAAATTCCTTTACTGAGCTCTACTCGGTACTCGCTCTGGAACATTTGGGAAATGACAGCGCACAAACTCAGGCTGGCTCTCTTCTCTAACCTCACTGGGCTATAAATATTCCTTCTAACTCTGTAATGAAAATTAAATGACAATGACAAACTAGATAGCGAACCTGTAAAAGTCATTATTTGCATTTGTTTTAAAGGGACAATTTTACCGTTTGACTTCAAGAGATTTTCTACCTCTTAACAGTTAATATTTTTTAAAGGAAGAAATGGAATGTACCTTCAGGGGTCAAGCTGTTAACTATATACCTGCCTCCAGTTAGCTTGGTTTATCAAAAGGATTTTTAAATGATTCAAGATGATGTTTAGGATATTTGTTTTAACTCCTGCTATGCTATGATTTAAAAAAATAGTGTAAGAAACAAATTTATCCATGAGATAAACATTATATTTTATAGTTTTAGAAAAAAGGGGTGGGGGTGGAATTTAGCCTAGAACTTAAAGAAACAACCTCTGCCAATTTCTCTTGACAGCGGAGTTGCTTGTCTTGACTTCTAATAATAGAAATCCAGGCAATTTGATTATCCGGTTTGCAAGAAACTTTAATGGAATTCTGGGGTACTTGTCCTGTTTTATGTGCAAATGAAAGTCTAAAAAATATTAGGATATTACATTTTTCAGGAGCCTCCATTTTTTCAGTCTAAGAGAACGATAAGTGAGAGACCAATTGTGATGAAGTTTCATTAGACATAATGTGGAAAGTGAATAAATAGAACCAAGAATCTTCATATTTCTGTCTTTCAGAATTCTCTTAGCATATAGGAAAATGATTTACTTTCCAAATCTAGAAGGACTTCCAGTAGCATAGATCAAGTTTAATTTGATGGTCTGTACCATCAGAAATAACTAATATCTGTTTTCTTTCCTTTTAGAGTATAATCAATTATTGACAGGCCAGAATATTTTTGGCTTCAAAACAAAAGGATTCATAAGCTTAAAAAAAAAAAAAAAAAAATTCCCAAACCTTCCATCTATTCCTTTTATTACACTGAACATTTTACATAGTAAGAGTAAATCATTAGTACATCATTAGTAGATGGTGAAATTAAAACCATGGTGTTTAACAGATTTAACAAAAAATGTTTAATTTACTACAAGTTCATTTTCAGATCTGTATGGTGCCCAGTGCTCCACAAAATGCATAATTGCAACAACAAAATTATTTTCACGAGCAAGAATTCAAGTGCCAAAGTCCTATCAGCCAATTAAAAGCCACAAGATAGGAACAATTTTTTGTTTTGTTTTGTTTTTGTTATCTTTTTTTAGATGGAGGCTCACTCTGTCGCCCAGGCTGGTGTGCAGTGGCGCAATCTCAGCTGACTGCAACCTATGTCTCCTGGGTTCAAGCAATTCTCCTGCCTCAGCCTCCTGAGTAGCTGGTATTACAGGCGTGCACCACCACACCCAGCTAATTTTTGTATTTTTAGTAGAGACAGGGTTTCACCATGTTGGCCAGGCTGGTCTCAAACTCCTGACCTCAGGTGATCCACTTGCCTCTGCGTCCCAATGTTCTGGGATTACAGACATGAGCCACCACGCCCAACCAGTAATGATTTTTTTAAAGGGCTTTTCTTAATTGACAGTTTTAAGTTGTAGACATTAATAATCTAACAAACAAAACATGCCAGTTTTGCTGATTCCACTTTTTGCTGGATTGAATAACTTTTCATTATTTAGGGAAACTTTTGAATGCAGTACTGTGGAGGAAATCATCCTTAAAATAGCATTTCACACATAGGGCCAATAATTTTTACTTAGAACTGAAATTGTCAAGGAAACCCCCACAGCATCTAACGTCATATTGTAGAATCACTGGGCATACCTCTTCCTCTAGGCCAGTTCAGAGACCACTGGCCGCCCAAGTAGAGTGGGGCCCACTGGCGTGAGCAGTCCCTGTGCCCATGCCCATGGTGGTGCTTGACTTTGCTTTGGGGCTTAATCCTAGTATCATTTGGCCATTAAACTTTAATTAAGTTTATACTTGAATAATCAGTTTTACTCCTGAAAAATTTTGAACCCAGCACTTGAATTTGTTTATATTCACTTACTTTGTATATGAACTTAGGACATTAGAGTTTGTGAAACTATCTTAACGTGGCTCATGCATGTGATGTTAGAGGGACTGGTCAGTTCATTACAGGGCGAATTATCGGCAGCGGGCTAGTCAGAGCAACTGATGGGTGGCTTTTGTGTGTGTGTGTGACATGGAGTCTCACTCTGTCACCCAGGCTGGAGTGCAGTGGCGCGATCTCGGCTCACTACAACCTCCGCCTCCCGGGTTCAAGCAATTCTTCTGCCTCAGCCTCCTGAACAGCTAGGATTACAGGCGCTTGCCACCACGCCTGGCAAATATTTTTTGTATTTTTAGTAGAGACAGGGTTCCACCATGTTGGTCAGACTAGTCTGGAACTCCTGACCTCATGATCCGCCTGCATCGGCCTCCCAAAATGCTGGGATTACAGGCATGAGTGGTGGCTCCATTTTTAAACCATTTGTTATCCTGTGTAGACAGAGCTTTATTGCCCTGGAAAAGATTTTTTTTTTTTAACTCTCATGCAGTTCAGTCTTTCCATCATTTCACTTTGTGAGTCACTCACATAATTGTCAATCATTCCTCTGACCTTTTTAAGAATTTACATCTTACCATCTCTGATTGAAGCAGCCTTCTCGCATTATTTCCTTTATGTTCATTTTCCTGTGGGCTCTCCCTTAAGAGACACACGGCCCCAGCCACCTCCTCCACATATGTCATATGCCTTCCCCTGCGGCCTTCCGTGGCCACAGCAACAGGGGCTGCTCAACCACTCCAGCTGGGCTTTTTTAATAAGCACTGTCAGAAATGCACAGGCCCGGGGTGGGGGATGTACAGAAGTTGATTCGTGGGCACAGAAATACAGTTAGATAGAAGGAAGAGTTGGAGCATTCGATATTACAATAGGGAGACTGCATCTAACAATAATTGATTGTATATTTGAAAATAGCTAGAAGAATCAGAATATTCCCAGAACAAAGAAAAGATAAGTGAGGCGAAGGAAATTCCAGTTACCCTCATTCAGTCCATTACACATTCCATACAGGTCTCAAAATATCCCAGGGACCTCAAAGACATGTACAACTCTTAGTTTAACATTTTTGAAAGAAAAGAAAACCGGCCAGAGCATTAAAACAAATAAAATAAGAAACACAAAGACCAGTGTTAGGTGAAGAACTCCAGTGCTTCAGAAAGAGTATAGCAGCACTCCCTTACCCTGGGAACACGGCCAGTTGACAAAATGGGTTTTGGTTTTTTTGTTTTGTTTTGTTTTACCATTGGTAATAAGATAGTTAACATAAGTGGTCAGAACTTCGCTGAATTTGTAATAAAGCATTTGTTAAGCGTGTAGAAGTCCAAATCAAAAGTCTTGAAGAAAAACAGCTGTAGCAATGAGCCTAGACATTTTTCAAAAAAAAAAGCTAAGCCGTCCTACCAGCAGTCTCTTGCTCCTAAGAATGTCATGCCTTTTCAAGACCTGATGCAAGGAATAAGATATTTGTGCCTTTTTATAATAGCATCTATTATGAAAGTAAAATTCAGTTGCTTACAGTTTGGCCGCTTTGTAGCACTATTATAAACAGCCCAAATTTATGGTCTTGTCCGTACTGCATGACACATGGCCTGGTTACCTGTAATGGAATGCTGCAGTGGTGGTTTGCCAAGCTTCTGTGGATGTCTGAAGACTTTATTTTTGCAGTCTTAACCTTGGGCTGGACCTAAGTGTATATAAACCATATGATGTCTGTATTGTTTATAGATGCTGACAAAAGAAAACTAGACCTTTTGTTTTTTGTTGTAAGATTTTGGTTTTCATACCTATGCTCATAGTAGATAGTTTGCAAATGAAAGTTGATTTGCCATACTTTTAAATAATATTGTTTTAGCTTGAATATTCTATAATACACTTTTATAGAGTATAACATGCTAAATCACTGTTTTGTTGTAAGAAAGGTGTAAACATTTTGTTAATAAAATGCTATGTTTACAAATACATATATATTTGCCTCCCAAATGGTTTCTCTTTGTGATATTACTCATGATATGTTCTTCTTAGCCAAATATTCTGAAGTCGTTTTTAAATGACCTTTGCATACTGAAGTACCAGAATTTTGACAGCTGTAGTGTCTGGTGAGCAGCAAGTTATTTGTACCAAGGTATCTGAAGCTTCCCAGCTTCCCATATCCTTATCTTATACAACTCCTCCCTCTCCTTGCTCTTAGTAGTTAAGATGGGGGTTCTAGAAGCAGGTCAGCAAGGCCACCAGTGAGCATTTAGAAGGAAGTTTGCTGCCCTTGGAAGAAAGGAACAGTGTGGTGCCCTAGATCATGGAAGAAAGGTCTTCCCTTGTCTTCCATTATTTTGGGGATCTCATCAAAGATGCTAGTCTTTCTATCCCAGTGCTGACTTGAACCCTGCAACCCCAGTACCCTTCATTGCCAGCAGAAGCACTGGCTCACACACATCCGTGTTCTCTTTGCTGTTCCTCTCAGGTAGAAGCACATTTGCCTGTACAGTGTAATTGTGCCAAAGAGAACCTACAAGTTCAAGTGAGGGAACCAGAGAGGGCTTGAGACAAACAGGCTTGGATTTGAGTCTCATCAGAGCATCTTTCCAGGCTTTGTGGCCCTAGACAAGGCCCTTAACCTCTCTGAGCTGTATTTCTTTTATCTTCACAAAGGGAAGATAATAAAAGCTTATCACATGTGGCTGTTTTGGTGGGATACCTATAGCTGTCATTTAACACAGCATTAACAAAGCATAAACATCTCACATAATTTTTTTTTGTAAGCTGTCTCCCTGATAATCATTTTCTGATTCAGTTAAAATAACTTTGCTATAAGTTTGGTGGTTTGCTGTTTTGTTTTTTCCATGTTTTTAAGTATAAAACCTACAAAAAATGCCATGAATCTTGGGTATAGCTCAATTAAATTTCACAGAGGTTACCCACATAACCAGCCCTCAGATCACACAGTGGGACATCTGCCACACCTCAGATGCCCCACCTTGTGCTCCTTCTCTAACATCACTGATGAGTTTTGTCTGGTTTCAACTTTATATACATACCATGTGGTTCCATGGGTCTGGCTTCTTTCTCCCAACATGGTATGTTGTATATTCTCATTCATTCTTACTGCTATGTAGGATTCCACTGTGTGAGTAAACCACCATTTATTTATCTAGTCTATATTGATAGGCATTGGATTATTTCCAGATTTTTGCCATTAAGAATGTACCACAATGAACCTTACATACATCTTTGGTATAAAGGCTTGTACAGGTTTCTCTTGGTCATGTGCCTGGGAGTGGAATTACTGGGTCATGAGAAATACACGCATACACACACATTCTCAATATGTATTTGTTTTTGCTTTTGTAGATAGCTTTCTAAAATGGTGTATCTGGCTGGGTGTGGTGGCTCATGCCTGTAATCCCGACATTTTGGAAGGCCGAGGTGGATAGATCACTTTAGGTCAGGAGTTCAAGACCAGCGTGACCAACATGGCAAAACCCCGACTCTACTAAAAATACAAAAATTAGCCAAGCATAGTGGCAGGCTCCTGTAATCCCAGGGATTTGGGAGGCTGAGGCAGGAGAATCACTCGAACCCAGGAGGCGGAGGTTGCAGTGAGCCGAGATCACACCATTGCACTCCAGCCTGGGCAACAAGAGTGAAACTCTATCTCAAAAAATAAAAATAAAGTGGTGTATCAATATAACTCCCCCCAGCAGTGTGCAAGAATTGTAGTTGTACAGCATCCTTGCTAACACTTGATATTATTCTTTTCTGCTCTTAAAGTCTGGAAATCTGTAGTCCAAGCTGTTAACAGAACTTACCTCTGAGAAGAGAGGCTTGGCCCACAGAACTGTTGCCTGGTTTTCACTTTTCTCCTGTATACGTACTTCTGTACTTTTAAAATTTTTTACCATGAGTATGTGTGGATTTTATCTTTTTTTGAGATGGAATCTCACTCTGTCGCCCAGGCTGGAGTGCAGTGGCATAATCTCGGCTCACTGCGAGCTCCGCCTCCCGGATTCATGCCATTCTCCTGCCTCAGCCTCCCAAGTAGCTGGGACGACAGGCGCCCGCCACGATGCCCAGCTAATTTTTTGTATTTTTAGTAGAGACGGGGTTTCACCGTGTTAGCCAGGATGGTCTCAATCTCCTGACCTCGTGATTCACCCACCTCAGCCTCCCAAAGTGCTGGGATTACAGGTGTGAGCCACTGCACCCGGCCGAATTTTTTCATATTTAAAAAAAAAAAAATCAGAAACCCTTGCACTCTAATCCTGTCTTCAAATCCTTAATGAACATTGGCTCAATAGATACACTGAAGTTGCATTTGTCTTACTTTTCTCCTTTAAAAAAAAAAAACACACACACACACACACCCTATTCAGCTTGGTCAGTAAAAACCTTAGAGCCAGATTTGGGGCAAGTGTAAAACTTTATAGCACACATTCATTTCATTCTGAAATTTAATATGTATCTTTTCAAGCTGCCCTAAATCCTCTTCGACAACAGGGGATGGAGGGAGCATAAATAATACCTGTTAAGAAGGAGAATATCCAGGTGCCTCCCACTTGGGAAAAACGAGGAGAATATTAGTCTACACCATCAAGATAGTACTATGGCAGAAGCCAGTCCCATTTGCTATTGCCAAGAAAAAGGGAATCACGACACCAAAAAGGAAGACACAAATTAGCATACACCCAAAACAAACAGGGATGTTTTAAATGCATACACAAAACAGCCTTGCTTTATTTTTCCACAAGCATCTAGCTGCTTGCCTTGGAGCATATAAGAACTAAATTATGGACCTAGATTTCTAAGTAACTTCAAAGTTTACTGCAGATTTTTTTTCCATTAGAATTTAAGAGGCAGATTTCCATTGAGATGGTAAACTATAAAACGCAGAGCCTTTTAAATCTGTCAGTTGTTTGGCGTATAATAATACTGGTCAAAAACATGATTCTCCACTAAAAATGTCAGTGTTGGTTGGGAAGCCAAGCCTCAACAGCCTTCTAGAATTTACCCACCGGGAGTGTTACTTACTGCTTTTCATTATAACACCAGTGGAGCTTGCAAGAGAGAAGAAGGGAAAAAAGAAAGCTTTTGGCTAGCACCTGATCAAAATGAATCACTTTGCTAATTATGATCTTAATCAGACCTCTTTTTGCGTTTTTTTTGTTTTTGTTTTTGTTTTTAATTTTAAACACAACTTTTCAGCATCTTCCAGTAAACAGCCTAAAAATCCAGAGACCACATTTTGAGAAATGTGCTTGAAAATAATAGAACCTCAGATACTGCTGTTAGAGGGGTGGGAACAGAACAAGGGGGTCAGATTTCTCTTTATTAATATTCAGCCCAGAATGAACCTTCAGGCCTCTGTTAAATAAAATATGTGGAAAATATAATGGGAAAGCTGCAAGGTTCCACTCCGTTAGAAAAAGGGCATTTTTAAGAAGAAAGTTGTGGGATTGTGAATGTAAATTAGAGGCGAATGTACAGCGTTGGGGCATGGAATATGCTCCAGTGGTATACTATCATCAGCATTAAAATTGCCATCAGCCGCTCAAGTGATAAGGTCAAGTCATATCTTGTTTGCATATAAATGAGAACACACAACAGTTAAAACACACACACAAATAAACATGACAACAGACTGGGCTGGGTGACCTGAAAGCTCTCTGCCAGCTGGGCGGTTTGCTATCTGAGTCAGTCCTTAATATCCAGGCCCTCGAATCATGAACCATCCCAAGAATGTTTTGCCTGCTTAGATTTATTTTTATATTTCCTATTTCCAAGATGATAAACCTCTTATTAGAGAATTGAGATCCCTGTGGGTTTCTTTCCCTGTTCTTAAATTACTTCTTCTGAAGGTAACAGGAGAGGGCAGTGTTGGTGGCCAAGTGGCAGGTGTTTGTTTGTTTGTTTTGAGACAGAATCTCGCTCTGTTGCCCCAGCTCGAATGCAGTGGCGTGCTCTCAGCTCACTGCAAGCTCCGCCTCCTGGGTTCATGCCATTCTCCTGCCTGAGCCTCCCAAGTAGCTGGGACTACAGGCGCCTACCACCATGCCCGCCTAATTTTTTTGTATTTTTAGTAGAGTCGGGGTTTCACTGTGTTAGCCAGGATGGTCTCGATCTCCTGACCTCATGATCCACCCGCCTCGGCCTCCAAAGTGCTGGGATTACAGGCGTGAGCCACCGCACCTGGCCTCAAGTGGCAGTTGTTATAAGCGACCTGTGAACGACCTTGTGGGTGCTGAAAGGACAGCAAGTTTTGAAGCCTCTTACAGTACATGTATGAAGATGATTATTGTGTATATCAAAATCTCCCCCCCCCAAAAAAAACAGCCACCTGATCGAAGGAAGAACCCAGCCAATATGGAAAGGAAAAAAAAGAAAACCACAAGCTCTTCAGCATTCGATGTAGTGGAGGGATGTGCCAGTTTAAGTTTAAATCCAGAAATTGTGAAGAGAACATTCAAGAAGTGGAATGAAATTGGACGTACTTGGGATGGTTTCTGGAATGAATGACGGGTGGGGGGGTGGGGTTATTTATCAGAAGGGGCTTCAAGGCCAGGTGGAAGACATTCCCCAGTCTTTTGCTGAGTCAGTGAATGTACTTGAACTTTGCCTACGTCTTCTGTGACTTGGTGTGTGATTTTACATTGCAAAAGGATAATGTTGCAAACTTTATGAGGTGACTGTGAATAGCCAATGAGGGCAAGCAGTCGGGTTATATAAATCAATATTATTAATTGCACCAATAATATACAAATTCCATTATTAGCCTTAGCATACAACTGCTTGTACAAAACCATGTACATTTTAGTGTCTGCTTTTTTTTGCCATGGGTCCATTAGGGACTTCTTGATTGTTTTTCTATTAAAGCCTAAAAAACATAAACGCTTGTCTTTATTTTTCATAATGCTGTCATTTCAAAATAGTACACCCACACATGCATGCATATACACATATAAACACGAAACGAAGAAAAATGGCTTAAGTTGCAAAGTAAAATGAGAAAAAGACAAAAGGTTCCTTGTAGCCTCAGCTGCAGGAGAATAATAGGTTCAAAGGGGTTTCACCGAGAGAAATGATGCTCAGAGCAAGGAGCAGGGAGGCTGGGAAGGAACACAAGGACAGCTGAGGTGGCGGGGCGCCCTGGAGACTTTGCAGAGAGTGCAGCAGCCGCTGAGGCCAGGCAAAGGTTGTATTCCTGCCCTCGCAGGTACCTGCTTTCAAAGGCTGAACCATCCTCATTTATTATTTGTTTTGTCAAACATTAAAACATTCCTGCCACTGCAAAGTCCTACATCTCAGACTCCCAGGAATAAATAAATGAAAATCCAGGACAGGGTTTCAGGACTCCTACCACGTGCCATGCACTATCACAAGACAAATAAATTAGGACCCCAGTAGGGAATTAATTAATATTTCGAGAAATGAAGAAATGGGGAGATGGTTCTTTGGGTGATACCTTTCCCATAGGAGGAAATAACAAAGTATTTATGACATTTTTCTTTTCCTAGTTGCTGCAGATTAAGAATCATAGGCTTTTACTTAAAAACATGTAAATATTGGAGGAGAGGGAATGTCTTCACAGAGTTCAAAATGATCATGAAGAACCTGTTTTCGGCCGGGCATGGTGGCTCACGTATCGTGGTGGCTGGTATCATGGTAATACCAGCATTTTGGGAGACCAAGGTGGGCTGATCACTCGAGGTCAGGAGTTTGAAACCAGCCTGGCCAACATGGTGAAACACCATCTCTACTAAAACTACAAAAATTAGCCGGGCGTGGTGGTGCACACTTGTAATTCCACCTACTCAGGAGGCTGAGGTGGCAGGATCGCTTGAACCCAGGAAGCAGAGGTTGCAGTGAGCTGAGATTGTGCCACTGCACTCCAGCCTGAGTGACAGTGAGACTCCATCTCAAAAAAATAAAATAAAAAATAAAGAACTGGTTTTCGGTGCCCCAATTCCTGGATGTACTTGGGGTATTGGTACAAAAGGGGTTTACCAACCCCAACTACACGATGAACTTACTTCCTTCACCAAGTACCCAAAGACAGACACAGCCAGCTGCAACAACAGCCTCAGAGAACACAAGAGCTCTCAGGCTCACACACCACACAACCCCCAGATTCTGACATAAGAGATTGATTTAGGGACCTCATTGAAATCCCTGGTGATGTGAGAACCCATGAGCGTGCCATCCTCGTGATAAGAGCTAACATCACTGCAGCAAGAACTTGACTTGCATCCATTCACTGAGTCCTCCCCAGATCGAAGAGGCAGGAACTTCCATTATCCCCACCATACAGATGAGGAAGTGGCCGAGGCTCAGACAGTGAGGAAGAGATAATCAGCCAGAAGCTGGCCTGGCCCTCGCAGCTGGCCTTGGTATCCTGTCTCCTGTCGAAGAGACACTGCCATCAACACAAGGCCACAATTTCACAAGACAATTTCAGCAATGTCACAGGACACTGACATCACACAAGGCCACTCTGACCATGGCGGGCCAAAACATAAACAAGACTTCGGCACTCTAGTCCTTGTGGATGCAATCACAGTATGACCCCAAGTCTTGGTCCCGACAGCACCTAACGCAGAATAAAGCTCACTTCCTGGACCCCTGCCCTGAAATCACCAATGTTATCCCCAATCCCCGAGTCTCTTCTGACCCCTCTTAGAGAACCCCCTCGGCTTCACACTCCCAAAGTACCGAGGCGGTGAATTTATTCCCCCATAGATGTGTCCTGGGGGTCTTTGGAAGGCATTGCCAGCAGCCTGAGGCCACACATCTGCTGAGTCACAGCGCTGTGAAGGGCAGGTTGGGACCCAGGCCTTCGGTCTACAGAGCCCATAATTTCCCTACTGCCTGATCAGCACAGGGAGGGGTCATAGCAAAGATCCATTCCTTTCTCAGCACAAAATGGCAGAGCCTGCTGCGATCGTTTGGATTTCAGGAGAGCGCTGTGTGTACTTCACCTATTGCAATCACCCTTGTTTGGGGTTTTCCCGCAGATACAAAAGCAAAGTGGTGACAGTCACTTGATAATCTATGGCTCTAAGCATTCCTGGGAGTGGGGAGCAGAAAAATGAAAATGGAGAAACCGAAACTTACAATGCCATGCCATGGTCTTCCCTGCACCCCCACATTACATCCCTCTCTCTGTCTCTCTTCCTCCCTCCCTCTCTCTCCGTCTGTCCCTGTCTCTCTCTCCCTCTCTCTCTCTTTCCCTCTCTCTCCTCCCTCTCTCTTCCCCTGTCTCTGCTCCTCCATCTCTCCTTTCCTCCATCGCTCTCTCTCTCCCCACTTATCCCTCCCTCTTCCTCTTTCTCTCTCTCTTTCTGTCTCTTCCTCTTCCCTCTCTCTCTTCCTCCCTCTTTCGTCCTCTCTCCTCCCTCCCCATATATAATATACTCCTCCCTCTCTCCCAACTCTCCCTCCCTGTCTCTCTCCCCCTCCCTCTCTCTCCTTCTTTTTCTCCCCCTTCCTCTCTTTCTCTCTCCCTCCCTCTCTGTCTCTCTTTCCTTCTGTCTCTCCCATCTCCTTCTCCATCTCTTTCTCTCCCTCCTTCTCCCCCTCCCCCCCCATCCTTCTCTCTCCCTTCTCTAGCTCTGGCATTCAGGGATTTGTATTTGCTTTCTGATGCTGACAACCAGAGGCTGCTGCACAGTTTCTCTTCTCAGACATCCTGGGGTGGCTGAATAGTCGGAAGGACAGTGGAAGAGGGGATTTGAAGCTGCATTTGCAGAGTAAGCACAGTTTCTAATCAGATCAATGAAAACAACAAAGTTTTCCAATGATGCTGTCACTCACTGGTTGCATAATACTTTTTTAATGTTTATGTATTATTGTCATTTCTTTGGGGTGACCTGGGGATAGGCAGACAGAAACAACAGGGAGAGGTCTGAGGCCCTCGTCCCCAGCCACTCCTTGGCAGGGTCACTCAAGGTTCTGTCTTGCTCTGCTTTGTCTCCTAGATAGACAGTGGGAGACAGGGGTCTGCCTGTCTTTTGTCTCTGGGTCCTGGGTGTTCTGCCCCCGTGCCCCTCCACAATGTCTGCTCAATGAATGAAGGCCGTGAGGTAGAAAATCACTAGGGCTTGGAGAAAAGAGAGATTTGCAAATTTGACATATACACTAACAAAACACATCCCCTGCCCCCTCCCAACTGCCTCAACACACTGGAAATGATCTGTGGGGACCCTGTAAAATTTCCCACAGTTAAGACCATGCTCACTCACTGCCTCATCAAACATTTATCATACAGTTCTTCTGCCTCACACTGCCATGGGGGATCAATGAGGTAAATACGCCGTTCTTACCCCTGAGAAGCGTGGAATCTAATTATCTTCTAGAGATGCTTTGGGGATCTGCTTACTAAATCAATACAAATGATTTGTAATTAGAATATCAATTATTTGTATGCAAATGTGGTCTTCTGGGTGATTGGGGACAAGTTCTAAGGAGCAGAAAAAACTCCTCCCACCGTGCCCCCTCAAATTCTTACATTATTTCATTCATTCATCAAACATTGACTGAGCACCTTTTATATGTCAGGCACAGAGATTGGGACCAAAAATCCATTCCCTGGTTGCTCACAGTCCAGAATGAAGAATCAAGGTGTTTGGGACCTTGGGAGAGAGCTTGCCTCTTGGGGGCAAGGAGAGAAAGCATGAACCTTCTTCCATCCATCCTGACTGACAGCCACCTAGTTTACTGAGACCCTCAGCTGAGGAGCCAGCCCTGCCAGACTCCTCCTGCCCGAGTCTGGAGGAGTCTCCCTCAACGTGGTCAAGGGTTAGCAATATGATCGCACCCTTTTTTGCAAAGATATGGGAGTGCCTGGTTCTATGACTACCCCATCCCCCATCCAGGCTGGTTCTGAGCTACTGGGTCTGAGTGGGGATTTTTGTTTGTTTGTTTGTTTTTGTTTTTGAGACAGGGTCTCGCTCTGTTGCCTAGGCTGGAGTGGAGTGGCACGATCACAGCTCACTGCAGCCTTGGCCTCCCGGGCTCAAGCAATCCTCCCACCTCAGCCTCCTGAGTAGCTGGGACCAAAGGTGCGGACCACCATACCCAGCTAATTTTCATATTTTTTTGTAGAGACAGGATCTCTCTTTGTTCCCCAGGCTGGTCTTGAACCCCTGGACTCAAGCAGTCCTCCCACCTCAGCCCCCCAAAATGTTGGGATTACAGGCATGAGCCACCTGGTCTCTGAGTGGGTTTTTAACAAATCCTGTGTGTCAGCTTGTCCTGAAACTTCAACCCTTGGTGATTCTGAATCTTCATTCATTTCTTCATTCATTCATTCATTCATTTCTTCATTTGTTCACTCATTCTTCCATTTATTGAGACTTTGTTATGCTCCAAGTCCTTGCCAGGTGCTAGAGGGTAGAGTGTTCAGAGATGGATCACTCATGGAGCTGGCTCTCTAGTTGGGAGGCAGACAGTAAAAAAAATTAACAAATAAGCCATGCCCCCGACTCTCTCACCATGGCCCCCACTTCTGAACAACGTCCCCTCATCTGCCCCATGGTCTATTTCATCTAGGTCCTCCATCTCCGGCTTCTCACTGCTCTGGGGCAAGTTACTAAACCTCTTGGTGCCTCAGTGTCCTCATTTGTACACCAAAGAATATCATAATATTACTACCTCTTTGTTGTGAGACTGTATGAGGAATACACACGCAGCTCTTAGAACAGTGCCTGGCATGGAGCACTTGACCAGTGGTAGCTGCAATTGTTGTTATTATTAGTGCATTCTCTACAATAAAAAATAAAAATAAAAGCTGGGTGTGATGACATATACCCGTAGTCTCTTGGGAGGCTGAGGTGGGAGAATTGCTTGAGCCTGGGAACAATCAACACTGCAGTGAGCTGTGATGGGGCCACTGCATTCCAGCCTGGACGACAGAACAAGATTCTGTCTCAAAAAAAAAGAAAAGAAAACAAAAAACAAAAACACCTACCAAAGATGCTATACTGCTGGATTTGAAGATGGAGGAAGTGGCCATGAGCCAAGGACTGGGCGTAACCTCTAGAAGCTGGAAAAGGCAAGGAATGGGTTTTTCCTAGAGCCTCCAGACAGAACACAGCCCTACCATTACCTTAATTTTAGCCTTATGGGTCCCAGTTTTGGATATCTGACCTCCAGAACTGTAAGACCATACATATGTGTTGTTTTCAGCCACTTTGTTTGTGGTCATTTGTTCCAGCAACCATAGGAAACTAAAACACATGCTAATAAGGTGCTGGACCCAGAACAGGAGAACAGGAGCTCAGTCCATGTGAGTGGCTGTTAATCCCCTTGCATTTTCCCCCATGCAGGCCCCCGCAGCCCACGGACGCCACGACCTTTGCAGCTGTTGTTCCTCAGCTGGGAGAACCCTTCCTTTTTTTCTGTCCGGCAAGATCTTTCTTGAGATTTTTTTCCCCAAAACTGTTCTGTAATATCCTCTGAGGTTCTAAGTTTTCTCTCAGTCCCTAGAGCAAAGTCCATTGTCTCTTCATAGCTTTCTTCTCATCTATTTTCATGTTTATCATGGACTGTGAGTATTTTGTTTTTCTTCAACATCCCCCTGCTAGACAGTGACGCTAAATGCATCCAATGCTGGAGGCTCACACAGTAGATGCTGAGGAAATGCAAATAATAAATAACAATTTAAATACATAAATACTAGAAGTAAATAAATAAATTCCGTTAAAATCTGATTGCAAATTTTATTAAAAACCTGGATGAATGAATGCACAAAAGAGAAAAAGAGAGTGATGAGTAAGTGACTGAGGCCATGAAGGATGGGGGCACTTGGATAGCCAGAGGTGGCGGTGTTTCCAAAGGAGGAAAAGGGATGAAGAGGATGACAACAAAGTCACTCATTTCCTTAACACCGTTCAGCATTGTGTGTGCTGGTTGACCAAAGTGTCTGAGTGCCTGAGGGTAACAATCGGAGTTTGGCCTACAGAGAACACCAACATAGGAGGTTGGACATTCTATTTAAAAAATGTTAAACAAGTTTAATTCTAGAATAGCACTTTTTTCCTTTATTTAGAGTACTTTTGGAGTTACAGAAAAGTTGCAAAGATAATAAAGAGAGTTTCCATGTACGCAACACCCAATTTCCCCATTCTTAACATACATTAGTGTGGTACATTTGTCACGACTAATGAACCATTGTTAATATGATGAATACATTATTGTTAACTCCATATTTTATGCAGATTTCCTGTTTTTCCTCTGATGTCCCTTCTTTGCTTCTGGTTGCCACCTTACATTTACTTGTCATGCCTCCTTGGGCTCCTCCGAGCTGTGACACCTTCTGACACTTCCCTTGTTTTTTATGACCTTGCCCTTGAGAAGTACTAGCCAGGTGTTTTATAGAATGTCCTTCAGTTTAAGATTTTCTGATGTTTTTCTTATGATTCGACTGGGGTGGTGGGCTTTGGGGGTGAAGACCGCAAAGGTGAAATGCACGTCTCATCGCATCCTATCAAGAGTACCTCCTATTGCTGGGCACGGTGGCTCACACCTATAATCCCAGCACTTTGGGAGGCTGAGGCGGGCAGATCATGAGGTCAGGAGATCAAGACCATCTGGCTAACACAATGAAACCCCATCTTACTAAAAATACAAAAAATTAGCTGGGCGTAGTGGTGGGCGCATGTAGCCCCAGCTACTCAGGAGGCTGAGGCGGGAGAAAGGCGTGAACCCGGGAGGTGGAGCTTGCAGTCAGCTGAGATCAGGCCACTGCACTCCAGCCTGGGTGACAGAGCGAGACTCCGTCTCAAAAAAAAAAGAAAAGACTACTTCCTATCAGCAGGACTTATCAGTAACCATGTTGACCTTGATCACCTGGCTTACCAATGGCTTCCCAGAGTCTCCGCTATTAAAGTTGCTTTTCCCCCGACTTTCCATCCTGTAGTCTTTGGAAGAAAGCCGCTAAGTATAGCCCTTGGTTGAGGGGTGGAAGTTATGTTCCATGTCCTGGAGGGAGGAGTATCTCTAACATCAATTATTGACAATGTTCCTGTATGGGAGATGTGTCATTTCTACTCTATTTATTATTCAATCATTTATTTATGTCATTACAGACTCAAGGATATTTCTTTTCTTTTCCTTTTTTTTTTTTTTTTTTTTTTGAGACAGAGTCTCACTCTGTCGCCCAGGCTGGAGTGCGGTGGCGCAATCTCGGCTCACTGCAAGCTCCGCCTCCCGGGTTTGCACCATTCTCCTGCCTCTGCCTCCCGACTAGCTGGGACTACAGGCACCCGCCACCTCGCCCGGCTAGTTTTTTGTGTTTTTTAGTAGAGACGGGGTTTCACCGTGTTAGGCAGGATGGTCTCGATCTCCTGCCCTCGTGATCCACCCATCTCGGCCTTCCAGGGTGCTGGGATTACAGGCGTGAGCGACCGCGCCCGGCCTAGGATATTTATTTTCTACTTTGATTTGTTTGTTTATTTTTGTAGAGGTTTGTTTATATATTTATTTTTGTAGAGACAAAGTCTTGTTATGTTGCCCAGGCTGATTTTGAATTTCTGGGCTCAAGCGATCCTCCCGCCTTGACCTCTCAAAATGTTGGGATTACAGGTGTGAGCCACTGTACCTGGCCTATTTTCTACTTTGGGTTATAATCCAATACTATGTTATTTATTTTGTTATTCAAATTGTGACAGCTTCAGGCATCGGGAGCTCTTCCAGTTGGTGTCCCTTTGACATGTTACGATTGTTTTATCTTTTGAGCACTTCCTGAATTTCTACCCATACAAGATGTTGCAAGTTTACTTCAGATATTCCCTACCCCAGGCCAAGAATCATCCATACTTCCAAAAAGTCCTGGTTTCCATTTCTGGGGAAATGGTATGAGAACCTACCATCTGAGGCATGCGTGCAACGAAGTGTTTTTAACATGAAAACTTTACTCTGGTGACTTCTGTTTCTGGCAATATGGAGGATTAGACATGCTGAGTAACCCTTCCCATCAAAACAACTCACATGCTAGATAAAATATTTTAAATGCATTGATGAGCCAGCACAAGGAGTGTTCTGAAACCAAACAGTGAAGGGAAGATTAAGCCCTTAGGGATAAGCTGAGTCCCGAAGCTGGTTTTTTATTTTTATTTTTAATTTGTTTTTGTCCTGGGGAATGGTGGAAGCCTGTGAACAAGTGATTTAATTTTCTCAGTACTTTAGGTTTTATAGGACAAAAGACAAAGCTCAGGGCCCATTCAAGTTGGGAAGTCTAGCAGGATCCTTCAGTGTACAATGAGCCCAAAACACTGCCCCAACCCGAAAGGAAAAGTGTCAGATGTGGGCACTCAGTGAGGGGAAAAGGCCAGTTCTTCTAAGAGTCAGGAGCACAGGGTAGGCTTCCCAAAGGTTTGCAGCCCAAATTCACACTACCTGCGTGGTCTGAAAATCTTTATCCGAGACCTGAAATCTACTGGTCAGTGCCCACCCTCCACTTCTACCTGGAATAAGACAAGGCAAAGGCAAATTCTTTCTGGAGAAGCCACCTTCAGCCCAGGTGTGGCTGATTGTATATTCTGCAGACAGCTGAAACAATATTTCCTACATGATGTGCTCTCCTAGAAACTTGCCATATCCCACCAGGAGGTAGAGTTTCCATCCCTACCCTTGCAAACTGGACAGGCCTCTTGACTGCCTTAAAGGATAAAAAGCAGTGATCAAATGATCCCGCATGACTTCTGAGGCTAGGTTAGAAAAGGTGATACAGCCTCCATCTGGGACTCTCTCTCTTTCTCTTTCTCCTCTCTCTCTCCCCCCCTCTCTCTGACACTAGCTTGCAAGCCCTGAGCTGCTATGTAAAAAGTCCTGCTACCTGAAGCCTTGATCTGGAGAGACAGCTCAGGGACAAAACATAAAAGTCATAGAGAAATGACCACAGGGTCCCAGGTGTTCCCATTGGCTGAACTCTTCCAGCCAGGGGCCAGACCTGTGAGCGTGCAAGCCTTCCAATGATTCCAGCCTGGATAATGAAGACTTTGGCCTTACCCAGACAGATCTGGCTTTTGTCCTGGTACTTGGGAAGTCATCTCTGGGTCCTCAGAATGTTTTGACTGATAGGAGTGTTCACCTGGTAGCCTTGTGTTATATTGAATAGTCATAACAAGGTGAGTTGGGGCGGGGGCTGGCCAGATAGCAAGGGGTTGGCTCCCAAAGACCAACAGTGTAGCTTAGAGTGAAGACTTGGGATCATGTGATATCAGTTGACCTGGAGACTGGAATCAGTCATGTGGGCAATCAATCAATCATACCCACATAATAGAGCTTCAGTAAAAACTCTGGACGCTGAAGCTTAGGCAAGCTTCTATGATCATATTCTATGTACTTTGTTACACACTGACACTCAGAGTCACACATCCTGTATTAGTCTGTTCTCACCCTGCTAATAAAGACATACCCGAGACAGGGTAATTGTAAAGGAAAGAAGTTTAGTGGACGCACAGTTCTACATGGCTGGGGAGGCCTCACAGTCCCATATGACTGGGGAGGTCTCACAGCCATGGCAGAAGATGAAGGAAGAACAAAGGGATGTCTTACATGGCAGCAGGCGAGAGAATTTGTGCAGGGGAACTTCCCTCTATAAAACCATCAGATTTCGTGAGACTTACTATCACCAGAACAGCACAGGAAAAACCGGCCCCCGTGACTCAGTTACCTCCTACCGGGTCCCTCCCACGACACTTGGGGATTATCACAATTCCAGGTGAGATTTGGGTGGGGACACACAGCCAAATCACATCATGTCCTGACTCCACAGGGGAGGGCGGCAGAAGCTGCACATTTGGAGCCCTCTGCCCTACGCTCGTCTTCCCTTGGCTGATTCGATCTGTATATATTTCCTTTAATAAACCATAACCATGAGTACATCTGCTTTCAGTGAGTTCTGAGGGTTTTTCCAGGGAATCATCAAACTGGAGGGTTGTTTGAAGATACCAACAAACTTGCAGTTGGTGTCAGAGGGAGGGTGATTTAGGAACTATGCCCTTGAACTTTGTAGTTGGCCCTAAACTCCCTGCACAGGCCCAGCTGCAGTTTTATGAAAGCCACATGAGAAGCTCTGAGTGCAAAACACCCAGCAGAGCCCAGTCAACCCCCACAAGTGTGAGTGAGGATAATTAAATGGTTGTTGATGTTTGAGCCGCTAAGTTTTGGAGGTAACTGAAATGCTCAGCCTCCAAGGATTCTCACAGATAGGGTCAAAGACAATAAAACACACAAGGAAACAAGCCACACTGAGCCAAAGCCCCCAGAAACAATAAAATTAGAACTGCACACACGTCAGGCACTGAACCTACCATAAAAATAAGTACGTCTACCATGTTTAAAGAAATAAAAGAGGAACTGTTAGCTATTAAGCTGTTGTCTCTCAGCTCCAAATTAACCCTCTACACCCTGCTCTGTCGGACTGGGGCTGAGTCTCTGGACATGTCATTTCTCCTCAGTCAGCGGGTTTTCTCTCAGGCTCCAATGCAAGAGGCACTCAAGGAAGACCTGAGATCGGAAGAGGGGAGAAGAGACCAGTCTTTCCTGTCCTGTTTCTGTTCTTGACAGTGTTGCTTCAGCAGTGACCTTTCATCCAAAAGCAGTAGTTGTTCAGTCTCCACGTTGTTTTGGCACTCCCAGAAGCAGCCTCATTGTATCCCCTCAGAGGCCCCAGCCCTGGCCAGCCAGTGTTCCCTCCTCAGGAGTCCGTGGCCACCTCCATGAAGCCCTCTCACTGAGCTCCTGGGGTCCCATAACCCCAGCATCTTCCCTTATGTCCCCTTAACTCTAGGAATGGTAATTTCTTCCTGCAGTTACTACCCTTGTGGTACCTCAGTGTCTTCTTTTGGCTTTGACAGTTCTCCATTACCTGTTTAACCAGTTCCTTATACTAAATTATCTTTGTTAAAACAGCTGGTGTAATTTCTGCTTCCCTGGCTGGACCTTGACTAACAACAGAGCACTTGGTACCAAGAGTTGTCCCAGGAAACAGACTCTCGAAGAAGGGATTCTGGGATTGGATTGGCCACATCCTCATGCTTGATTGCAGTGCCTATGAAAGATGGAATACAAGCACAGGTGTGTGAATACCAGCTAGTGAGAGCCAGTCATACACAACTTTTCAACTCTGTGTGCAGTGATATCCCATTGGCAGCCTAAAATCAGTCATGATGGGAGTGTTTATACCATAGAAATCTGCAAAACCTGGCTGGGCATGGTGGCTCACAGCTGTATTCCCAGCACGTTGGGAGGCTGAGTCAGGAGGATCACTTGAGGCCGGGAGTTTGAGGTTATGGTGAGCTATGATCGTACCACTGCACTCTGTCCTGTGGGACAGAGTGTGACCCTGTCTCAAAAAAATAAAATCAACCAAACAAACAAACAAAAAAACAAAGAAAAGGAAATAAAAGGAATCTGCAAAAACTACAGATATTATTTCCCCCCTGAGAGAGCCAGTTTACCACACACCAGTGATTACAAGTAATCAATGGCTCATGGTGACATCACTACCAATATCATTTGATTGTGACAATGTTCCCACCAAAGTAAGGGCATGGAGAGCCATGGGACTGCCACACTTACATGGTAGTGATGACTTCAGGACCATAGGGTGAGACAGCTATTTCTGAGTTCACTGGAGATATTATGGAAAGCAAAGGACATGCTCCAATCTTTAAACTCTCAGCTTAAATCACAGTCAGAGAACCAGAGAGATTCTACAGAGCCCTAAATAATCCTTTATTTCTTGTAGTCGTAGATTTTTTTTCTCTCTCTCTCTCTTTTTTTTTTTTTTTTTTTTTGAGACAGAGTTTCACTCTTGTTGCCCAGGCTGGTATGCAATGGCATAATCTCGGTTTAACTACAACCTCTGCCTCCCGGATAAGCAATTCTCCTGCCTCAGCCTCCTGAGTAGCTGGGATTATAGGCAGCTGCCACTACGCCCAGCTAATTTTTTGTATTTTTAGTAGAGACAGGGTTTCACTATGTTGGCCAGGTTGATCTCGAACCTCTGACCTCAAGTGATACACCCGCTTCAGTCTCCCCAAGTGCTGGGATTACAGGCATGAGCTATGGCACCTGGCCTAGCTGTAGATTTTTGACTTTGCTGAAAATTATACTCAAACTTTAATTGGGTGGGCTGCAGGATTACAGCATATATGGAATTCACACATTTAGAATCTCAAGCAGTGTGTTTGGCTATGTACTTTGTGTGGCTGAGAAATGACCAAGAGCACAGAGGTACACGGGCCCCTGGGTAGTGGATGATCAGGGACGGAGAGAGCAGATGGGGATGTTTGGTGAGGAGGTCTGGGAGGAAGTACTGGATACCTCTCAGGATGGGTGTGAAGACACTGGTGTCTCGGCCGAGCATGGTGGCCGAGCATGGTGGCTCATGCCTGTAATCCCAGCACTTTGGGAGACTGAGGTGGGTGAATCACGAGGTCAGGAGTTTGAGACCATCCTGGCCAACATGGTAAAACCCCATGTCTACTAAAAATACAAAAAATAGCCGGGCTTGCTGTGGGCGCCTGTAATCCCAGCTACTCAGGAGGCTGAGGCAGGAGAATTGCTTGAACCCAGAAGGTGGAGGTTGCAGTGAGTCGAGTTCATGCCACTGCACTCCAGCCTGGGCAACAGAGCAAGACTCCGTCTCGAAAAAACAAAACAAAACACACACACACACACACACACACTGGTGTCTCATGTTAACGCCCACTCAAAGACATCTACTGCAGCACGAGTCTATTAATTGAGTGGACAAAATGGCACATTCTGCAGACAACAGTTAGCCTTTCCCGCAACTGTGCCATTGTGTGCTCAATGAGCTTATTTACACAGTGGTCATGGTGGCAGGTGTGATGGCTCTGTATGGGCTTAGGAACGTGGGCTTCCCCTTACCAAAGTGACCTGGCAGAAGAGACCAACACTAAAGCTCTGTTATGGCACCATTCCCTAGGGGAGGGCAGAGGAGCTGGGAACCAATGTTAAAAACCTGTAAATGTGGCCAGGCACAGTGGCTCATGCCATTAATCTCAGCACTTTGGGAGGCTGAGGTGAGTGGATTGCATAAACTCAGGAGCTCGAGACCAGCCTGGTAATATGGTGAAATCCCATTCAAAACATTCAAACATTAGCCAGGTGTGGTGGTGTATACCTGTAGTCTCAGCTACTTGGGAGGCTGAGGTGGGAGGATGGCTTGAGCCCATGAGGTAGAGGCTGCAGTGAGCCAACATTACACCACTGCACTCCAGCCTGGGCAACAGAGGGAGACCTTGTCTCAAAAAAAAAAAAAAAAAAAAAAGAAAAAAACACAACCTACAACTACTTGGATATGTAAAAGAACAAAATAGAACTTACAGACTTAAGAAAAATAATAAACAAAATGAAAAACTCCTGAAACAGGTTTATCGATAGCCTAAGAGATAATTAGTGACTAGAAGAAAGATCTGAAGAATGATCTGGAACATGGAACATAAAGATGACAGATTAAGATGTGATAGAGAGGTTAATAGACATGGAGAAGGGTATGAAACTTCTGTTTCTTTCACAATCCACAGTAATAAATGTATTTTACTTGTTACTCACTCCATAGATATGTGTATAAGTATATTAATAAACACAACTGAAACAAAAGTTTCATGAAATAATACAATACACTCCAATATACTCTATTCTCATTCTTCCTCGACACTGGTAACAATCTACCACATTGCTTTTATAAGCCACTGTTGGAAAACAACCTACAGTTTGAAAAATATTAGTTGAATAACTACTAATCACACTACAAGATGTAAAGAGTGAGAGAATGAGGTTGAGATAACATTCATTTTTATTTTTTCTTTCTTTGAGATAGGATCTCACTCTGTTACCCCAGGCTGGAGTGCAGTGGTATAATGGTTCACTGTAGCCTCAACCTCCTGGGCTCAAGTGCTCCTCCCACCTCAGCCTCCTGAGTAACTGGGATTACAGGCATGCACCACCAGGCGTGGCTAGTTTTTTTTTTTTGTATTTTTTGTAGAGATGGGGTTTCACCACGTTGCCCAAGCTGGTCTTGAACTGGATTCAAGCAATCTGCCTGCCTTGGCCTCCTAAATTGCTGGGACTACAGGCATGAGCCGCTGTGTCCATCTAAGATAACATTTAAAAGAGATATTCTCACATATGATACAACATGGATGAACTTTGGGGACTTTATGCTAGGCGAAATAAGCCAGTCATAAAAGGATAAATATTGTATGATTCTGCTTACAAGAAGTACCTAGACTAGTCAAATTCATAGAGGCAGGATGTGGAATGGTGGTTGCCAGGGGCTTAGGAGCGGGAGCATGGGGAATGACTGTTTAAGGGGTACAGAGTTCTAGTTTTTTTTTTTTTTTTTGAGACGGAGTCTCGCTCTGTCGCCCAGGCTGGAGTGCAGTGGTCGGATCTCAGCTCACTGCAAGCTCCGCCTCCCGGGTTTACGCCATTCTCCTGCCTCAGCCTCCCGAGTAGCTGGGACCACAGGCGCCCGCCACCTCGCCCGGCTAGTTTTTTGTATTTTTTAGTAGAGACGGGGTTTCACCGTGTTAGCCAGGATGGTCTCGATCTCCTGACCTCGTGATCCGCCCGTCTCGGCCTCCCAAAGTGCTGGGATTACAGGCTTGAGCCACCGCGCCCGGCCCAGAGTTCTAGTTTTGCAAGATGAAGAGAGTTCTAGAGATGGATGATGGTGAGGTTGCACAACAATAGGAATGTTAATACCACTGTATACTTAAAAAAGGTAGTAAATTTTATGTTATGTGTATCTTACCACAATAAAAAAGTAAAATTAAATTGAAAAAAAAAAAGATATTGTCTGAGAGTTTTCAAGATTAATGAAAGACACCAATCATCAAATTCAGAAAGCCCAAAGAATTCAAGGCAGAATAAACAAAAAGATACAGCATGAGCTGGGCTTTGTGGCTCATGCCTGTAATCCCAAAACTTTGGCAGGTCGAGGTGAGTGGATGACCCGAGGTCAGGAGTTTGAGACCATCCTAGCCAACAGAGATGGCGAAGCTCCGTCTCTACTAAAACACAAAAATTAGCCGGGCGTGGTGGCGGGCGCCTGTAATCCCAGAGACTCGGGAGGCTGAGGCAGGAGAATCGCTTGAACATGGCAGGCAGAGGTGGCAATGAGCTGAGATGGCATCACTGCACTCCAGACTGGGGTACAGAGCGAGACTCTGTCTCGAAAAAAAGAAAAGAGATACAGCAAGGTAAAACTGTAGAACATGAGAAGAGGGGGAAAAGACCAACAACCTATAAAGGAACGATGTAAGATTGTCACTGGACTCCTGAGGAGCAATGAGGGGGAGCAGGCAAACAGTGGATGACAATCAACTGTGCTGAGAGAGGACAGCTGTCATTCAAGCAAGGAAGCCAAAACATCTTTCAGGAACAAGGACAAGGCCAGGTGCAATGGCTCATGCCTGTAATCCTAGCACTTTGGAGGCTGAGGCTGGAGGATCACTCGAGCCCAGGAGTTTGAGACCAGCCTGGGCAACATAGTGAGATTTTACAGAAAATAAAAAAAATTAGCCTGGCGTGGTGGTGCATGCTTTTATTCTCAGGTACATGGCAGTCTGAGGTGGGAGGATTGCTTCAGCCTGGGAGATACAGGCTACAGTGAGCCATGATCATGCCACTGCACTCCAGCATGGGCAACAGAGCAAGACCTCATCTCCAAAAATAAATAAATAAAAAACAACAAAAGACAAAAATGAATGCATTTGCAGACGAACAGAAACTGAGAAGTTCTGCATCAACAAACCTACAAAAAAATAAAATTTAAAGGATTTACTTCAGGCAAAAGGAGAGTGATCCTGTTCGTGAAAGCTGAGATGCAAGAAGAAAAGATGAATAAAAATGGTAATTGTGTGGCTGAATCTAAACTAATGTTGACTGTATAAAACAATTTAATAATGTCTCCTGGGGTTAAAATGGCAAAGGTTAAACTTAACATACACTACATTAAGGTGTCTAATTTAGAGGATGGGTAATTAAAGTACTCCGAAGTCTTCATATTTTAAGGAAACAGGGTAAAGACATTTTTACAAATATTTAAACATATTGGACTTTCACAAGGTAAGTATGTATGCCCAAAATTTTGAAGTAACCACTAAAACTTAGAAATAGAGTATGTAGGTGAAGAAAATAAGAATGAGAATAAAAATAAACCCTAAAGAAGAAAGGGGAAAAAAAAGAAAAACAAAACAGGCAGGACAAATAGAAATAACAAAATTCGATGGTAGAAATAATTCCAGATATATTAGTAAATATAATAAATGTAAATGGACTAAATGCTCCAGTTAAAATACAAAGATTATTCTTCCAAGAAACCTGTTTATCATGAAAAATTTCAAGTATACAGAAAAGTGGGAGAAAAAGTACAAGAAAACCATATACCTGCGATGTAGTCAGCCATTGTTAGCAATTTGCCATGTTTGTTTCACCTATATTGGTATGTATAGGAGACTATTAAGAACACCTATTTTACTTCCACAGTAAACATAATATAATGAAATACAATTTAAACGGTAATCATGATGTAGAGTATCCATTTTTGAGGTCAAGCAGATCTAGATTCTCCAGCAATTTTTAATTATTTAACTTACTTGTGTGGTCATTTATTCAGAAGATGTCTCTTCACTAGGCTATAGTAAAAGGATTGGAATCAGGTTAACTTTTCTGATCATTGTGTTTCTAAATATTTATTGCATAAACAAATCGAATTTACTAGTAAAAATTCAGCACAGTGCCAGTTGCATAATAAACATTTAATGTAGAGTAGCTTGTATTTATTGTAGCTGCTGTTGTCATTGGAAGCATTCAGCAGAGTGATACGAAATAAGCAATAATTGGTAGTTTATTATATTTATAATTATTATTTGCAAGACGTCACAGTGCCTAGCCCATATCACTCACCCATAAACATCATGTTTATACTAAGTACTTTCACTATTATTCAAAGTCTCTAACAGTGCCTGGCACTACATAAGCAAGAGAAAAGTGGAAGTTTATTCTAATTGTTGTTACTGAATAAAGCATTTAACACGAGGCTGGCCCTCAGCGGACCCTTAACAGTTTTCGCGGCTGCAGTCGTAGCCGGACTACAAACCCCGCCTCCTGAGCGGCGCGAAGCCCCGCCCCTTGCTGCCCCGCAGTCCCGCCCCCGTGGCTTGTACCGCGCCTGCGCACTGTCCCGGGAGGGGCTGCACGCGCGCAGCTTTAGTCCCCGCCCCTGGAGCCGGCGGCGCAGGGCGCAGCTTCCCGCCGCCCGAGCGGGCCAGCCTGCTGCGTGCGTGCGTGTGTACGCCTGCGCGTGCGTGCGTGCGTGCCGTCGTGCCGTCAGCTCGCCGGGCATCGCGGCCTCGCCCTCGCCCTCCGCCCCTGAGGCTGCACCGCGTAGACCGACCCCCCCCAGCGCGCGCACCCCGTCGAAGACCCTCGCCCGTGCCCCGACTGGTCCTCCCTTTTTTGTAAAACTTAAAGCGGACGCGGCATTAACGCTTCCCGCCCCGGTGACCTCTCAGGGGTCTCCCCGCCAAAGGTGCTCCGCCGCTGAGGAACATGGCGAAGGTGGAGCAGGTCCTGAGCCTCGAGCCGCAGCACGAGCTCAAATTCCGAGGTAAGCCCCGGAGGCCGCCACCTTCCTGCTTGCGGCCCCCGCCCCAGTGCTGGAGGGACGGAGTCCGGCGCGGCGGGTGACGTCGGCCCTCGTCCCCACCCCGACGGCGCTGTCGCGGGGGCCGGCGAGGCCGGGCCGGGCCTTGGCGCTCGGCGCGCGCCCCAGAACTGCGCGGAGCGGCCGGGACCCGAGAGGGCTGGTGCGGGAGCTAGGGCCTGTGCCTCCTCCCCGACCCCCAGCCTCCTGGGACTTGCCTTCGAGGCACTTGTCACTTTGCCTTGTAACTTACTGACCAGTTTGTGATCACTTTAGTGTGAGCCTCCCCCGCTGCCGTTGCCTGGCAGGTTCTTCCCCTGCTCTGTGACAGTGTTGACCTCAGGGTTTAGTTGAGGTCTCACCTGCCCAGAGAGGCCTCCTGTGGCCACCCAGCCCACCGTGCACACCTGCTCTCCTGCTGTCGTTCCCCATTCTGTCACTGTTTCCTGGTCAGCACCGCACTTTTCGTACCCGAAATCACTGTTTCAACACTAGAAAGGAAACTGCATGAGGACAGGCCCTTGTCAGTTCGCTGCTGTGTACCCAGCACACATTAGATGCCTAGTAAATACCTGTTGAACCAACAAATGAACCTCCTCAGGCCCTCTGATGGGATTGGTCCCATTTTCCTTTCACTCCCTCCCTCATGATGCCTCCTGGATGCAGCTGAGGGAGGCTGCCAAGGTGCTGGGATCCTTTTGCTCCGCAGAGCTGCCTGGAGCAAGACCTGCGGGGGTGGGAAACCATGACCCTGGTTTCTCCCAGACACTATTATCTCTGTAATTTGTGCCTTTATGTTTTCTATGTTGTTCTTATTTTTTTTTCCCTACCTTCACCAGGGCCACGAGGTAAAAGGTCTGACATGCTCATTCCTTCTTTTTGCGTGTATCCAGTGATGTGGAAGGCACTAGGGAGGTGACGGATGAACAAGACAGACAAGGCCTCTGCTCTCAGAGAGCTTGCCTTCCGACGAGGACAGGCAGACCAGCACACGTGATCTTTGCAGATAGTGCTAAGTGCCGTGTAGGAAATGGAACAGTTTGACTCCATGGAAGTGTACTTTAGATTGGAAGGTCAGGTCTCCACTATATCGCTAGCACCGGGCTCACAGTAGATGTTCAGCTGGTGTTAATGAATGGCCAGAGGCTCTCTAGTTTATATGTCCCATTGGGAAGTAGTGTAGGGTAACTTACCCAAAGTTACCCAGTTGGCAAGTGGTACATTTGAACCCAGACTTCAGAGTTCACGCTCTTAACCGTTATGCTGTCTGATCGCTGGGAAATACTCCAGAACGGTGGCTGTCACTTTGCCTTCCAAGTTAACAATGTGAAATAACTCTGAATTTACAGAGAACCAAAGGCTTTCCAATTAAAATGAAAAAACCAAAAAAACCCCACCAAACCTACCGGGGATCGAAATTCCAGGATAGTACTTGAGGTTTCATGATGCTCCCATGGCTTTCTGATAACACCAGATTGGGAAAGGAGGCCAGGTGGCTAAAGTGAAAGTGGTGAGCCATGGTTTCCACTTGAGTTGTCTGAAGTTCTTTTTCTGTCTGGGAGGCCTGGCTTGGCTTCTCCTGAGAATTGGTGGGTTCATTCGGTTAGTCCACAAACATTTACTGAGTACCTGATCTGTGTGTCAGATACCCGGAGAAGCCAAGTCATATCGGCTGTACTCTCCCATTTTCCCTCAACCTCCTCTCAGTACTTTAGGGAAGGGGGCAGATGAGAATAACAGCCAGGACAGGACAATGATGTAGGGTAGTTCAGAGTGCTCCAGGAGCACTGAGGAGGTCAACTCCTGAAAGAGGTGTCATTTGAGCTCAGTTATAAAGGTTGAGTAGAAGAAGGCTCAAAGAAGGAAGGGGTGAAAACATTTCAGAGAGAGGAAATTGCATGCACAGAGGCACAAACACTGAGATGACTGGGCTGCTTTGGGATGCCCAGTGGTTTTTTTTTTTTTTTTTTTTGAGATGCAGGTCTTACTCTGTCACCCAGGCTGGAGTGCAGAGACGCGCTGTCTCAC
>NW_012114666.1:364919-403780 GCF_000951035.1 Colobus angolensis palliatus | reverse complement strand
AATGAAGTATTAATAGCTGTCTGGACAATTTCTTAAGAACATCAATTAAGAGTTATTCTCTGTGAATTTTTTTTTTTTTTTTTTTTTTTGAGATGCAGGTCTTACTCTGTCACCCAGGCTGGAGTGCAGAGACGCGCTGTCTCACTGCAACCTCCGCCTCCCAAGTTCCAAGTGATTCTCCTGCCTCAGCCTCTTGAGTAGCTGGGATTATATACAGGCTTGTGCCTCTACGCCTGGCTAAAAATGTATTTTTAGTAGAGACGGGGTTTCACCATGTTGGCCAGGCTGGTGTCAAACTCCAGACCTCAAATGATCTGCCCTCCTTGACCTCTCAAAGTGGTGAGATTACAGGCGTGAGCCACTGTGCCCAGCCACCACTAGTAGTTCTGAATGACAGCAACAAAGAACATTTGTTGTGGTTGCCCGGCAAGATGGCAGACAAGGCTGGTGAGTAGACAAGAGTCAGACCTCAGTCCCTTTATGCATAGATGCAGCCACTGTCCAAGTTAAAATTGTGTTGCTTCTGCTTGAGCAGTCCTTCCTTGCATTAACTTTCTGAAAACCCCCAAATCCCAGTACAAACTCTTTTGTCTAATATGTTATGGAAAGAGGCACTCATTTAAGAAAATTCAAGATTTTGTTCAGTTGTTTTACTGAAAGATGTGTGACCTTAGGCCACTTCACTCCTCAAAGCCTGGGGTCATTCTGTGGTCAATGGGGATGATGCTCATGTCCACCTTGCCTCTTGTGGAAAGTGTTTAAAAGGAATGACATGGCTGTTAGCGGCTTTGTAAGTGCATAGTACTATACAGAGATTAGACAATCTCTTAACCACTTAAGTGGTTTCATCACTTCTGTACCTGAAAGGTGTGGCAGAGAAGAGGGATCATTCTGGCCCTGGATTGGCCAAAGTAATAATGCCAAAGTCACTGGATATTTTTGCTGGGGAAGTGGTCCAAGAGAAATGGTACCAAATTGTTGAAGGCCTCTGGCTTATAACTTTAGAAGAGATATCTGTGTGTGTTCTTAAACGACGTCATGAGTTGTGTTGTTTGTTTTAAACTGAATGCTATGACAGTACAATTAATAGAGACTCGATACCCTGACTTACTTAGAGATAATTCATTTCAGGATGAGAACTTGCACGTTTAACTGGTTTCTTCCAGGTTACTCAGGGTGATGACTCTGATTTCTGGTGGTTCACCTAGATGAACCTCTGAGCTAATTACTTAAGAAGGTAATAACTAAAATGCCCATTCAAAGGAAAAATTATCTTTTAAATGCAGCCTAAGTTGATCATATGGGATTGTATGTTGTCAGACTCTTTAATCTTGGAAATTTTGTGTAGTATGTTAAATTTAAGTATGTTACAGAAGAAAAAGAACGCAAATCCATATGACTTTATGCAGTTTTATAGGAAGTACTGTGCTGCATCATAAATATGGGAAGGACAAAGCCTGGTGGCTTCCTGAAAGAAGCATGACACACGAGGATTTGCCTAGACTTAAGGTTGATTTTCATGAGATATTTTTAGTAAGTGAACATTAAGCTCTTTCAGACTAGGGGTATCTTTCTGAGAGAGTAAAAGTAAATGTTTTTGCTTTTTGGCAGGGTCTTGTTCTGTCACCCAGGCTGGGGGCCAGTGGTGCCATCATAGCTCACTGTAGCCTCAAACTCCTAGGCTCCAGAGATCCTCCTGCTTCAACCTCCCTAGTAGCTAGGACTACAGGTGCCACCATTCCTGGCTAATTTTTGGATTTTTAGTAGAAATGGGGTTTTGCTGTGTTGCCTAGTCTAGTCTCAAACTCTTGAGCTCAATTCGATCCGCCCGTCTTGGCCTCCCAAAGTGCTGGGATTACAGGCTTGAGCCACTGTGCCCGGCCTAATTTTTGAATTTTTTTTGTAAAGGTAGAGTCTTACCATGTTGCCCAGGTTGGTCTTGAATTCCTGACCTCAAGCAGTCCTCCCGCCTCGGCCTCCAAAAGTGCTGGGATTACAGGCATGAGCCACTGCACCCAGCCTAAGTGTGTGTTTTCTTTTATATTTCTTTTTGTCTTTTTCACTAAGTCATAGGAGTTGTTTTTAAATTATCATTCTTTCTGTTGATCTCAGTTCTTCCAAGGCCTAAACGTTTCCTTGCCATCTCCTCACTCTGAGATCCCACTTGTTGTCCAGCTTAAAGAGAGCTTTCCAAATGAGTCACTTTCAAGGCATTATATAGCGCTCTCCTGTCATTCTCTTCTCCGGACCTTCCATGAGAGTCCATCTGTGGTAAATAGTATGTCTTATATATTTTTTGGTCATTGTTCAAGACTCTAGATCATTCTTTATATCCTAGCCCATTCCCCTAGCAATGATATTGTCGCATGGAAATGGTCTGTTGAACATCCATACTCACTAGGTTAAGTTTTTTTTTTTTTTTTTGAGACAGAGTTTTGCTCTTGTTGCTCAAGCTGGAGTGCAATGGCGTGATGATCTTGGCTCACCGCAACCTCCGCCTCCTGGGTTCAAGCACTTCTGCCTCAGTCTCATGAGTAGCTGGGATTACAGGCACACACCACCACGCCTGGCTAATTTTGTACTTTTAGTAGAGACAGGGTTTCTCCTTGTTGGTCAGGCTGGTCTCGAACTCCCAGCCTCAGGTGATCTGCCCGCCCCGGCCTCCCAAAGTGCTGGGATGACAGGTGTGAGCCACCGCACCCGGCCGGTTAACGTTTAAACATAACTGTGGACGCGTTTACTTTTGTTTTACTCCTTGACTGAACCAATGGCCTTCAAGAAGTCTTAGATAGTCCTGCCATTAGGGATATCAGATGGGAGGGCACCAATGAATCGGTGTAGTTGAGTACCAGTTTTCGGAGAAAATAGAAACGGACACTGAATGATAGTTTAAAGACGCTGTTTCGTTTTGTTTTGTTTTTTGTATAGGAAAAGCTGGCTTAGACTCTTTAGTTCAGCCCTTCAAGTTGATGTGTAATTTAAGATTGTTTAGGAAGTTAAAAAATCGAAAGCCCTTTGGATCTACAGTTCATTCAGTGCAGTAATTGTCTTTCATATGCCAAGTACAACATTAATTCTTTAACTTTAGCACAGCACTGATTTTCTTAACATTTCCTGATCACACAGAGCAGGCTGTGTTTTACAGCTCAACAAAATGTCAGCCATGTGCTGAAGATTCTTCGTGGTAGTAGTTTAGATCCATCCTGAATAGATTATCTTCATTTATTTAATTATTAAGTAGCTTGTTTAACAAAAGTGGCATTAAATTTAACTTGAGTCAAACTTAAATTTTCATGGATAGTACCATTTACTTCTGAAATCTTGTTCCTGGGAGAAGAATGTGGACTGGAAGTTAGCTTACTTTTGTCCACCTATTCACTCCCTTTTCTTCACAGTTAACTCCTTAGGGGAAAAAATGTATAGTTCTTGACCATGTGCTTATATTTGTAAAGCAGTGATGTTTCCTTAATGTGAGTGGTTGTGACATAAATCACAGTTATCTTCATAATTACCTGGAAGCTTTTCATCCAAATGTGGATCTACTAAAATAGTCTAAATTGATGCTTATTAAAGAGCTGAAGTCTTAAACATTAACGCTGTCTTTTATTTATTAAATTGTATACATGTTTCCTTCAAATGCTGAAGGCAAAATACTGAGAACTTTGATCCTGTGTTATTATTGCTAAGTAGTTGAAAATTAAGGGAGGAGTCAAGGGAGTATATTATATTGGTTAACATTCAAATACTGCTCCTAGACTTGATTTTTAGAACCAAAACTTGAATTTTTACATAAAGAATTATTTCCAAAAGTGTCTTTTTTTTTTTTGAGATGGCGTCTTGCTCTGTTGCCAGGCTGAAGTGCAATGGCGCAATCTCAGCTCACTGCAACCTCCGCCTCCCGGGTTCAAGCAATTCTCCTGCCTCAGCCTCCTGAGTTGCTGGGACAACAGGCACGTGCCACCATGCCTAGCTAATTTTAGTATTTTTAGTAGGGACGGGATTTCACCATGTTGGCCAGATGGTCTCGATCTCTTTACTTCGTGATCCGCCCACCTCGGCCTCCCAAAGTGCTGAAGAGTACAGGTGTGAGCCACTGCACCAGGCCAAGAGTGTCTTATATATCCCCACTTTTTTGAAAAATTTGCTGTCTAAAGGATGACCATGATTTGGAACAAATGGGCACAACTTTCAATGAGATGACAAGAAAGATGAACACAGAGTACTGAGTTCCATTAGTCAAGACAAGGTTGCCATAGAATGTCTTTAATAAAATAGAACAAAAGCCTTTTGCAGTTATTTTGCACTGAGGATTGTGTTAAAAACAAAGTTGCATTATGGTTTCCAGACTGGCATCCTTGTTTTTTTTTTCTGTCATCTTAGGCCCCTTTCAGGCTGTTACCAAGCATAGGATATCCAGGATTGCTTTGGCCTTGCTCAGTGGGTATGTGCATTCTTTGAAGTTTTTTTTTTTTTTTTGAGACGGAGTCTCGCTCTGTCGCCCAGGCTGGAGTGCAGTGGCGCGATCTCGGCTCACTGCAAGCTCCGCCTCCCGGGTTTACGCCATTCTCCTGCCTCAGCCTCCCGAGTAGCTGGGACTACAGGCGCCCGCCATCTCGCCCGGCTAGTTTTTGTATTTTTTAGTAGAGACGGGGTTTCACCGTGTTAGCCAGGATGGTCTCGATCTCCTGACCTCGTGATCCGCCCGTCTCGGCCTCCCAAAGTGCTGGGATTACAGGCTTGAGCCACCGCGCCCGGCCATTGAAGTTCTTACCTGACAGACCTGGGCAGCTGGCTTTACACAAGGAAGAATTGTTTAAAGAGCTTTGTTATGGAAACAAAGTTACTAAACTTGACAGTCACTTGAGGATTATTTAAAAAACAAAATAACCGAATGTGGTAAAATAATATCTCTAGAACATTTTTCAAAATGTTAAGTGCATCCTTTTAACAGAAGCTGTTGATGCCTACAAACAATGTCTTATGGTACTTCAGGGTTTTTATCCCCTAGCATAGGGTCTTAGGGGTTGGGAAGCAGTTGAGAAAATGGCATAGTCCCATGAGAAAACCTTGGAATACTTTCTTTTAATAACATTTTTTATTAATTGCATAGAACTGTAAATCTATAGAAATGCTTTCTTGGAGTTTTCCTTCATCCTTTCAGAAGGACTAATGTTGACCTTTGGTTAGCATGTTAGTGTTTTCACCTGTGTCAAGTGATGTCTTCAGGCTTTTGGGGGGTGTGTGTGCGCATGCCCGCCTCGTGTTGTGGTGGGACACATTCGCTGATACCTGTAATGTGTTTCCATTTCTACACTGTTGGCATTTCAATAGGCTCCTTTAGCCTTTGCCCATCTGGGAAGTGGAGACTAGGGCAATAAATGTTTTGGGCGTAGATTGAGACTACAGTGTTTTTCATCTTTTAGCTTGTACTTTAAGACAGTGGGATGTACCCCTAGACCATTTACCTAGATTTGAATGACTTCCTTGTGATGTGGTTTAGAGCTCTAAGTTCCTTGAGTTGTCTTGAAAGGCTGAAGGGTGCTTAGAGAATGGAGGGGAATTGAAAATGGAACCTAAGGATTTGGGAGTGGTCATATTTGTCAGTGGGGAAGTGTGCCCGCCAACACCCCGTTGGGTTGGGTCTGGAGTTAAAAACAGTGGCTGACATACATTTTGCAATGTGAAGGTAAAGAAAGAACAAATATTTCTAGAGGATAAATGCTTTAGTTCCTGGAGATAGGCCACACAGTTTAGCAACTGTGGTAAGAGGTGCTTTGCCATATTTATGTTACTGTTTAATCTGTGTAACAATCCTATTAAATGACTTAGTCAGTGGCTAGGTAACTTTCCGCTGGATGAGGCTGCACTAGTGAATGGTGGCACAGGCAAAGCCTTGTACTTTCCCTTATACCACTATGAGCTCATTAGAGTTAACTCATAAAGGGGTTTGTTCTTGAGAGAGGGAGACAGATAATTTAAAACCATTAATGAAGTATTAATAGCTGTCTGGACAATTTCTTAAGAACATCAATTAAGAGTTATTCTCTGTGAATTTTTTTTTTTATTTTTTTTTTTTGAGATGGAGTCTCGCTCTGTCACCCAGGCTGGAGTGCAGTGGCTGGATCTCGGCTCACTGCAAGCTCCGCCTCCCGGGTTCACGCCATTCTCCTGCCTCAGCCTCCCGAGTAGCTGGGACTACAGGCGCCCGCCACTTCACCCGGCTAGCTTTTTGTATTTTTTTTTTTTAGTAGACACGGGGTTTCACCATGTTAGCCAGGATGGTCTCGATCTCCTGACCTTGTGATCCGCCCATCTCGGCCTCCCAAAGTGCTGGAGTTACAGGCTTGAGCCACCACGCCTGGCCTCTCTGTGAATTTTTTAGGAGGGATTTCTTGCCCTACTTTTTAAAAAGTTCAGACAGATGAGTCCAAAGAATGCTTTGATTTACCTTGTGAATATTCACTTTTATATCAGATTCTGATGGTTTCATGATTCTATATATTTAGAAAGCATTAGGCCAGGCATGGTGGCTTACGCCTGTAATCCCAGCACTTTGGGAGGCCGAGGCAGGCACATCACCTGAGGTTGGGAGTTCGAGACCAGCCTGACCAACATGGAGAAACCCCGTCTCTACTAAAAATACAAAATTAGCCGGGTGTGGTAGCGCATGCCTGTAATCCCAACTACTTGGGAGGCTGAGGCAGGAGAATGGCTTGAACCTGCGAGGCAGAGGTTGCCATGAGCCGAGATCACGCCATTGCTCTCTAGCCTGGGCAGCAAGAGCAAAACTCTGTCTCAAAAAAAAAAAAAAAAGATTAAAAGCATTACCTTGTGAGTAATTTGTCCTTCTGCTATCCAGTCTTTGGAAGGCAGAGCAAAGCTTCTGTGAGGTAGGGATTTCATAGGCTTGCAGGTTTGTAGAGTGGGAATTCAAGAAGTTGTAAACGGCACTTATTAAGATAGGAATGTCTAAAATAAATGATCTTTAGCAGTGCCACCTTAAACTTTGTAAGTGGTGCTACAAAGCCTTTAGTTCTGCATGCTCCTGACCGACCATTGTCTTGGACAGAGAAACAAATAAGGGTGAGTTAATAAATAGAGACTTCTCTCAACTGTTGAAAGAGGTAAACTTGAGTTGATTAGAAAGTGCTATTTTACTGCATGTGAGGCACACTTTGGGAAGTCATCATTTCACAAGGCGATGATATGCCAGGCATATGAATGGGATCAGAAAGGATTTAGAGACATTCGTGGATGTAATGATCTCGTACAGATGCTCCTCACCTTACAGCGGAGTTCCGTCCTCATAAACCTATTGTCAGTTGAAAGTATTGTAAGTTGAAAACATATTTAATACAGCTTAACTTACCCAACATCATAGCCTTGTCTACCTTGAACATACTCAGAACCCTTAAGTTAGCCTCCAGTTGGACAAAGTCATCTAGCACAAAGCCTATTGCATGATAAAATATTGAATATCTCATGTACTGCATGTTACTAGCCTGGGAAGAGATCAAAATTCAAAATATGTCAAAATTGTGATGGCTTCACATCATTGTAAAATTGAGAATTGCAGGCCGGGCGTGGTGGCTCAGGCCTGTAATCCCAGCACTTTGGGAGGCCGAGGCGGGCGGATCAGGAGATCAGGAGATCCAGACCATCCTGACTAACATGGTGATTAAAATACAAAAAGTATTCAAAATACAAAAAATTAGCTGGGCCTGGTGGCGGGCGCCTGTAGTCCCAGCCACTCGGGAGGCTGAGGCAGGAGAACGGCGTAAACCCGGGAGGCGGAGCTTGCAGTGAGTCCAGATCGCTCCTCTGCACTCCAGCCTGGGCGACAGAGTGAGACTCTGTCTAAAAAAAAAAAAGAAAAATCGCAAGCCAAACCAATCGGAGATTGTCTGTACATAATAGATGATTGTCCAAATTAGAGCTATTTTGAGTTTCTGCCCTTTGCAGATCCTTTGAGGTTTTCTTTATAGACAGATGACTCCTTCTGGGGGAATTGAACGTGACTCTGATTGAGATTTGGTTCAGTTACCACATACTGAAAGCTTCCTGTGGGCCAGGCACTAGGTTGCGTTGGGGACCTGGGAGGAAGGCTTAGCCCTTAAAGTTTCCAGCCTCTAGGTATTGGGAGACAAGGAGGGAAAATGGGGACAAGATATTTATGGCCTGCACCTACTGAAAGCTTAGAAAAAGCTGTGTTAATTCTACTTTGGGTGTTCGATCTCACAGGGAAGATGGCATTTGAGATATGTGACTTGGCGAGCTTATACTGTGTGCTTGCCATTTTTCTAAACGTTCATTTATTTAATTCTTAATGCAAGCCTAGGAAGTGGGTACAGTTATGATCCTGAAGTTATTAACCCAAATTATGAACCTGACTGAGGGTTGGAGCTGGGATTTGAATCAAGATCTGTCTGATTGCAGAGGCCATGTTTTTTTTCTTTTCTTTTTTTTTTTTTTGTCATTATGCTGGCTGTGTTTCTTCCCTTAAAAGATAAGTGGGGGTGTGACTGCCCTTGGCTTTCTTATTTATTATGTTGTTAGGAAGATGAGGAGTGAGCCTAGAGAAAGAGGCTTGAAAGAGAAATGGGATAGAAAAATAAAGGAAAAGGCCAGGCGCGGTGGCTCACACCTGTAATCCCAGCAGTTTGGGAGTCTGAGGTGGGTGGATCACCTGAGGTCAGGAGTTCCAGACCAGCGTGACCAACATAGTGAAACCCCATCTCTACTAAAAATACAAAAGTTAGCCGGGCTTCGTGGTGCATGCCTGTAATCCTGCGTACTTGGGAAGCTGAGGTAGGAGAATTGCTTCAACTGGGGAGGTGGAGGTTGCAGTGAGCCGAGATCGTGCCATTGCACTCCGGCCTGGGAAACGAGCAAAACTCCGTCTCAAAAAAAAAAAAAGAGAAAAAGAAAAAGTGCCTTATTGTAATTGTAGTCTAATAATTGTCTCGGCACCTGTTACGTAAAGTGCAGTTGCTCTAGGACATTAGAATGACTGTGGCTGACTTTTAATCTTTTGCCAGCCATGGTGGCTCATGCCTGTAATCCCAGCTTTGGGAGGCTGGGGTGAGTGGATTGCTTCAGCTCAGGAGTTTGACTCCAGCCTGGTCAACATGGTGAAACCCCTCTCTACTAAAAATGCAAAAATTAACCAGGCTTGATGGTGTATGCCTGTAATCCCAGCTACTCAGGAGGCTGAGGGGTGGGAATTGCTTGAACCAAGGAGGGCAGAGGTTGCAGCTAGCTGAGATTGTGCCTCTGCACTCCAGCCTGGGCTGAGAGTGAAACCCTGTCTCAAAAAAAAAAAAAAAAAAAAAAAATCCTTCAACAAATTCTGTGTTTCCCCCTAAGAACTTCTGTCCTAACTTGATCACTTCTTATTGTGAGCTATTTGTTTATTAGTGTCGAAAATTCTGTGCTCATGCTATCAACTGTACCTTCCCTTCCACCACCCCACTCTCTACTCCGAGTCTTTGATGTCCTCAATACCTGTCGTGCAAACTACGCATTTCTGGGTTAACTGGGTACTATTTTAGTCTTTTCGTTCCATCACTCAGCATTTACAATATAGTAGAAAAAGGGAAGAAATGGAGTGGTACCTACTCGAGAAGTCAGTGTTATGGCCCTCTCCATTTTAGAGATGAGAGGCCTTTGCAGAAGGCCTCTGTGCAGAGGACTTTGCAGAATGTGAATTTGTACCCAGGTCTTCCAGCCTCCCAAGTCTGTGTGCTTTGCATTACAAAGGGAGTCTGTGGTTCCTGAGCCTTGCTGTCACCTAGAGGCACTTGGGCTAACCTGCTTAGCTTTGGTTTCTTCCTTTGTGATGTGAGGAGGCTTCAACTCAGTACCTCTAGGTGGTCCTTCCAGCTCTAAGCTTGAGAACTTAAGTTTATTTTAGCTGAAGAAGAGAGATGGAAAGCCCCTTGAGGACAGGAACCAGCTTGCATTTCCCACAGCACCTACCAGTACTTTGTTCCCATGGGCTCCGGAATATTTAATTAGTGAAACCTCTTGTTCTGTTTGAAAGCTCACTACTAATATTAACCTTTCCTGAGTATTCTTGGACTCTGATCCAGTTTTTTCTGTATCACCTCTTATTGTACAAATTGTATGTCACTTTGATGTTTTGTTTTATTCTTTATGTGCTTCATTTACTTATTGCTTGGCTTTCGCTGCTAGAATGTAAGCTTCTATAGTTTTTTGTTTTGGTATTTCTGAGTAGTAACTAGTAGACTACATTCTCTTCTTATTGTTATTTTCCTTTCCTAGTACCCCAAAGAAGGATACAACCCTGGACTTGGTCATCTTTTCAGTGTTTGCTATGAGCATTTGAAATAGACGCAGACATAAGAATAAAAAGAGAAATTTGCTGAAAAACCAGAGTTTTGTCCCTGTGGAGGCTTATTTGAATTCTCAATCTGTTGGTTGCATTGATTTGTTGGCATATAAGTATATCCTGATGGACTCCTCTGAAAATCTAAATTTGTGCTTCTGACCTTTGTAAAGTCAGGCAGTGCTTTACTAATTGGATGAAGGAGAGCCATGGCTTACTCTTGAGAATGTTGAGATGCACACAATCAAAACTTTTCATGTAATTTGCGGGCAGGAGGATCCCATCTTAATGCATAGTTCACCTCTAACCTGGCTCAGAGAAAAGGTAGAAGAAACATGAGCAGTCATCTAGAGAAATCCAGAGAACACTTGGTCGGCTCATTTGGGTCTTTTTATTTATTATTATTTTTAAAATGAATGCTTTTGTTGCCTTTCTCTTTCAAAGCAAGATTGTTTCTTTTTCTTTCTTTACATACCTAGCACTCACTGAGAATAGTGTTTGGCCATTAGTCATTTTCATGAAACATCTGAGTATTGTCCCTTCCACCTTTAAAGAAGAAAAACTGTGTTGTCAGTCCTTTTTGCACTGTCTATCTACTCCTTTCACTTTCCTTCTTATCATGGTAAGCTTCTGGAAAGCATAGTTCCCTGTCTTTTTTCTTTCTGTTCTTCATTTCTAGTCACTGTCCGGGAGCTCAGTCATTGCTTCATCGCTACATCTCCCATTGCATGTTCAGTCTTCACCATATGTGTGCTCTCCCTATCATTTGACCCCTGTTGTCATCCAGCTCATTGACACACTTCTCTTGACCTCCCTAATTGCTCTTTCTGCTTTTCTTCTGCCCATGTGGCCAATTTTGCCTACTCATCATGCAGTCCGGTTGGTAATGCTCAGGGTTACAGGTTGACCTTCTCCCCCTCTTCTCCTTTCCCTGTTTCTCTCAGATTTGCTCTCTCCATGTCTTCCCTTCTCCCCTTTGCGGAACTTTTACCAGTACCCTTAGCTTCTAACGTCACTTATGTATGAACCCAGGCCTGACTCAAGCCCACATAAAAGGCTGCAGTACTTTAAACGCAGCATGACCCAAGCTGAACTCTATACCATCTTTTCTTTTTTTCCTCCAAACCTCCCCCTTCTTACTGTCTCATTGAATGGTACCTACATTCATGCATTTGACGAACTCAGAGAGTCTATGACTCAATTCTGTCCCTTCTTCCCCATTCCCTCTATGGTTGTCCCATTTTCTCCCGCAACTGTAATAGCCTCTTAACCTGTCTTCTTGTCTAAGTCTTCTTTCTTTCCACCCTGATGTGGTTTTCAAAGATGCAAATCTGAGCATATCTCTTGCTAGCTTACAATCATTAAATGTCTTCCTGTTGCCAAAAATAACATTTAAATTCTTTAACAAAACCTGGAAAATTATTTATACTTGTTGCACTCCCTCCACATTGCCCTGCTCATCTTTCCAGCATCATCTTTCCTCATGCTTGTGTTCCAGCCTTTTAGTTCTCCTTGGCCATGGGGCTTTGGCATACTCTGTATCATGACTTACCCTGTATGTAGTCATAAAGTAACAGCTTTTAGCTGTTTCTACCACTAAAAATTAGTTGATTCTTTTTCCTCTTGTTGGTTTCACTGCTTTCCCCTGCTTACCTTTGAGGCTCAGCACGGGCTTCACTTCTTCAGGTCACTTTCCTGACATTCTTCACTCACATTGTACCTGTTCCTCTGGCTCCCACATGTGTCACAGCATGTTGTCATTGGCTATGTGATACGTGACTCCTTTCCCGTTAGTCAGCAAGCCCCCCTTTTTTTTTCTTTTTCTTTTTAAAAAGATTGTGTCTCTTCTCCCCAGATCCCAGTGCCTAGCACAGTGCATGGTGCATGGCAGTTTCTCAGGGAGTTAATGGTCTCTGGGTCTAAGGCATAGGCGAGGAAGGGTTGGTGTTTAGGAGGAAGCTGGGAAAGGAGAGGCCAGGCGCAATGGCCTCACGCCTGTAATCCAAGGATTTTGGGACACCGAGAGGGGCGAATCACTTGAGGCCAGGAGTTTGAGATGAGCCTGGACAATATGGCAAAACCCTGTCTCTACTAAAAATACAGAAATTAACCTGGTGTGGTGGTGTGTGCCTGTAATCCCAGCTACTTGGGAGGCTGAGGCATGAGAATCACTTGATCCAGGGAGGTGGAAGCTGCAGTGAGTCAAGATTATGCCATTGCACTCCAGCCTGGGTGACAGAGCAAGACTCAAAACAAAGCTGAGAAAGGAGAAGGGGCAAAAAGAGAAGACTTTCAGTGGTAAGGAGTAATGAAGCCTATTGGCAGGGCCCATTATGTACAGCCGATTGATGTAGACACAGTGCATTTTGCTCAGAAAATATTTGAACATTTTCTACTAAATGCTGGTTACTTTTCTCTCATGTAGAAACTTAGGTTTTTATTTATCCTCCTCTTCTTTTTCAGAGTCAGGACTACCTCTTAGGTGTGTGTTCTTTTACCCCATTCCTTTCCCATGACTTAACAGTGTTTTGCATTGTTAGTCAGCCTATTACTGCTATCTCAAATTTCTCTTGTACTTGATTCCTTCCTTGTGCCTACAAACTTTCTTCAGTTGCCCCTTCCTAAGAAGAAATCTTGTTTTCTAGATCTTCCCCACTTAAGCAAATGCCCAGTCTTCTGTCACAGCTAGTTTTGGGGAAGCTGTGAATCTGAGTTTCTGATATCTTCACTCTTCTTTCATCAGATCCCACCCCTCCACTCAAACCCTTCTTAGTTCCCCAGGTTTCTCTCTGTGATACTTGTCTTTGACTTTTCCCATGAACTGTCCACCTCTTTATCATCTCTTTTACCGGGTGTTGAGGTTTCTCAGGTTCTGGCTTCAGTCTTCTCAATTTAACAATTCTCTGTATGTTGCCTCATGAATAATGACTTCATCTTCCACTTCTGCACAGAAAACTTCTAAATCTGTATCTCCAAGCAGATCTTTTGATCTGTCAGCCTACTGGACATCCGTGTCTATCTGGTTGTCATGAGAACACCTCAAACTCAGCATATTCCACACTGTATTTACAGTTTAGCCTCTCATCCCTACTGACTGTGGCTTCTGGCTCTTGGGAGTGGCCCTTGCACCAAGTTGGCAAACTGGAAATCCTAAACTTGTCTTTTGCTCCCCCTTTTCCATAACCTTTCACATCTACTCAGTCTGTTTAAATCAGCAACATCTCCTATGCTATTTTGCTTCTTTGTATTCGGCTGTCGTATCCTGAGTATAGGTCCTTTCCCTTCCAGACTATTGTAGTAGCACCGTGTCTCAACTTTCCATCTCTTAATTTGTCTACCTGCTTCTCTTACCCTTCGGACTATCCTTTATACAATTTTCAGAGATATTTTTCTAGAAATTGAAATTTGATATCATTTCTTGGTTTAAAAACATTCATTGGCTCTCTAGATCTTACAGATAGGTTTGTGCCCCAAATTCTTAGGCCAGCAGCAAAGCTCTTCAGAGTCAGGCCACACTGCGTCTCTCCAGCCTCAGCTTCTTTCACCCCTCTCGTACCCTTTCCTCTTCAGCCATGTGATGCCCCCAGAAGTCCCTTACAGCTTTATCACACTGTACTTTCACCCAAGTTCCCTGCAGCTCAAAGTGTGCTTTGCGTTATCTGCTTTTCAGACTCCAGGGCTTGCCTCAGTGATTAGTTCCCCGTACTCCTCACCCTCCCCTTTTGATAGGATGCTTTATAGATTGCCTTTCATACAGTATTCGATGCAGTTAGAGGTGGTATACTGCCCAGGAGTTAAGAGTGTGAACCCTAGATCTGCCAGCTGAGAGTCATGTGTCCTTCAATGATGCATTTAACCTGTCTGTGCCTCAAATTCCTCCCTCGGGTATGTTAGGAGGATACAAATTAACACATGTAAAGTACTTAGAATAGATTGGCACTGTTAAATATGAGCTAATGTCACATTTGATAATTTTTTAAAAAGAAAAAATCATTATGAAGTCTCAGTCCTAGAGATTCTGATTCATTAATTCTGGATGGGCCCCAAGATTGTTCTGTGTGTTCTGGGTGGGAGCTGCAATGCCCTGTTTCTCTCTCCAGCTTGAGAGCCTAGCACAGCACCTGAACTGTTCTCTTCATTGGTTATTAATTGAGTACCTGTAGCGTGCCAAGCATTGTTGAGAGGCCGAGATGAGACAACTTTCACCTTATGGAGCTCATCTAATAGTGGGGAAGATGTACATTAAATAAAAACAGAAAATATATATGATGTGGTGTCAGGTAGTAGGTGATAAATGGGAAGAAAACAACCAAAAACAATGCAGGATAAAGGGATTTGGGAATGTATGCAATTTTAAGTAGGGTGATGAGGGAAGATCATTTAAGTAGGGTGATTAGGGAAGGTCACTTACCTGAGAAGGTGATATTTGAACTGAGACCTGTATAAAATGTGTCTGTGAACTATGGAGACATTTGGGAAGAGCGTTACAGACTGATGGAAGGGCAAGTGCATGGTGATGAGCTTGGTGTGTTCAAGGAGCAGCAAGGTCATTATGCCTGCACTAGAGTGATGGAGGGGCCTGCTAGGAGGTGAGCTCAAAGAAGAGGGCAGGAGCCTTGCTGGTAGGCAGGCCACAAGAGGGACTTTGGATTTTGTTGTGAGATGGGAAATCACAGAGGATTCTGAGTAGTTTTGTTTTGTTTTTTTTTTTCTTTTTTGGAGACAGAGTCTCCAGATGAAGGAGCCCTTGGCTGTCCCCATTTCAGTTATTGTGATGGTGCAGGGAGTTTCTTCATCATACCCACTTCCATCTTAGAACTAGTTTTATTTCTTCTTTTTTCTTTCTTGTTTTGAGATGGAGTCTCACTCTGTCGCCCAGGCTAGAGTGCAGTGGTGCGATCTCGGTTCACAGCAACCTCTGTCTCCTGAGTTCAAGCAATTCTCTTCCCTCAGCCTCCTGAGTAGCTGGGATTACAGGCACACACCACCATGCCTGGCTAATTTTTTAATTTTTGGTAGAGTTTCACCATGTTGCCCGGGCTGGTCTTGAACTCCTGAACTCCCGAGCTCAGGCCTCCAAAAATGCTAGGATTACAGGTGTGAGCCATCATGCCTGGCCAGGAGTCTTTTTTTTTTTTTTTTTTTTTTTGAGGCGGAGACTGGCTCTGTTGCCCTGGCTGGAGTGCATTGATACTGTCTCACTCGGCTCACTGTAACCTCCCCCTCCTGGTTCAAGCAGTTCTCCTGCCTCAGCCTCCCATGTAGCTGGGACTACAGGTGTGTGCCACCACGCCTGAGTAATTTTTGTATCTTTAGTAAAGACAGGGTTTCTATATTAAATGTAGAAGAATATAGAGGAATGTAGATTAAATGTAGAGGAAGGGAGACTGCTTTTGGCCTAAGCAGTTGGATGAGTGGTGGTTTCTTTACTGAGATGAGAAGCATTGAGTTTGAGGCAGGAGAGTGGGACTCAAGAGTGCCGTTTGAACATAAGAAACTTGAGATGCTCAGTACACTTGCAACGAGAGATGTTAAATAGGTAGTTGAGTCTGGAGCTCAGGGGAGAAGGCCAGGCTGCAGATAGAAATTTGGCAGTCAGCTTATTGTTGTGACATAGAACAGTAAGGAATAATTTCTTCTGACTAAAGAGATTTGGTAAACCTTTCCAAAAGAGAAGACATTTGAGCAAAACTTTGAAGAATGGGCATAATTTCCAAAGGCAGAGAAAGGGGAAAATAGAAAATATTTTTCATCCAAGTCTCACAGCCTTTCCTCTGGCCTCTTGTTGAGTTTAAGAAGCTGCTGACCTGGTTGATAATCTCTTACCATTGGTATAGCCACTTAGGTTCTTTATTGAAAAGGAACCAGACCAGATTACAGTTACACGTTCTACTGTTTCTCATTGTTCACAAATTGAAAATTCCAGTTGGATCATCGAGGTGCAGAATGCTCTGCTTGTTCTTCTCCCTTCTTCTGTGTATCTGGTGTGAATTGGGTGTGTTGATTTTGGTGTGGAGGCTTTTTCACATGCTGTCATCTCCACTAAAGAGGGAACACTTTGGGGAAGTTTTTACTTCTGTTGATACTGACTTTTTGCACTTGAACTGTTAAAATAACTACAACCACGAGAAATTGGACCCCATGCTATTTTATCACTCATACCCCTAACTTGAGCATATTATCTGTCTTGACTCATCCTGCTTTGTGTAAAATGTGAATCATGTTTTGCCACTCTTCTAGTTAGATAGAATTTTATTTGGAGTAGAATATTGCTTATCTTTTTGTTTATTTTTGTGATCACTGTGATCAGAAATTTTGGTCTTTCAAGTAGAGAATAATTACTAGATGTCCGCTAGTCAGTTGGGATAAAGAGTGCATTGAAAAAATTCAGTTTATTAAATTGTCTAAGATCCTTTTAGAACTGATACAAAATTCATCTGTGAATAATCTTCCACTGCATGATAATCTTAGTGCTGGATATAGGTAGAATGTATGAAGCTTCAGCTCTTATGTACTCCTTTTAGCCATTTTTTCTATTATAAAAAAAAAAACTAGTGCATTAAAGAAAAGTAGTGACAGTATTTATCTTTAGATGGTTTTTAGTCTTTGAAGTTCATACAGCAGCTTTTGTCAGAATTGTAGACATGGGTGTTTGTCTTGAATTAATGAGACTACTGCAACTTTAAACATGTTTTAAGTGATAACCTTGATTTTTATAAATTATGCAAGCATGACTATCAAGGTTGGTTTGTCAGTTTTCAACAACTTTACAAGTCTGAACAAGTAGAAAATTATTTCAAAAGAACCTTGTTTGGATCTCACATAAACTACAGGTAGCTTTCTGTATATGAAAAAAATTTTAAGTACAAAAAAATACAGATAATATAAATACCCCAATATGGAGTGGCTAAATGTTAATAATTTGTTAGAAGACTTGTTTTAAATCTTTCTTTAATAAAACAAGTAAAACTTCACTAATAATTTATGACATGTCTGTACTCCGTATCTGCTGATTCATACTCCCTCTGTTTTGTTTTTTTTTTTTTTTAACTCTGCAGAGGAATTTAATGTGAACTATTTCCATTTTTTCTTTTTTTTTTTTGAGGCGGAGTCTTGCTCTGTCACCCGGGCTGGAGTGCGGTGGCCAGATCTCAGCTCACTGCAAGCTCCGCCTCCCGGGTTTACGCCATTCTCCTGCCTCAGCCTCCGGAGTAGCTGGGACTACAGGCGCCCGCCACCTCGCCCGGCTAGTTTTTTGTATTTTTAGTAGAGACAGGGTTTCACCGTGTTAGCCAGGATGGTCTCGATCTCCTGACCTCATGATCCGCCCGTCTCGGCCTCCCAAAGTGCTGGGATTACAGGCTTGAGCCACCGCGCCCGGCCTATTTTTTTCTAGATCACTTAATGTAGTGTCATGGTGTATGGATGACTTAACGTGTTTTTGAGACCCATCAATTATTGAAATACAGATCTAGTTCATTATTCCTTCATGAGATTTTAGCGTTTTTATTGTATATTTTGAATTCTAGTCACTTATCTGTTATATAAACTGTAAGTATCTTAGTTTTCCAGGCTGTTCCTTACTGTCTAACTTTATATTTTTTCAGGTAGCTTTCCTGAGTTTGATCTGAAGAATTATTAAACTACAATAGCATGCCTTCCAGTTTAGTTTTCCCACCCGTGGAGGTGGTGGCAGGCTGAGTTTTGTTTCTTTCTGCTCTGAAAGAGCTAGGAAACTAGTGAATTGAGCAAGCAGCCTGCAAGGCTGGTATAGTCTATTTCAATCAAGCTGGCTTCTGGTGTGCCTTTGATGGCATCATCAGTGAGAGTTCTTGGTGTTGATTTCTCTTGCTGCAATAACAGGTGTGATGTTTCTCAGTAGCTGACTGGCTCCCGAGGATACCAGGAGGATACTTTATTAATTTAAAACACTTTGCATTCTAAGAGTTCTTCAGGAAAGTTATGTGTCTATGGGTAGGGTTCTTTTTATGTGGTTATTTCAAAATAAGAGCTATACAATTAGGCGTTCTGCTGGAATATTGGAATATAATGTTTGTCATTTAAACACATTGGTTGCAAAGCTTTAAAGCTTTATTTTTGTTTCTAAAGCATTGATTTAATGTATGAGCTGACAATTCAATCAAGAAAATAGATTTTTAAGAAAACTTCTCCACTGTCCTTATTCTTGAGTTCATGGTTATTTAAGAGCTCACTCTCTTTGAATATCTGTTAGTATGGTATCTTTCATTTTTTAGGGAGGGGGCAACTTTAAAAAAAAATCACCATAGAATAATTATGATGAAAGCATTATTGACACAGTGAGCGTTTTTAATACCTTCAACCTATATATAAGCAGCACAGATTTAGAATGATTTCACATCCAGGTTTTGAAGTAGGTGTCTGTTTACAGGAAATGCAGCAGAATCAGAGTACAATGACCTCTGAGGAAGTCTCCTATTCATGCAGCATACATTTTTACTGTGTTTGTGGCGCTGATCGGAGGATCTGGTGATGAATAGGATAGACACCTCGCCCCGCCCCCCACTCCATGTGGAAACAGGAAAGGAACAAACAAAATATGTCCTATGCAGAAGATGAAAAGGGTGTAATGCTGGAACGGGAGCAGCAGTTGTCTTGGTATTTATTCACCCAGAGCCTGGATGTGCATACAGTGGGTGCATGGAGGAAGAATACAGCCATTGTGTGAAGTAGATGGAAGCATGGCATGGCTATTTGTTCATTCAGCAAATATATTTATTGAGCATCTGTTCTGTGCCTGCAAGGGTTCTAGGTGCTGATGATCAGTAATGAACAAGAGGGACGAAAAAGTCTGTGTTGGTGGAGTTTCCATTCTAGAAGGGGAAGATTGATTTACATAAACAAGAAAAGAAATAACGTGGGGATTGGTGCACTGCAGATGGGTATGGAAAGCAGAAAGCAATAGGATACTTTTTAATGAAAATAGACTGTCAAAGGGTAAAATTTAAAGATATTAATAAGATACCCAACAGATTTTACTTTAGAGTGTCTGTGTCCCTCCATTTTAGTGTATTTTTCCCACATACAGTCTTCTGTATTGAAACCTCAAGCACACTTTTATTGTCTTAACAAAATCCATCAAAAGTCATAGGCTTCTGGAGACAGATTATTACCTTCCCAGAAGGTAATCTTTTTAGAGCTGAAATAAAATATGGTAACTGGTTTTTTGGAGAAGCTGTGAAAAGGAGAGATACTGTACCTAATTTGTGTTTTCAAGAGTATAAAATAATATAGCTTTTTTTATGCAGAGTGAAAAAAACTGTTGTGAAGCTATTAACTCTAAACTTATATCTGAAAAGCTGAGACCTGATAGATTATATATCAAATTGGTATATAACTTACTTGGTAACGTATAGGTTGAGTTTCAAAGTATTGTAGCTATATCAGAAGATAAATTACAAAGGAAGGATATGTATTTGTGAAACCAGAATTTCATGAACTCTAGAAAAGGAAGAGGAGCAATCATTTTGCACAACAAAGAATCTTTATTCATATATATATGTACACACACACACACACACAATATAGATTTTCAAAATCTCAATAATATTTAATGTTAGAAATGTTAAGGGGGATACTACTGAAAGTGAATTAGTATAAAAGACCAAATACTTTTTCCTCTTCCTTTTTAAAAAAGAACATAGTTTAGAACAGTTTTAGGTTCACATGAAAACTGAGCAGAAAGTATGCACAGAGTTCTCATGTAACTCCTACCCCACACATGCATAGTAGCCCCCTCCACTGGCAACATCCTACACTGAGTGGTACATTGGTTACCATTGGTGAACCTACATTGACACATCATTGTTAGCCAGAGTCCATAGTCTGCATTAGTATTCATTTCTAGTGTTGTACATTCTGTGGATTCTGACAAGTGTATAATGACATGTATCCACCATTGTAATATCAGAACAGTTTCACTGTCCTAAAAAGGCTCTATGCTCCTCCTGTTCTTTCCTCCCTTAAATTCTATCAACAGCTTATTTTATTTTATTTTCTTATTTTTATTTTTTGAGACAGAGTCTTGCTCCATCACTCAGGCTGGAGGGCAGTGGGGCGATCTTGGCTCACTGCAACCTTCACCTCCTGAGTTCAAACTATTCTCCTGCCTCAGTCCCCCGAGTCGCTGGAATTACAGGTGTGTGCCCATACACCCAGCCAATTTTTGTAGTTTTATTAAAGATGGGGTTTCACCATATTGGCCAGGCTGTTCTCAAACTCCTGACCTCAAGTGATCCATGCCCCCACTCAGCCTCCCAAAGTGCTGGATTACAGACGTGAGCCACCACTCCTGGCCAACACCTTATCTTTTCATTGTCTCTGTAGTTTTGCCTTTTCCAGAATGTCATAGAGTAAAAATCATACAGTATGCTACCTTTTCATACTGATTGCTTTCACTCAGGAATATGCATTTAAGGCTCCTCCGTGTCTTTTCATGGCTTTGATAGCTCATTTCTTTTTAGCAGTGAGCACTATTTCAGTGTCCGGATATACCACAGTTTATTTTATCCACTCACAAAATGCTTCTGCATTTTGGCAGTTATGAATAAAGCTGCTATAAACATCCATGTGCAGGTTTTTGTGTGGATATAAGTTTTCCACTTACTTGGGTAAATACCAAAGAGGGTGATTGCTGGATTGTATGGTAAGAATATGTTTAGTTTTGTAAGAAACTGCTAAATGGTCTTTCAGAGTGGCTGTGCCCCATTTTTCATTCCTACCAGCAGTGGATGAGAGTTCCTGTTGTTCCACATCCTCACCAACACTTGGTATTGGTAGTAGTTTAGAATATGGCCATTCTAAAACCTAACAATAAGAAAATGAACAAATGTGTAATAGTATCTCATTGGACGTCTTTTCTTTTTTTGTTTTTCTGAGACGGAGTCTTACTCTGTCACCCAGGCTGAAGTGCAGTGGCACAATCTTGGCTCACTGCAACCTCTACCTCCTGGGTTCAAGTGATACGCGTGCCTCAGCCTCCCCAGTAGCTGGGACTACAGACATGGGCCACCACAGTGGCTAATTTTTGTATTTTCAGTAGATACAGGGTTTCACCATGTTAACCAAGCTGGTCTTGAATTCCTGACCTCAGCTGATCCACCTGCCTCAGCCTCCCGATTTCAGGCGTGAGCCACCGCACCCGGCCAGACATCTTTTCATATGTTTATTTGCTCTCTCTACATTTTTGGTGAGGTGGCTGTTCAGATCTTTTGCCTATTTTATTTTATTTTATTTTACTGTTATATATATTTTTGAGACGGAGTCTCTTTCGTTCTGTCGCCCAGGCTGGAGTGCAGTGGCGTGATCTCAGCACATTGGAAGCTCTGCCTCCTGGGTTCGTACCATTCTTCTGCCTCAGCTTCCCGAGTAGCTGGGACTACTCAGCCCACCCCCATGCCCAGCTAGTTTTTTGTATTTTTAGTAGAGACGGGGTTTCACTGTGTTAGCCAGGATGGTCTTGATCTCCTGACCTCGTGATCTGCCTGCCATGGCCTCCCAAAGTGCTGGGATTACAGGTGTGAGCTACCGTACCTGGTCTTCATTTTCATATTACTGAATTTTAAGAGTTCTATGTATATTTTGGTTGACAGTATTTTATTCAGATATGTTTTTAGCAAATATTTTCTCCTGGCTTGTGGCTTGCTTGTCTTCTGCAGAACAGATGTTTTTATTTTTAATGAAGTCTAGCTTATCAGTTATTTTTTTCATGAATTTTGTTTTGGTGCTGTAAGTAGAGTCACCTCCAAATCCAAGGCCATCTAGATTTTATTCTGTCATCCTCTAGGAGTTTTATAGTTTGGTGTCTAAATATAGTTTAGCCTTTATTTTCTCATAGAATTGCTGAGTTAAAAGTAAAATTATGGCTGGGCGCAGTGGCTCACACCTCTAATCCCAGCATTTTGGGATGCCAAGATGGGTGGATCACTGGAGATCAGGAGTTTGAGACCACCCTAGCCAATGTAGTAAAACCCCGTCTCTATTAAAAATACAACAGTTAGCCAGGTGTGGTGGCATGTGCCTGTGGTCCCAGCTACTTGGGAGGTTGAGGCACGAGAATTGCTTGAACCCGGGAGGTGGAGGTTGCAGTGAGCCGAGATGTGCCAGTGTACTCCAGCCTGGGTGACAGAGCGAGACTCTGTCTCAAATAAAAAAAAAGTAAACTTACATATTTACTCCTTAAAAACATCTATCTTGCCATTTAGTAGATAGGATGTTATGCTATTCTTGAGGTAATACAGATAGGTAAGGCCTAGATTGAGTTTTCAGTTCATTGGGAGTTTTCATTGTTACTTTTTATAATTTTATGGGACATGAACTTTTAAATTATTCTTTTGTAGAGGTAGTATTTACATTTTCTGAAAGGAAGGATTTTAATTTTTCTTCCATGGGTCTTGAATGAATAATTACAGAAAAGCATTTAAATCATATGTAGATCAGGAGACTGTTTAAAGATTTAATGGAATACTTTCCCCACAAAATGCTCTTAGGTTTCCTGACTGATAAGTTTATTCAGCCATTTTTTTATGACATTTTTAACACCTGGAACCTGACCTCTTAATGTTGTGCTGGAATGTGACTGTCTTCTTTGACCTTTAAACCAGAACTTTGTACATCTTAAGGCCCAATTTTTGTAACTAAGAGTAAAAAGCAACTATTTCTTCTTTCAGTTTTAACGGTATTCAAGTTTTTGCTGGTATTGTAGTATTTGCCTTCTAAAACGGGTCAATTCTTGCCCCTCTTACTGTCTTACTCTTACCTCTTATTTCCTTAAACACAATTTAAAATGACAAAAATCCAAGCACAGTGGGTCCTGGGGGAAGGTGGAGGAAATAAATTATACTATGTTTAGCTTTATCTAAATACATTTTAGAGCATGTCAAGGAATTCATTTTCAGTTAGTGCTGTTTCATAAACATCTTCAGCAAACTCACACAAATGTTCACAGGTGAGTATATGCATAATCTAGGATGTAAAGGGCATTGTTTACATTATTAAAAAAGAGTAACAGTTTCAAAGAGTATTGCCAATTTCTCCCAAATTCATGTTTTTTCACTTTTTTAACCTCCCATTTCACATTTTAGATGCTTAGTTCCTAGTTCTGCAGACATTATCTGAAATAAGGAATAGAAGATTAAAAATGATTTAAAGTATATACTGTGGTTCTAGAGACACATCATTTTTTTATCTCTAAAAAGGAAAAATTCTAAGTTTAGAAGGAGATTTCATTTGTAAAATTGACTCTGTGCTTTATAAGTAGTGTTTAAATTCATTGGTGATAAATTGCATGTTGGTATAGTAAAATCCCATTTTTTACATAATGCTTTAATGGAAATGGCAGTTTTATGAAGTGAAAGTGACTAGTAAAAGTCTGAATGATGCTCATAAGCTTTTACATCATTTTTATTGAAGGTTTGGTGTATGCTAATCCATTAATACAGGGGAAAAGGAGAACACTAACATAGTTTATTTCCTGTAATTATTCAAATCGAATATAATTTATTTTCAATAAAATTCTTGGAGTAAATTGACCAGAGTAGGGAGAGGAAGGTTGGCCTGTTCTTACAAACTATCTGGATTTTTACCTATGGGACTTTGTTGTTTTACTAGTGATGTTGTTTCATTGCGTATATTTTCAGTATAGTTCCCTCCAGATTTTTACAAATCCCGTGAAAGGCCAAGAAATCCCAAGCGTGTAAAGACCTAGTATTGTGGAGGGAGAAATCTGGGATGTTTATTTTATCCTGTTTATTATTACAGATATTGCTTGTCTTTTAACAATTTAGACTTCTTTTTATGTGATTTATGTAAGTTGAAGCACCATTAAGATTGCTGTGTAATAGCCATTAATTGTGATGTAATGGATTAACCTGGGGAAATTTTTAAAAACAGTTAAATATTTACATTTAAATTTGGCTTATTTTTGTAGAGTACTTGGAAGAAGAGATCAGTGTAAGAAATAAACAAATACTTAAATTTGGGATCCTCACACCCCAGATTCATAAGGGGGAGAGGAGGGAAGGAAGAGATTAGAAACTGAATTGGAAACTAGCAAGTATTCTGGGTTTCATCACAGTGGAATCTTGCCAGCATCCTGGTTTTCTGCTCTCACTATACTTCAAACCATTTTAGAAAAAAAGATCTATGTATTTTTGGATGTTTTGGGGGCCATTATGAATTCTTGGCATTCTTCTCTGAAGATACTTCCATGTTTTTGAGTCAGAATCTTGTTGAAACTAATCACTTTAAGCTTTGATTAAGCTTTGATTTAGAACGCTTTGTGGCCTGAGAGTTTCTGAATCACATTCAAACTGTTGTTGAGTACCTGTCATCCCTCGGCTTTATATTTGAAAGCTCACCCTAATTTCAGGTGTCTCTTTATGTCGTGCACATTTTTGTCCACTTTTTTCTCCCTTCCCCCAGTGTTGTGCTGCTGCTGTGCTTATGTGGAGTTCTTCTGAGTTGCAGTTTTTAGATGAGTGCATGTACATGGTGATTTGCTTGTGCCCTCATAGGTTTGTTTGTCCTTTATGCCTGTCTATGTGTGTGTTTTATTGCTGGTTTGACCCTAGAAAATCAGAGCTTGCATAGCTAGTCTTTTTCCCCCTACTCTGTGAGTGCTGAAGTGATCCCTTCCTTAAGCAAGCAAAGAGACTTACTAGGAGGACAGCTTTTTCTCCATCTTTATTATGAGTCAGACTGCCTGTGTTGGAGAGTGGAAAAGGGTAGTCACGGAGAGTGCTGCCTCTATAATCTCCCCAGCACTGCTTCAGCACCAAGTGTCCTGTTTCTCCCTTTATGCCAAGAACTTCATGCAAGGATGGAGTAGCGTCAGCATCTGGCTCTCCCTTACTGTAGCTGAAAATCCTTTTGGGCCACAGGTACCTGGCCTCCTTTGTACTCTTAGTTTTCAATGGGGAGCTGACTTAGAGTGTAGTGATAGAGTTGTTTGTGATAGAAAGGAAAGCAAATGGAGAAATTCTCATGGAGTGTTGCATCTGTGAAGGTGTCACTGCTAGTGGAATGAGAATAGTGTTTGCAATAATAATTCACAAAACAATAGATGATGCAGTAGTATAGTCAGTTCTGCTGTAATGCATTCCTGGAATCACCACACTATACTGAATAGCTCAGTAAAAACCACAGGGATTATGAGGGAAGTGTGGTTAGGAGCACAGCACTCAAAGACTTTGTTGGTGACGCATGCACAAAGATAGGGCACTGGTAAACCCACAAATGCTACAGCAGATATGGCATTTTTCTTGAAAAAGACCCAAAGTTTGTCTGTGGATATGGACATCAGAAGAGTTGTTTTCTTGAAGTAAGGAGGATTACCTGAAATGATATGGAAAGTTGTAATACCAGGTGTGGATAGGTGTGGCTCATTACCCACAAGATGAACTGAGGTATCTCGTAGGTGGTTGAGGTATGTGTGCTTTTAAGTTTTCTGTATTTCTTTGCAGTTGGGTTCAGCAAGGAGCAGTTTTCTGTGTTCCTCTAGTGTTGATAGCAGACAAAATCACACAGAAACAAATATGAAAATTGTTTATGCCCAGAATATCCCTCTAATATGCACATGAGTAATGTTGGATCAAATTTACGTTTTCAAAATAAGCCTCATAGCAGAACTGGCTGTTGTTTGATTTTGGGATTGAGTCCCATTTCCTTCCTTCCTTATCACCATTTTTGATTTCTTAATTTGTATTAAGGTAAGCCCATATCAGATTGATTTTTTTTTTCATGCCCTGAGCACCTCAAGAGTAGAGACACCAGCCTGAGATTTTAATTTTGCTGGAGATAATCCACACACAGGTGGTTTTCTTCTTGGTGGATATGTGGATTGAGATCTTTATTCCATGCAGCCACAGTGCTGGGGCTACAGAGATGGGTAAGGCATAATCCTTGTCCTTAGGAGCTTAGAGTCTCATTGAGAAGTTTTTCAGAACACACATTTGAATGACTTTGTTAGGTGAACATTACGTATTTGTGAACAAATAAGCACACACCCTTTCCCCACCTTCACTTCTGGTTTCCTTGCAAATGTAAAGACCAGAGTAAAGAACTTGCCTAGAGGAAACACAGAAATACTTATGTACAGGTGAAAAATATGTAAGTTTGAAAAGGTGTTGAAAAGGACCTCGGTTTTTGTAGCCACCTGACTAATAAACACAGAGATCACATGTCCACCATAGAGGGGTAAATGCAGAAAAGCAACTTTCAGAGTAATAGGAATAGTATTATTTCATTATTTGTTAGCCCCCATCCCTTGCACATGTGTGCATGTATATTGTTTGTGTAAACATAGATGATGTAGAAAGATCTCCCATATTGTTAATATTAGTTATCTCAGGGGACAAAGTAAAGCTTATTCCTGTTTATACATCTTTTATTGTTTGGTTTAAGAAGCATGTTTTACTTTTTTAATTAAAAAAATCTAATAAAGTAGGAAGTGAATAAATAATAGTAATAAAAAGTATCTTCAGGCCACTGAGCCTGTTTGAATCCTCCCGGTAGCCTCAGTAGTTAATACTGTCTGTAATGTTTCAGGTGTGGACTGCCCAGCAGGACTCTGAACTTCTTGCTATAGCCTAAGGTGATATGAAGTTTTCTGTAGCAGCACTATAATGTTGAGAGTTTCTGTGTTTATAGACCATTAACACCTCAAAGTCTTTCTTCCATCTGCTACTCTTGGCACATTGTGCTTTAGATAATCATTTTGGACCGAGTTTAGTCCTTTGCACTCTCCCTGTTAGATTTCATATTGTTGTTGTGGAAACCAGTATTTAGCATGGGTAAGAACTGGCCTTAGATGCAAGCCATCTGGTTACAGATCCTCACTACCACTATCATGAAAACTTGGACAAGTAACTTGTCCCCGCAAGCCTCAGTTTTCTCATTTACAAAGCAGCAACAATCATAAAGTTGTGAGGGTTCACTGAGATGCTGTATGCTAGAATACCTAGTGTAATAGTGGGAACATGGTAAATATTAGACGTTACTGGTAGTACATTAACCTCAGCTCATCTCTTTCATCCATTGGCATGTTAATGAGATAATTGTGGATCTCAAATCTTCCCTTAACTATATTTATAGCTCTCCTTTCCACAAGCCTTCTCAACTTTCCTCATGAGACCCCCAATCAGTCTCTGTCTCATTCTACAGGTCCCTTCACTGATGTTGTCACCACCAACCTGAAGCTTGGCAATCCAACAGACCGAAATGTGTGTTTTAAGGTGAAGACTACAGCGCCACGTAGGTACTGTGTGAGGCCCAACAGCGGAATCATTGATGCAGGGGCCTCAATTAATGTATCTGGTAAGTCCCGAGACGAGGCCTGGAGGGTGGACTCAAAAGGCCCCTGGACAGTAGGTTTTCTTAAAGTTTGTATTTGCAGTGTAGCAAAAGAAGAAGATAGACTTCTCTCCACCCACCCCCTACCCCACCCGACAATCCTCCACTCCCTGATCAGAAAGCTGGGTCCCAGTCACCTGTTTTTCATAATTAATGCCTCCTTGTTTCAATGCTTACAGCCCCTTTGCACCTCAATAGTTAGAGCAAAACAGAAGTGATAACTTTAGACCTCACTTCAGAATGAGTTTTGTTTTCACTCCCTTGAAATTAAATCTGCCCTTTGGCAATAAATATAAAAGGGCTAAACAAACTTAATTTTACTTTGTGGGAGAAAGCTAAATGGAGTTATTTTCTTACTTAAGCTAAATGATTTCTAACATTAAGCTCATGCCATTTCCAATGATTGGCCACTGCACTTTACTGATTGTGAAACGCCAAGGGAGATGAGGGCTGAGGAAATTGGAATATACTCGAGGGTGTCAGTTTGGTGCATGTCTGATGGCTTTCCCTTCTGTCTGCGAGTGCATATATTTTCCAAAATCCAGCTTCTGAAAAGATGCTGGTAAAGTGCCCAAATTGAGAATTGGATTTCAGAGTTAAGGAGATGTCAGTGATGGGTTGGAGTTTAAATGCATTTTAGAAATGGAATAAACTTTCAGCTCATTAGAACTTCTCCAGCCAAGAAGGAGCTATGGGGGAGTGTGTATTTATCCTGTAAATATCAGGTGACTCACTGTCACAGAGGCTTCTGCATCAATAGAAGCTACTGCTCATTTGAAGTGAGTACCTCTCTGGCTTTTTCCATGATAGATTTTGATTGTGATACTTTTGGCTCTTCATTTGACACCCAAAAAAAATGACTCACCTCTTCGGAAAGATATAAGGTGTTTCATTATCTGATCATTTCTGCAAACTCTTATTCCCTGCATCTGTTGGTCTCTCTCGTTATGGTGCACCCATGCCGGCTCTCCCCCTGTGCTTCTCTGAGTCTGCAAGACCTGATCTGGACTCTCGAATCAGGTTATTATCTTGAAGTCAGGAGGATGGAAGCTGGCATTGATTGAGTGACTTCTGTGTGCTGGACCTGCACATGTGCTATCTCATGTCATTTCTCTTACCTGCCCTGTGAGGGATGCGTTTTTAACTCCATTTTACTAAGTAGTAGACTGGTGGTCATAGGATCATGAAGCTAGCAAGTGACAGAGCCAAGATGTGGATCATTCTGACTGTCTCTGAAGCCCATGCTCTTTGAACTGCAGCGCAACACTCTGGAGAAAGGAAGGGACTGGGATTTTGGCATTTCCATATCCTCTGGATCCGTATGGTTTAAATTTTTCTGTTGACGTCAAGGGCAGCTGAAATCTTTTATTCCCCTATTTTATCTACTTTCCCCCCTCGATTCCCATGCCCGTATCAAATTTGAGCAAGTTTGTCAGTAGATGAAAATTACCAATTTTCACAGTAAGAACAGGGAACGCAGCATGGTTTTCTGAATAAAAGAATCTCAGTAGGTAGTTGTACAATGTTAGTATGTTTTCTGATATAAAATGTAAATATGTATGGGTGGGTGTATGTGTATGTCTCTTATCTCTCTCTTTTTTTTTTTTTTTTTTTTAAAAGAGTCTCACTTTGTTGCCCAGGCTGGAGTGCAGTGGCGCCATCTCGGCTCACTGCAACCTCCACCTCCCAGATTCAAGCAATTCTCATGTCTCAGCCTCCCGAGTAGCTAGGATTACAGGTGCATGCCACCACACCTGGTAATTTTTGTATTTTTAGTAGAGACAAGGTTTCACCATGTTGGCTAGGCTGGCCTCAAACTCCTGACCTCATGTGATCCACCCATCTCGGCCTCCCAAAATGCTAGGATTACATGCTTGAGCTGTTGCGCCTAGCATCTCTGTCTGTCTTTCAGGAAGATCCATTGTTTCCCCATCATAGGAATTTTTAAAAAGCAAAAGCAAACTCTGCCTTTGTTCTGATCTATGATTGCTTACACGAGGAAGACCAAGACTTTGTGGTTGTGGCCTTCCTTTGGCAGATGAAGTAAGGCACAGAGTGTGGCATAGTCATCAAGGGTCACGTGGATGGTCATGGCAGCACTGCTATTTGAAGCTAGTGGCTTGGCTCCTGATCCAGTGCTCTTTCTGTCATACTAAACTGCCTCAGTAGTGTTAGAGGATGACCCCACTTATGAATGAATATAAAAAGTACCATCATTCTCAAAGTTTAATGTATTTGGGGGGAAAAGTAGTTGAATAATAAAATGTCCATGTGTCTGTAGACTTTCTTCCTAGATGAGACAAGATCGTATCTGCACCTTAGAAAAGGGTTCCTTTGTTATTATTTGGTGTTTATCTCAGTGCTTGAGGGGAACCAAGGTGAAGCCAGATATCATTGCATTTCTAGGACAGCCTTGCAAGTCAGCAAAGGAGACCAGCCCCATTTGCTGCATTTGTATCGCTGAGGGACCACTGCATCATTTAGCTGAGGGACCACTGCATCATTTATTAGACGTGCACAGCTTGGGATAAAAAGCACTGCCTTTTTCCAGGAGTCCTCTTGGTATTAATACAGCTACATGATGACATCTTGGTGAGTCAGTAGAGTCCTCAGGAGGAGGAGGGTACTAGTGGACAGGCAGTGCAGATTATCCAAAAGCCAGCCTCCCCTTCTCTCCAGATGTGCACATGGCCAAGCTTGGTTTTACCCACTCTCTTCAAAGATTAGTGGATTTGAGGTCAGGAAACCTGAACAGGAAGACCAGTTATGCTGTTTAACCAGCCGGCTGAATTTTGACCAACCTATTAACCTTTCTAGGTTCTTGTTTTCTCACTTGTAAGGTAGGGAGAAGAGTGTCTACCTTACAGAATGTTTACAAATACTGCAGAATCGACAACATGGTACAAGAGTGTTACATTTGTACATTGTTCTTCCTCTAGCTTTGACAAAAACCGGCTAGTTGAATTGACTGTTTAGAAATAAATCAACCCCTACATTTTGTTTGTTTATAGACCTTTCCTAATTTTGAGAAGAAATTTGTATTTTCTCTTCCTTGTATAATATTCATTTGTTTTGTAGTGAAAAGTTGCCAGGACATTTTCAGATACAATCTTTAAAAAGGTGGCCACCAAATCAACTTAAAATACTGCTAGCATTGCCCTGCCCACCACCCAGAGTGGGCAGGGCATACCTAAGAAGGACATGACCAGTGCACTTTTCCCATTTCTGAAAACACTAGCCATTCGGGAAGGCTATAAATCATTATTTTAAAGAGAGGAGGGACGGAGAGGGAAGGAAAGAAAGAGAGGAGGGAAGCAGGAAGGTGGGAAGAGAGGGAGGGTTGATGGTAATGATGTCTGCCCATGGAACTGGCACCTGTGCTGGCCAGAGGGATCAAGGTTTTGAAGGCACACAGGTCCAGATTGTGACATGGAAAGCCAGATGTCTTTGAGACATACCCTGTGAAGCTCTTCTTACCTTTTCACATTACACTCATATTCAGGGGACCTTACATTGTGCTTTGAAAGTTCAGGTTCTGACCTATCATGCTATTTTCTTCAGAACATGGCAGATCACTTATTGGGTCCTTAAAAAAACTCCCTTTTATAAACTTACATGGTAAAGTAAGAGTGGACACAGGCATAACCTAAACTTTTTGTGTCAGTGGTTTATAATGTGTGGGCTTTACCAAAGAGTTGCTTTAAGATATGGCCCCCTGGACCTATGATTTGAATCCTTTTCTTTGTCCTTTCCATAGGTGCTTGTCTTACCTCATTTTTATTGTAGCCCCTTCTGGGGTTTGTGCTTGTTGGATGAGGCAGCATGGTAGGTAGGGGTGCGGGGGGCTTTCTGTTTGCATTCACTGGCCCAGAACGCTGTGGTTTTGGCCTCTTGCTCCACGATACATACTATCAACTAGAGATGGTTTTGAATTATTTACTCTGGACCTCAGCAAAACAGGTACACTTAAATAAAGATTGGAGAACAGGAGGTTGGGTATTTTTCCTCCTGAAATTTCAAATGTGAGGAATAAAGAACTTTTTGAATTAATGAATTGTTTTGAGGCAGTGGGGGATCTTCCCAGTTGTTCTAGCTTTACAAAATTAAACCTATTTTCTGAACTGTATGGTGGGAAAATATTTTTAAGCTACATAATTTTGAAGATCTCTTTGTGGTAAGCTGTTAGTGGTTATGGATTTTTTTTTTTTTTTTAGTGCTTCAGTTAATAATGAGGGAGTTTTCCATTAATATTCCAAACCATGTTTGCCAGCGGATACAGCAGGTGAAGTGGTAAAATTATGGGCCCATCAAAAATACTTACGCTTCCTGTAATATGATATTAAGTTTAATATTTTTATAATCTTCACTGAATTCTAATTTCACTAAAGTAGCAAGCATGCTTCCATTTGTAGTTCAATTATGTACATTGGTTGCCTGTGTACCAAGCAAATTAGAAATGCAAAATATCTGTGTGTGGAGGGGGCATTGGAAAGAGTCATTAAAGATACCAATATTTAGGTACAGATGTACTTTACTAAGTGTGCCTTGGGAATTGAAAATGAATTAAAGACAAACACAAAACTCCCAGTGTCTGAATCTGTGTTTTAAATTAGAATTCAAAGAATTAAGGAGCAGTATTCATTCCTGACATACAGCCCTTTTCAGCACTCTTTTCAGTCACATTTAAAGCATAAATTTTTGCCAGTAAAATTCTCAGGACAGCCAGGTGCGATGGCTCATGCCTGTAATCCCAGCACTTTGGGAGGCCGAGGCGGGTGGATCACCTGAGGTTGGGAGTTCGAGACCAGCCTGACCAGCATGGAGAAACCCTGTCTCTACTAAACATACAAAAGTAGCTGGGCATGGTGGCACATGCCTGTAATCCCAGCTACTCAGGAAGGCTGAGGCAGGAGAATTGCTTGAACCCGGGAGGCGGAGGTTGCAGTGAGCCAAGATCATGCCGTTGCAGTCCAGCCTGGGCGACAAGAGGGAAACTCCATCTCAAAAAAAAAAAAAAAGTCCTCAGGACAGAGCATGAACATCAGCAGCTCTTCTTGGATGGAAACATTGATCAGTTAATTTAAATGGATAGTATTGTGATTAATAATTAATCCTTTTAAGATTTCCCTGACTCGGTTTAATGTAGCTGTTTGGTGGCCCTGGACCAGTCAACCGGGGTGCACCTTTCAGGTGATTAGCACTAGGGTATAAGCGCACAGAGCCCTTAGACAAAGAGGCCAAATATTTGTCCACCAAGCACTGATAGTGGGAGCTGCATTTGGGGTGTTTGGGCTTCTTAACAGCAACATTCTTCTTAGTTTGATTGTTTGCTTTGGAAGTCTCTGATAAGCGAAACTTTTTTGTAAGTGGTTTCCATGAACCAGGCTTATTACTCTCAGATAAGAACAACTCACATTCATACTTTAAAAGATGTCTTTAATCTTTTTCACCAGATGAGATTCTGGTTAAACAAAAAGTAGAAAAAAGAAAATTGCCAAGAAAAATTCAGCTTAATTACGCTTTTAAGGGTTTTTACACGTTTACTGTAATACTTAGCTTTTTAATTAAGAATTGTTACTTTTCTTGTGACTGTGACACAGTTTATTCTTTACATTTTCAAATACCAAGATCGAGAGGACTTACACATTTCGTCTACCTCAGTTAGCTGAAGGTAACTTCAACTATGTACAGCATAACTGAGAAGCAAAAAATAAGCAAAGAAAATTTTAAGAAGCCAAAAGTGATTTTCTTTTTGCTCATTACGGGTCCTTGCATACTTACACACTTGAGGGCTCTCCAGTCTTGAATGTTGTCTTGTTTATTCTTACCTTAGACTTACTGTTAACCCTGTCCTGGTTGCCAGCCCATCACAGATCAGAATAAAGGGAAAGGGGTAGAGAGGTGGCCACATTGAAAGTGGCCCGTGTGACAGCGCGTAGCAGACAGTGGACGTGCTGGGCAAGAACACCACAGAGAGCAAGTGCAGAGCATTCAGAAATAACAGTGGGGGGCTGGAATTCCTTAAGCCTCGGGGAACTGTTCTCCATGTTTTAGGTGATCAACTCCTAGAGACACAGCTTGTAGGTTTCACTAAGATGGTATATAATAGGGGTTCATGTCACAACATAAGAGTAATCAGAAAAGGGGTATGTTGTATTCCGTTATAAATGTTAGAGGAGACTGAAAAGTATGTTGGATTTTTGAAAAAGATTTACATTTTAAAAGATATTTATAAAAAAGAGTGAATAAGCCTTATTATTTGGCCAGTGCCTGTAGATAGCAGTCCCCATCTTCCATTGATACTGGAGAAAGGAGACCTCACTGTCAGCACATTTGTACTAGTCTCTGCACAAATAAATTAATCAGACTGTGAGGAGTTTGTTTTCTAAGACAGAATACAGAAACTGGAAAATCCTGTAGAGAACACAAAGACTCTTCAGCGTTAACTGATTTATTAGTAAATGCAATTCATTATTTACTTGCTAGACTCAGAGTTCCATCCATGGGCCCCTGAATAGGCAGAGGTCCACCAAGGTGGTCATGATCTCAATGTGTTGAGGACCCTAAAGGAAATGATAAATTTGCTCACAGTCTAAAATGTCCAGCTTCTTTGCTTTAGGCTAGAACTATATCACCTTGTTTAGGTAATGCTGGTTATCTCCAGCTCATCAGGAGCTCTGCTTGACATTTATGTATCTGTGTCTTTGATTAGTCTCAAAAAAGTGGATCAGTGACTTCATTCCGATCCTATAAGCACAGTATGGTAGAGGACAGTCTTGATGCAGGCTTTGTGAGAGGATGGGGAGTGCGAGACTGAGGGCACTGCCATCAGAAGCTGGAAGCCCTATCTTGCCCACTTGGAGGGGAGGGAGTGACTCTGGGAAGTAGGACAGAAGAAAAGCCAGCTGGTGGGGGTAAAGGAGGGTTTCTTCTTTGGGCTTCTCCAAGGATATTTCTAGGGAGAGCATGATTCAGGAACGCTTTGAATGTTGGAAGAGAAGAAGGTGCAAACCTGTCAGCTAATGAAAAAAATGCAAATTAGCACCCAGAATGTGAGCTATTAAAACATTAAGTTCTGGTCTCAGTCTCACTGGGGAGAAAAGACAAACATTTCAGTAGGAGCTTAGGAGTCTTGGAGTTGACAGTCTCCCAACAAAGTAAGGTGCCCACAGTAGGCACTGTGGTATGAAATGGTGTTTCAGCAGGAACTGTGATGTTAGGGGTATAGTACAGCACAGATTTTCCAGGTGCAGGCCCTGGGCCAGCAGCAGCAGCAGCAGCAGCAGCCCACCTGGGGACCTGTTAGAAATGGGAGTGCTCATTCTCACTCCACCCCTGCTAACACAGAAATTCTGGAGGTGGGCTCTAGCAGTTAGTGTTGTAGCAAACATTCCTGGTGATTCTGATACTCACTGAAGTTTGAGAACTTTTCCCTCCAGGGTTCTTATTTACATTTTATTATATTTATATATTTATTTATTTTTGACAAAGTCTCTCTCTGTTACCCAGGCTGGAGTGCAGTGGTGCCATCTCAGCTCACTGCAACCTCTGCCTCCCGGGGTCAAACGATTCTCGTGCCTCAGCTTCCCCAGTAGCTGGGATTACAGGTGTGTGCCACCATGCCAAGCTAAATTTTTTGTATTTTTAGTTAGGGATGGGATTTCACCATGTTGGCCAGGCTGGCCTCAAACTCCTGGCCTCAAGTGATCTGCCTACCTCAGCCTCCCAAAGTGCTGGGATTGCAGGTGTGGGCCACTGTGCCTGGCCTTATTTACTTATTTATGGAGTTGGGATCTTGCTGTGTTGCTCAGCCTGGAGTGCATGCCGCTCTCATAGCTTACATAGCCTCAAATTTCTGGGCTCAAGCAGTCCTCTTGCCTCAGCCTCCCAAGTAGCTGGGACTACAGACATGCACCACCATGCCTTACAGAGGCATATTCCTTACAGAGGTTCTGTCAGAGGATTAAGTCCTGGAAGATGGGGTATATTGACATGTGAGTAGAGTAAGGGAGAATCAAGAGAAACGTGTCAGGGAGGGCTGACATGATAAGAGGAGACTTTGATGATGATCGGAGAGCGTCACTGGGTCTAAGGACATAGGGGCGTGGTGTGTGGCCTGAGTGACGTGCACACCTGTTGGAGCAGAAGGGAGGCCTCCAATAAGAGATACCAAGAAATCCAAGAAGGGCCAGATTGTGAAAAGCTGAACTGATTGCCTTTTACTTAGGACATAGTTGCTCTTACAGGAGGTTTTTGATTTGAGGAATTAACGTGATACAAGTAGGGTATTAAGGTAAGATTAAATGTGTGGAGTTTGTAGGGGCTAGGCAGGGTGATTTGGTTGGGAAAGAAACTAGAAGAAACTTGGAAAAATCTCTTAGTTGGGAGAAATCCAGAAAGATCTGTGGGCCTGAGCTGAGATTGTGGGCACGCAAAATGTGGAGAGAGAGATTTTGAAGATAAGATTCTGAGATTAAAAAAAAGTGAAGCATGTGCCATAGTGCTTGTTAGACTTTATTTGCTCTGTTACCATTATGATGCAGATGAAAGTGATCTGTGATTTGCTTGGGTTCTCAGAAGCAGCATTTATGCTGCATTTAATCAAGTCATCATTTCTCCAAGGGGTGTGTATGTATGTTTTAAGTAGCGTATCTTCTGCATTTCTTCTCTGTTGAGGAAACTCTGATCTTATTGATCCAATGTTTTATGACCCCAAAGGCCCTTTCTTAACAGGATCCCAGTTTGCAATCTGTAATACAACAGGCGTTGTATCACAAAGCGTTAATGTGGATGAGTAGTGGCCTGGCTTCCAGGCTGTCTTCTGGTAACAGACTTCTTTTTAATGTAGTATCAGCAGATACATTTTAAAAGTAGGATAGATGGTTCATTTAAGAGGGCGTTATCATCAGTATCTCTGGTATTCAAGTGAAGAAATACTGGTGAATACCATTTGGTGTAGCATAACAGTGCTTAAACTTTTTGGTCTCGGGACCCCTTTACATTCTTTAAAATGAAGACACAGTTGGGCACAGTGACAGGCACCTATAGTCCTAGCTACTCAGGAGGCTAAGACAGGAGGATCACTTGAGCCCGGGAGTTGGAGGCCAGACTAGACAACATTAGCAAGACCCCATCTCTTAAAAAAAAAGGTGAAAGTGAAATAAGTTACTGGGAAACTGTTTTATAACCTGCCATGGAAAAAAGTACATAATTTCTGTCACAGTTTGCACGTATGGAGCTGAAAGAACTAATGATTAGTAGCATTCTGTCATGTTTTTATAAAGTTCCCACTAACAGGATAGAGCAAATTGAATTTGACATGAGATGATAGTAGCTGAAAAATACAAACAATTTGATGTGAGTTAGGGGCCGTGTTAAGCAGGATGTGGATACCAAGGTACTCCGGGAGTTTATGAAGTTTCACAGAGTCTGGGTGTCCCAGATCTTCACTGTGGCTCACTGATGTAGGAGCCCACAAGCCAAGGAGAGCTGGTGGTGGCGAGCACCCCCTTAGATGTTCCAGGCTGGTAGAAATCTAGAAGTGAGTCTTTGGGGCCTGAGCTGAGATTGTAGGCATGTAAAATGTGAAGAGATTCTTTTCAAAGATGAGATTCTGAGATTTAAAAAATGAAGCATATGCCATGGTGCTTGTTAGACTTTTTTTTTTTTTTCAAAGCAAAAACCTTTTATCAGATCAAAAACCTCCCATAAGTACCCACCTTATACCTAGAACTTCCTGAAAGTTGACATGCCAGTAGGGCACAGATTTTATTTCCAATTGAAAAGTTTCCATTCAACAGTGTATTTAGGCATCTGTGTATATATCTGCTCAGTCCTCTGCTTTTGTAGAAGGGCTGTTGGACCTGCTACTTCAGGCTGTCGCCGGGGCTCCGTTAAAGTGATTGCTTACACCCACTGCCTTGTGTGCTTGCATGCCTGTTTATGTCTTCTCCCCTGCCCATGAAATGGTCCTTCCATGTCTACACTGTGGTGACTTGGTAGGTAGGATGTTCTAGGCCTGGAGCTGTGCTGGTGACATCTGTAAGGTCTGCAGTAGGGGGCAGTATATCTCAGACAGTGCCCTTCTGTGGAGGCAGAGCGAGCAGTTGCAAAGGCGTTTGATCAGAGGAGCATAGGTAATGCCCCATTCCTTCCGTGAGGAATGTGTGTGCATGCATATGTGCTTCCGTTTTCACCTGAGGGCCAGGTACGTCCTGAAAACTCAAGACCTGGTTTGTGTAAATCTCCTTTCTCTTTTTAAACTGCAGATTCTACCAAGAGGGGTACTACATAGAGCCACCAGTGTGTTATTACTTAACCGCATTGACTTACTTAACCATATTGTTTACCTCCTGGAGGGCCTGTGAGACCATTTGTTGTATCATAACAGTGCTCAAACTTTTTGGTCTCAGGACTCCTTTACATTCTTAAAAATGAAGACGCAACTGGGCACAGTGGCAGGCACCTATGGTCCTAGCTACTCAGGAGGCTAAGGCGGGAGGATCACTTGAGCCCAGGAGTTGGAGGCCAGTCTGGACAACATAGCAAGACCCCATCTCTTAAAAAAAAAAAAAAGACCCAAAAAGCTTTTTGGTTTGTGGGGTGTATCAATATTATATTAAAAATTAAACTGAAAATTTGTAAAATTAAGAATAACATAATTACATGTTAACAGTCACATTTTTAATGAAAAATTAGTTTTCAAAAAAATTAGTGAGAAGACTGAAACTTGACGTGTTTTTCCATTTTTTGCCAATTTCTTTTCTTTTTTTTGAGATGGAGTCTGTCGGTCAAGCTGTAATGCAGTGGCACAATCTTGCCACTGCACTCCAGCATGAAGGACAGAGTGAGACTCCATCCTCCCAGGTTCAAGTGATTCTCATGCCTCAGCCTCCCGAATAGCTGGGATTACAGGTGCCCGCCACCATGCCCGGCTAATTTTTGTATTTTCAGTAGAGACAGGGTTTTGCCTCTTGGCCAGGCTGATCTCAAACTCCTGGCCTCAGGTGATCCACCCACCTTGGCCTCCCAAAGTGCTGGGATTACAGCCATGAGCCACTGTGCCTGGCCTGCAAATTTCATTTTTCTTTTTTTTTTATTTTGAGACAAAGTCTCACTCTGTCAC
>NW_012114666.1:326797-364869 GCF_000951035.1 Colobus angolensis palliatus | reverse complement strand
CAGGAGGCTTTCCCTGCATGTGAAGTTGTTTCAGGGAACTTAACTAGATGCGTGGATTAGCCAAAACCTTGTAGCAAAGTAATGTATTTTATGTTATGTTATGTTATGTTATGTTATGTTATGTTATGTTATGTTATGTTATTTTGAGACGGAGTCTCGCTCTGTCGCCCAGGCTGGAGTGCAGTGGCAGATCTCGGCTCACTGCCATCTCCACCTCCCAGGTTTAAGCGATTCTCCTGCCTCAGCCTCCTGAGTAGCTGGGATTACAGGCATGCACCACCAAGCCCAGATAATTTTTGTATTTTTAGTAAAGAAAGGGTTTCACCATGTTGGTGAGGCTGGTCTGAAACTCTTGACCTTAGGTGATCCACCCACCTCTGCCTCCTAAAATGCTGGGATTACAGACGTAAGCCACTCCGCCCTGTGGCAAATTTCTTTAGAAATTTGTCTGTTTCAATAGAAGACAGGCTGGATTCTCATATCTGCTTCTGCATTTAGTCTGTTAGGATGTGTTCTTTTGGTGAATGCATATGGAGAAAAACTGCTTTCACCACAAATAATGTAGTTGGAAAAGGGAAGAGTATGTTTAATTGCTTTTTCAGATAAATCTGGACATTCTTCGATACTACACCAAAACTTGACAAGTGTTACTTTCTTCAAGGTTGTTAGTATGATGTGGAATCTGAAACCATGTCTGTGACTTTTTGAACATTGTTTCACTAAAATACATCAGTCTCGCCTGTACTTTGAATGCATTTTGTGATATCATGCATGGATTGTTTGGAAACCATTTGCTGAGTGTTGCTGAGCTTCCAAATGTTGGCATATTGCATCATACACTTGCAAAAAAATCACATTCATTTCTTTTCCTGCTGATCTCATTGGAAAAGTCTGTAAGTATTTGCAGAACCATGACGCTGTGGTTGGCAGATAAGTTTTCCACAATTATAATTTTTGCCTTGAAAGCTTGTATTTTATCATTGGCAATAACTACTGTAAATTGTTTTTATCTAGAGTCAAAGCTGGGTTTGAGCCCTGGCACTCTTGTTTAATATGCTGGCCATGGGACCCAGGTGAGCCCACTTAGCGCCTTTCTAAGCCCTTATTATTTTTTTTTTTTTTAAAAAGAGACTGGGTCTTGCTCTGTCACCCAGGCTGGAGTTCAGTGGCACTATCATAGCTCTCTCTCTGCAGCCTCCATCTCCCAGGCCCAAGCAGTCCTTCCAGCTCAATTTCAGCCTCTCAAGTAACTGGGACTACAGTCTCTCCTGTACTTTGAATGGATTTTGTGATATCATGCATGGACTGTTTGGAAACCATTTGCTGAGTGTTGCTGAGCTTCCAAATGTTGGCATATTGCATCGTACACTTGCAAAAACATCACATTCATTTCTTTTCCTGCTGATCTCATTGGAAAAGTCTGTAAGTATAGGCCACCATGCCCAGCTAACTTTTTTGTGGTAGAGATGAGGTCTTGCTTTGTCGCCCGGGTTGATCTTGAACTGAAGTGATCCTCCCGCCTTGGCCTCCCAAAGTGTTGGTATTACAAGTGTGAGCCACCATGCCTGGCAGCCCTTATCTTTTTATCTTGAAAAAGGAGATATATGCTGCTTTGATGGATTGTTGTGAGTCGTAAATGGGAGAACTAAGGATAATTTGCCTTCTATGGTACCTATTACACAGGAGACATGCGTAAAAGTTCTTTTCCTTTCTTTCCTTCTTGGGCCATCATGAAAGTATTGGGGATGAAGAAGCTGAGGGATGGTGGAGAAATGGAAAGGAAAGGCCTGTTTTCCCTTGGGGCATTCTTAGAACCCAGGCAGAGCTCTGGACATAGTGCCCTTGGCTGTACTTTTTTACTCCCTCGGCCTCTAGGAAGGTGATGAATGAGAAGGGGCATGCAGAGCTTCCTGGGGCTGTTTTTTGGGGGTGTGTTCTGTTCTCTGGATCCATTGGTTTATTTTGTCTAAATAGCTTCTCTAAAAATGAGCATTTTCCTTAGATTGCTGTCATGTGAGCATCAGGGCTCTTTACAAATAAACCTTGTTCCTTGTCAGAGCTCTCCAGAGTGGTAGACTTGGGAATGGTGCAATAGCTATTCACAGCTGGGAGAACAGAGGCTCAAAGGGAGACAGTGTTTACTACTAGATCTGTGCCCTGCCAAAAATCTAAGAGTAGTTCAGGTCTAAGTTCTCTTCTTTCCTAAACTGAAAAATACCAGAGCATGATTTTGTCACAGCCAAGGAAGACCTGAAATTCTTAAAACTGAATTTACTTTAATTTTAGAAAGGGAATGTTAATCTAACAGTGTATCCCAGCTCCAAAGAAGGTTGACAGTCCCTGTCTAGGAAGGTTCACAGCATATGTGAAGGCACTGGCTCTTTACTTTATAATGTGTGTCTTCCTTATTGCAGTCTTGGGGACAGAAAAAAAAAAACCAAAAAAAAAAAAAAAAAAAACAGGGTCGGGCGCGGTGGCTCAAGCCTGTAATCCCAGCACTTTGGGAGGCCGAGATGGGCAGATCACGAGGTCAGGAGATCGAGACCATCCCGGCTAACACGGTGAAACCCCGTCTCTACTAAAAATACAAAAAACTAGCCGGGCGAGGTGGCGGGCGCCTGTAGTCCCAGCTACTCCGGAGGCTGAGGCAGGAGAATGGCGTAAACCCGGGAGGCGGAGCTTGCAGTGAGCTGAGATCTGGCCACCGCACTCCAGCCCGGGTGACAGAGCAAGACTCCGCCTCAAAAAAAAAAACAACAAAAAAACCACAACACATTGGGAATTTAGCTTTCAGAAAAAGCATTGACCTTCCAGTCTGGTCATTTGTCCCTGAGGTTAAGTGTCAAGTCCAGGTAGGTAAATGTTCCAGGTCTGTCTATAGGAAAGTTCAGCTCTTGCCAGTTCAGTCATGCCAGAGAAAGAGTTACGTTGATAAAAGGTTTACTTTCTGACAGTTATTGAATTTTGTCCTGAAGAAGTCTCCCAGGAAGGCTTCCTGTAGCTCAGGGCACTCAGGTGGGTCTTGTGGGCAGTGAAGCTGTCTGGGTGACTAGGGACACCAGTGCATTGAAGTCAGGTGCATGGTTAGGTTTCAATGGACTTTCTCTGTTCCCATGATGGAAAGTGCCACTGCATCCCTGAGGGATGGATGGGGGAAGTTGGTATTTCTGTCCTGTTTTGTGAATTGTTCCATTAGCTTTGTCATGGGACCTGGGTGCCAGATATAAATCTAGCTCGTGTTGGAGTGACTAGTGTGGCGAAAGGGGTGTAGACTGCACTTGGAGTCATCAAGTCTTGGCTCTCTGTCCCAGTGTTACCGCTTCCTGATATTGTGACTTTGAGGGAGCCACTTCACTTTGTGGAATCCCAGATTCTTCATTTGTAGACCAGGGCTATCCTGCTCTCTATCTGCTGCTGACTGTGGTTGATTGTGTGACTCTAGAGGAAGCACCTGGAAAGTTCTAAGTTGGGGTTTCAAGGCGAGAGAATGCTGATGAGGGCCCAGCAGAAAGGTAGTAGAAGCCCTGCTGGTGAGAAGCATAAGGCTTGTACTGTCAGAGGACAAGGCACCAGTCCTTTGTGGTGGCTGTGAGCTTAGGTCTCCACACCAACTGCCTGGATTTGAGTCTGCACTCCACCAAGGTGTAACCTTGGGCACATTCACCTCTTCCTTGTTCATTCCTTTCATTTGAAAAGTAGACACTGGAATAGCCCCTCTCCCCCCACAATAGTACCTACTTTTTAAGGATTAAATGAGATAATGGTAGACGTAAGGGACAGAGCCCAGTTTCTGGCACATGGAAACACTCAGTCCATGCCCATTGTTGTGGTCAAGGCCACAGGAGGCTTTCCCTGCATGTGAAGTTGTTTCAGGGAACTTAACTAGATGCGTGGATTAGCCAAAACCTTGTAGCAAAGTAATGTATTTTAAAGCAGCCATCATTTGATAGGAGTAGGCCCAGCTGTACTCTGGGAAGTAGGTTGAAGGGAGCCAGTTGGGGTAGGAAGGCATCTTCCTCCATGCAGTGGGTGTGACTCATCCACAGGATCCTCTATGTGAGATTTCTCTAGGTTCTTAGGGAAATAAAAGGGGAGTGTAAGCTGATACTGTTTTCCCTGCTGTGTGAGTGTCCTGCTTGTAAACATTTTCTAGTATTGTATTGGCAAAATTGTGTTTCAAGGATTACCTTGATTAGCTATATGAGAAATGGGTTGGAGAGAAGCTAAAACAGTTCCTTAAATGTTCTTAAACATCTTAGATTATTCCGTTTAATTCCTGAAAAGATCATTTGGATATGTTTTCTTGAGCAAAACAGGCAGATGGTGTTGCTACCCAGTTTCCCAATTCTGTAAGGCCTATAGCAGACATGTATGGTAGTCTTGCAGTAGTGAAAGATCCATGGACTAGGAATCAGAAGACTGGGTCCTCGGCCTTATTCCCAGCTCTGTCATGCCCTGATTTTGTGGCGCTTAGGTTGGTGACCTGCAAAATGGAGATGTTAGTCACCCTTGCTTACTCCACCAGGGGCGTCCATCCTAAGAGATAAGAGAATGCCGGTAAATTGCTTTACAACCAAAGTACAAATATTAGCATAATAAATGGCACTGACAACCAAGCTCTGACCCTCCTAATGAAATATTTTCTTTCTCAGTGATGTTACAGCCTTTCGATTATGATCCCAATGAGAAAAGTAAACACAAGTTTATGGTTCAGTCTATGTTTGCTCCAACTGACACTTCAGATATGGAAGCAGTAGTAAGTACTGAATGCTTCTTATTTTTTTCAGTAATAATAATTAAAAAACAATTAGATATGGAATTGTGGGTGCATGCATTTCAAAATATGTCAAAATTGTTTAAAAGGGAATAGTTTTTTTTTCAAGGAGGTTTGTACTTTAACTACCTTTATGGTTTTTCTAAAACTTTGAGGAATAATTTTAACATTTTATGTGACTTTCTAGAAGGCTGTTCTTTTCTGACCTTTCTGAGCTCAGTGTGCTTCAGCAGCTCCTTGCGCTGGTGGCTGGTGTCTTGAATGGTTAGGGATTGCCTCCTTTCGCCTCTCCTTTCTGCCCCAACAGAAAAGGATACTTTTCATTGTCCCACCTTTTCTTACTATGTCTTCTCATCCCCCACAAACTCAAGAGCCATGTGAGAATGTCAGTGCTGAATGTCCTCACCCATTTAGACATACGTGTGTGTGGCTTTGTTCTAGTAAATATGATTATTTTCCCCCTGCTTAAATATATGTTTAACTTTTCTCTAATTTTGATAAAATTAAGATGACTTCATTTTTATAAAAGAAATACGTGATATTAGTGATGGTTTTGGAAAAAAAAGAGTATAATGGACATTTCCACCAAAACGAGCTTTTTATACATTTGAATAAGTCCATAGGCATTCTGGGGCTGGGAGTTGAATTGAAATGTACAGTACAACCCGCAGCCCCAGCAGGGACAGATGTGTTTGTCCTTACAGTTCGGGAAAGCAGGACAGGGTTGCCTCATACCACTCGTATTGCTCTTCAGTTTTGGCCAGCCCAAAGGGGGGCCCCGAGTCATTCATGGCAGGCCTGCCCACCTGAGTCTGCTGTTCCTCACACCATACTGCAGTTCTCCTCTGACTGAGTTTCATACCCAGGGCAACTCAGGCCAAGCCCACCCCATGCCCTATTTCGCCACATAGTCTTTTGTTTTACTTCTGGAAAAGCATCGCCACTGGTGTTTCACTTGTAGGCAGAAAACGAAGGGGGAGGCCAGATATTTCTGAGTTTTAGAGAGATCAGTGATAATAGGCTGTCTTCTTTTCATGAGAACAATTCTTATGAAAAGCTTCTCTTTGATTTTCTGCAACATGATGTGTTAACTTCATGTTAATTTGTGTGATCAAAGAAACATATGGCAGATAGAAAAGAGTGGAAGATCCAAGGGTGTGTTCTGTTTGGCTTTTGCTGCATGGCATAGTGGAAAGAGCATGGGCTTGGGTATTTTTGAGCTGAGTTCTTCCTTTTACTAACGTTGTGGCTGGGAGCAGGTTTTATTAAATCTGTTGAGGTTTTGATCATTTGTAAAATAGGAATAAAAATGCAGCTCACACGGTGAGTATGAAGTGTGCCTTGTGTAAGTGCCTGGTCGGTCTAGTGTCTGACACTTGCTTATCAGAGTGTGTAGTAGGCCAGGCACTGCATATCCAGTAAAGAGTCATTTTAGTTCCTTGTATGATTATTTTTATAACAGTTTACATTTTTTTTTTTAAATAAAATGTACATTGTGGGAAATTTTGGAAATACACAAATGAAAAAAATGTGAAGTGACCCATAGTTCTTTTCTACTAGGTCTAACCATCATTAATAAGAGCTTTGTATTTTTCTTCCTTTTTTTTTTGGCAGCAGGGAGACATGATCTCACCGTGTCACCCAGGCTGGAATGCAGTGGAGTGATCTCAGCTCACTGCAGCCTCCACCTCCTGTGCTCAAGTGATCCTCCCACCTCAGCCTCCCAAGTAGCTGGGACCATAGCAGCGCACCACCATACCTGGCTAATTTTTTGTAGAGACAGGTTTTCTCCATGTTGTCCAGGCTGGTCTCAAACTCCTGGACTCAAGTGATCTGCCCACCTCAACCTCCCAAAGTGTTAGGATTACAGACGTGAGCCACTGCCCCAGCCTGCTTTTTCTTTATTTTAAAATATTTTTCTTTTTATTGTAAGATACAGAAAGTTGAAAAAATAGCACGGTGACCACTCATATAACTTTTACCTAGATTTACCATTTGTTAACGTGTTGTCACATTTGCTTCCTTTCTGTCACAAACTTTCTTATTTGCTTAAGATGCAGATTTTATGACACTTCACCCCTAAATGCTTCAGAGCAAGGACAGTCTCTTATATAGCCATGATACTATTAATCATAGCTGAAAAAATTAACTTTAATTCAGTAGTATTATGTGATAAATTAATATTCATTATTTCCTAGTTGTTCCAAAAGTTGCCTTTAGTAGAGGACACCCAAACCTTTTTGTTTTTCAAACTTTGAACTTTTTTTTTTTTTTTTTTGAGACAAAGTCTTGCTCTGTCACCAAGGCTGAAGTGCAGTGGTGCAGTCATGACTTGACCTTCACCTCAGCTGTTCGAGTAACTAGAACTACAGGCATGCCACCACGCTGGCTAATTTTTAATTTTTTTGTAGAGTTGGGGTCTCACTCTGTTGCCCAGGCTGGTCATGAACTTCTGGGCTCAAGTGATCCTCCTGCCTCTGCCTCCAAAGTGCTGGGATTACAAGTGTGAGCCACTGCACCTGCCCAAACTTTGAACTTCTTTTTTTTTTTTAGTGTCCAGGCCAGTTGGCTTACAGAATGTCCCGTATTGTGGGTTTGTTCGATTATTTCCTCATGATTAAATTCAAGTTAAATGTGTTTTGGCAAGAATATTCCATAGTCAGTATTTCATACCAGGTTGTCCTGCTGTTGGTGATGCTGTTTGATTACTTGGTTAAGACAGTGACTGCCAGCTCTCCCTAGTGTCAGATCACAAAGCACATTTGCCCCTGTGGTTAATAGGTAATCTGTGATACTGAGTCATCTGATACTTTGAGACCACGTGAATATCCTGCTTGCCAGCAGTCTCACCTGGTGGTTTTAGCATTCAGTGATGATCCTTGCCTGATATTTTTTTGACTCGTGGTAGGCACACGTGTACAGATGTGTGTGTGCAGAGGAGCAGACTTCAGTATTCTTTGTGGTTTCTTCACTTAATATTCTGGACATTTCTTCCATCTAACTGAATGCTCTTCAGCATCATTTGAGTGGCAGCATGCTATTCCATTTAGTGGATCTGCCATAATTTTTGTGGCAGTTCCTTAGTGTCCCACTTTTTGGTTCCCGCTTTTGATTCTTGGTACCTGTGTTACACTAGCTGCCTCTTGCATGGTTTTGGGAAGGGTTGGAGGCACGGAGGGTGGGGGATGCCTTCTTTTTCTATATCGTAACCTTGCTGCTATCCTGGTCTATGATCCTAGAATACCCTGTAATTCCCATCCTCTGCTGCCAAAAGAAGTTATCAGGAGCATATCCTCTTAGGACATGGGATTTAGCTGGGAAGGTGCTGTCACTACAGCCTGGAGGGATGGAGATGGGTCTTGGGGTAGAGATAGCCCAGACACTACCACAGTGACAGAGGAGGGATTTGGTAATGAATGTGATGTGTTCTGCTGGTAGTTGGCAGAGTGGTTCTAAAACTACTCCCAGATAATATATGCTTACACTTTCTAGATATGCCTTTAAAATAAGTTTCATTTTCTCATTTTAATTTATTATTTTTGAGACAGATTCTCTCAGTGTCCCCCAGGCTGGAGTACAGTGGTGCTATCATCGCTCACTGCAGCCTCCCTCCTGGGCCCAAGTGATCCTCCCACTTCAGCCTCCTGAGTAGTTAGGCCCACAGGCATGTGCCACCATGCTCAGTTAATTTTTAAATTTTTTTTTGTAGAGATGACGTCTCCTTACGTTTTCCAGACTGGTCTCAAACTGCTGGGCTCAACCATTCCTTCCACCTCAGCCTCCGAAAGTGCTGGGATTACAGGCATAAGCCACCACGCCCTTTCATAAGGAGAGCCAAGGTTACCTGGTCATCCAGACATTATTTAGAGGACTCCTTTTTGTTCAGTGATGGGCCTCTCCCGTAGAGTAGCAACATGGGAAGCATTGGTTGACTTTAAGGAGTCAGGCAGCAAGACTTTCAGGGTTTGTGAAGTGTAATAACTATTTCGAGAAAGTGAGTGTATTTAATCTTGTCATGTTACAAATATTGGAATCTCAGCAGACTTCAGTTCTTTATTTGATATAGTTCTGGGCTTTCTCATTAAGAGTATTTTTCTGAGATTGTCAGTTATAGGAAGAAAGTTATTCTTCCACCAGGTTAATAATATCTTGATTATTAAATTTAAATTGTTTTAGTGGAAGGAGGCAAAACCGGAAGACCTTATGGATTCAAAACTTAGATGTGTGTTTGAATTGCCAGCAGAGAATGATAAACCAGTAAGTATGTTTATAGTTAACAATAATTGAATGTTGTAAGCTGATACTTATTTGCATATCATTTCCTGCAAAACCAAGATTTAAGTTGGCAAATTATTTTCCTTTATCTGATGTCTGAAGAAAAAAAATAAGCTGAGGTCAGCAAATAAGTGGGCCTTTATGAAATCAGCCTTTGAAAAACTCAGGGAAAGACAACTGATTCAAACAGTGTTTTCCCTTGAAAAGTGCAGCCCGATGGCCATTGAGATGTCATAAATCCTGAAGAGCTTCTGTGGCCTGGTGAAGGTATAGGTTGCTGTTAAACAGTGGGTGAGTGTAAAGCAGGGAATAATTTGCCCTTTATCATGGTGCTTGATGGACGGGTGGGAAGCTTACAGGTTCCCTTGTTTTACAAAGTGCCCTGTCAGCCTCCCTACCCCTTTTACCCTATCTATCTCCTCCATCAAAGGCTGCTTTTAGATGAGGATTTCTCAGCTTCAGCATTGTTGATATTTGGGATGAGTAGTTCTTGGTGGTGGAGGTTGTCCTGTGTACTGTAGGGTCTTTTATTGATAGCAGCATCCCTGACTTCTGCCCTCTTGATACTGGTAGTACTCTCCAGTTGTGACAACTAAAAATGTCTCCAGATATTGCCACATGTGTCCTGGAGGGCAGTATCAACCCCTCCTGAGAGTGATCTCATTCCGGTGTTGCCTGCGGGGAGAAGGAAGGAGCCCCATCCTCTAGGCTGTCCGTTTTCACCCTTGATGGTCCTCACTTGTGACCAGTTGAAGAAAGGGGACTGTATCTGAAATGCTAATTTGGACTTCCCTTCAACCTAGTCGAAAACATTTTAATTGTTATAAAAACACCAAAACTGTGAAAACATGCAGGATATGAAACTATCTTAGCCATTGATAGCTGGAGTTGGGAAATAGAAGTGCCCTGAAATGTTCTGTGAGCAGTATCTATGCTGGTCTGTGGGAATGCTGTTGATTTGTGTCAAAACTACCTGATATTTTATTTCTGCTGAATCATTTACCACTGTTATTACCGTGTTTCTTTAAGTGGATAGTGGTCTTTTTTTCCCTCTTCTCAGTGTACGTCCTGTCACAGGAAGGTCAATTTGCAAGTTGTGAAACTTGTATTCTGGCCTCAGCTCTGTGATAGGTTGACTTGGTAGCCTGGGGCCTTGCTTCACAGGGCCTACTCTTCTCATCTGGAAAATGATGGGTAGAGCTAGATTCCTGGTTTTCAGTTTGCTACCCAGGTCAATGATCGTCATTTACTTTTCCCTGACAAGCTGCGTGCTTCCATGCCGTCCCTCCACTGACTGGCTGTCATCCCCAGTAAATCTCAAGAGGGGTTCATAGCTCAATCTTGGCAGGGGAAATGAGGGGAGTATGTAACTTCCCAAGAATGAAACATTGCAGACACTGAACTTGTTTCACTTTCATCCCAGCTTCCAAATGCTAAGTTGGTAAAATAATTCGCCCTCTGTCTACTGCTCTCCCAAGCCTCCTACCCCCACCAAGACAATCCTAGGGATGTTCACATCTTTGTGGTGACAGTAATTTGTGGCTAATAATTCCTGAGCTTGCACAATTACAGTATGCTAATTTTTGCATGGCAGGAATTTGATAGTGCAATATACACAGCCCTTTTTCTCTTTCTTTGAAGTATTAGTCTCAGCCAAACTTCATTATTTACCCTTATCCATAATTTCTAGGGCCCAGTTGCTTTAGATTATTAAGATACCAAATAAAATGATCCATTTTAAAAATAAATGTGACATTTTACAGTGTGGATGAAATGCTACCACGTTTGGTGTTTGGTGAGAACTACTTTGCATAAAAAAGTCCTTTATTACATGGTTGGTGACACTTAGGCTTTCATTTGTTTTTGAACAGCATGATGTAGAAATAAATAAAATTATATCCACAACTGCATCAAAGACAGAAACACCAATAGTGTCTAAGTCTCTGAGTTCTTCTTTGGATGACACTGAAGTTAAGAAGGTTATGGAAGAATGTAAGAGGCTGCAAGGTGAAGTTCAGAGGCTACGGGAGGAGAACAAGCAGTTCAAGGTAATAGTTTATTTTCTGGTAATCTACAGAGAAGAAGGGCATTTTCACTAGCTTCTTGGGTGGGAAAGTTGATGAGCCAGTGAATATATACATTTCTTTTGCTTTTGGTATTTGGCTGTTTTTTTCTCCCCAGGGAGAAATTTCCATGGCTTTCATCAGATTCTCAAAAGGGTCCTTGGATCTATCTAAATTAAGAACCACTGTCCCTTGATCAGAAGTTTCTCAACTGTTTAAGCTCTTGTCCCCTTGGAAAAATAAAAAATAAAAAAAAAAAAACTCGGCTGGGCACAGTGGCTCACACCTGTAATCCCAGCACTTTGGGAGGCCAAGGCGGGCCGATCACAAGGTCAAGCGTTGAAGACCAGTCGGGCCAACACAGTGAAACCCCGTGTCTAATAAAAAATTTAAAAAAAAAGTTGGGTGTGGTGGCGGGCACCTGTAATCCCAGCCACTCAGGAGGCTGAGGCAGGATTATTGCTTGAACCCAGGAGGCTCAAGTTACAGTGAGCTGAGATCACGCCACTGCACTCCAGCCTGGGTGACAGATCTAGACTCCATCTCAAAAACAAAACAAACAAACAAAACCCCCCAAAATTCACACTTTCCATTAGTGTAAATTGAAAATAAATGTTGAGACCAAAATAGCAGTTTTTATTTTGAATATGCATTTTTAAACCCCACGCCATCCCCATTCACTTGGGTGAGAATGTTTTTTTTCAGAGGGTAAGTACTGACCTATACTCTGATTTAATGCAGGTATAGTTCTGATTTTGGAAGACTCTAAATAGGTCTGGGCAGTTTTGGCTCCTCAAACCGTTGATGTGGTGATGAGCTTGGAGGTGGGGTGCCTCAGTGGATAGGAGGTGGAGATTATGGAAAGAAAAGCTGAGCCTCTAGCTCGTGGACAAGGCAGTTGGCATTGGCAATGGAAGGTTGTATTGTACTGAGTGGTGAAGAGGGGAGGCAGAGGGTGCTTCTTTTGGCTTGGAGGCTTGTGGTGGTGTGGAAGTTGCTCCCATCCAATATGAAACAGCTCTGAATCTATGCTGGTCACAGCATCTTTTAGGCCTCTGTTTGCTAAACACCTCTAAGGCCCCTTCCAGCTTTAAAAGTATGAGTTTTCTTCTCTTTTACTCTTGACAATGAGGTAGATATAGGAGAACTGACAACATTTGGGAAATGGCATCATCTTCTTCCTTTGCAGTGATCTTAATTTGCCTCAGTCAGTAACTTCTTTAATGTGTAAGTAAATTGTGAAGCCGACACGACATTTTGGCTAACAATCTAAGCTATGCCTGAAGCTTCTCCTTGAGTGTATTTCTCTTCTGAAACAGAGTTCTGTGCTGTTTAAAGTGGTAAATAGGTAGAAATAGCTTCTATATAACCCAATAAAATAAATGGTGTAGTTTGCTGTTTTTTTTTTTTTTTTAAGTCAGTCGGACACCACCAGTTGTTTATCACTGTGCAGTGATATTGCCATGCCCCATGAGCAGAATATCCTTAAAATATGATCAGACTAATCTCGACATTAGAAGATTATTTATCCTGCCAAACGCTGCCTTCTTGTTTTGTGTTGGTTTATTCTGTCATCTGGCCAACAAATGAGGGTCTAATACGTGCCTGGCACTGTGGATTCAAACACGAACAGTCCCTGCCCTTGAGGAGCTCTCTGTTAATGGGATAGCAGGGAGAGAATAATTTCTCTTATAATAACAGAAATTATTATAAGCCAGTGTGATAAATGTCCCACAGAGATAGCAACAAATTGCAGGGAGAGTCAGCTCCGTGGGACTCATCTGCCTGTGGTCTCCAGGACCTACTAGGTACTCGGGTGGATGGGAGAGAATGGAAGGAAATGAAGAAAAGAAAGTACAGTTGGTGTGTGGGGTGTGGGGATGAGTAGATGAGGTAATTAGCAAGAGATCTTTCAGCAAAGATGAGTCTGGGCCAGAATAGAATGGCTTGATGCATATCCCTCTTCAGGGATGTGGGCTTGGCTTTGAGAGCATGGAAATGGCATCATAGATCTACATGGTAACTTGCAGATTCTTAGGAAAGTGCAAGGCAGTTGTGGCAGTGGAGGTGAAGGAAGAAAAAAATTTTCATTTCTTACATATCCATGTAGTTTGGGGACAAGGGGAGGGTGGGGGATATGGTCAAGTATCTTTATATGTGTGGAAAAGAATGTTGCTTCTACAATGAGAAATCTATGCATTAAGTAGAAAATATTTGAGATGAGTGTACCAATATTTTCATATTCCAAATATCATTTGATCCAGCATTCTGGATGTAGTTCATCAGGTACCAGCTATGTACAGAGCTCTGCATTTGAAAGCTTCCAGATGTCCCACTTTTAGATTTTTTTTTTTTTTTTTTGATACGGAGTCTCACTCTGTCACCTCAGGCTAATTTTTGTATTTTTAGTGGAGACGAGGTTTCATCATGTTGACGAAGATGGTCTCGAACTCCTGAGCTCAGGTGATCCACCTGCCTCAGCCTCCCAAAGTGTAGGGATTACAGGGATGAGCCACCGCGTCCAGTTGACTTTGTAGATTCTTATGATTTGTATATTTATGTCTTGGGAAATGCCTCTCATTTAAAAAATCGATGATTTGGCCGGGCACGGTGGCTCAAGCCTGTAATCCCAGCACCTTGGGAGGCCGAGACGGGCGGATCACGAGGTCAGGAGATTGAGACCATCCTGGCTAACACGGTGAAACCCCGTCTCTACTAAAAACTACAAAAAACTAGCCGGGCGACGTGGTGGCGCCTGTAGTCCCAGCTACCCGGGAGGCTGAGGCAGGAGAATGGCGTGAACCCGGGAGGCGGAGCTTGCAGTGAGCTGAGATCCGGCCACAGCACTCCAGCCTGGGTGACAGAGCGAGACTCCGTCTCAACAACAACAACAAAAAATTGATGATTTGATCAAGGAAGGCTATTCATTAGAGGCAGGAAGGACAGAGAGGTTGGGGGTTGAAGAGAAGCATCTGAAAGACATGGCCATAAAGGTGGGTGGGACTGAGGGTGCAAAGGGCCCAGTTGACCCTTTTAAGAACTTTTTTTCTGTAAATCATGGGAAACCAAGGAGCACCTTATTTAGATTTCTGTTGTAACTAGCAGCATCAAGTGGAATGTATGAAAGAAAATAGGGGACTGTTTTCTCTATGGCTTCAGGCTAGCTCTTTCCCCTCTGTAGCCTGCAGTTTCTTCATTTGCAAAATGAGGTTGGACCATATCATGTCGTCCAGCACTGGGCATGAACAGCCCATCCTGTTAAGCTGTACGGTTGACTCCCCTTTCTGGTGCCTTGGCTTGTCTTTGAAATGTGCGTTTGCTCCCATAGGAAGAAGATGGACTGCGGATGAGGAAGACAGTGCAGAGCAACAGCCCCATTTCAGCGCTAGCCCCAACTGGGAAGGAGGAAGGCCTTAGCACCCGGCTCTTGGCTCTGGTGGTTTTGTTCTTTATCGTTGGTGTAATTATTGGGAAGATTGCCTTGTAGAGGTAGCATGCACAGGATGGTAAATTGGATTGATGGATCCACCATATCATGGGATTTAAATTTATCATAACCATGTGTAAAAAGAAATTAATGTATGATGACATCTCACAGGTCTTGCCTTTAAATTACCCCTCCCTGCACACACGTACACAGACACACACACACAAATATAATGTAACAATCTTTTAGAAAGTTAAAAATGTATAGTAACTGATTGGGGGGGGAAGAATGATCTTTATTAATGACAAGGGAAACCATGAGTAATGCCACAGTGGCATATTGTAAATGTCATTTTAAACATTGGTAGGCCTTGGTACATGATGCTGGATTACCTCTCTTAAAATGACACTCTTCCTCGCCTGTTGGTGCTGGCCCGTGGGGAGCTGGAGCCCAGCGTGGTGGGGAGTGAGGTCATCTCCACACAGTAGTCCCCACGTGGCCCACTCCCGGCCCAGGCTGCTTTCCATGCCTTCAGTTCTGTCCAAGCCATCAGCTCCTTGGGACTGATGAACAGAGTCAGAAGCCCAAAGGAATTGCACTGTGGCAGCATCAGACGTACTCGTCGTAAGTGAGAGGCGTGTGTTGACTGATTGACCCAGCGCTTTGGAAATAAATGGCAGTGCTTTGTTCTCTTAAAGGGACCAAGCTAAATTTTTGTTGGTTCATGTAGTGAAGGTGAACTGTTATTCAGAGATGTTTAATGCATATTTAACTTATTTAATGTATTTCATCTCATGTTTTCTTATTGTCACAAGAGTACAGTTAATGCTGCGTGCTGCCAAACTTTGGTGGGTGAACTGGTATTGCTGCTGGAGGGCTGTGGGCTCCTCTGTCTCTGGAGAGTCTGGTCATGTGGAGGCGGGGTTTATTGGAATGTTGGAGAAGAGCTGTCAGGAAGTGTTTTTCTGGGTCAGTAAATAACAACTGTCATAGGGAGGGAAATTTTCTGTAGTGACAGTCAACTCTAGGTTACCTTTTTTAATGAAGAGTAGCCAGTCTTCTAGATTGTTCTTGTACCACCTCTCAACCATTACTCATACTTCTAGCACCCAGGCCCAAGTCTGAGCCTAACCTCTCCTTGGGGACCTAGCTTGGAGTCAGGACGAATGGATTGGGCTGCAGAAGGTTAGAATCGAGGGCACCAGCAGTTGGGGGTGGGGAGCAGTGGGAGAGAGAGACTCTTCAGCTAATCCTTCTAGTACTAGTTGAGAGTTTGACTGTGAGTTAATTTTATGCCATAAAAGACCAATCCAGTTCTGTTTGACTATGTAGCATCTTGGAAAGAAAAATTATAATAAAGCCCCAAAATTAAGAATTCTTTTGTCATTTTGTCACATTTGCTTTATGGGGGGAATTATTTTATCATTTTTATTATTTTGCCATTGGAAGGTTGACTTTAAAATGAGCTCTATCACTGGGAAATATGTGTTTCATGATTTAAATGTACGTGTGTGTGTGTGTATATTTTTTTTTTTGGTTGTCTTCAGCTGACAGTATGAAAAATAAAACTGCTGAAAAAGCTGAGCACCTGGTCACCCTTGGCCTTCCATTGCTTTGGCCTTCAGTAAAAAGCAGCCTCGCTTCTGGGTCAGGGAACCATGCCATTGAGACTAGTAACAGGCGTTCTGGGCACAGTCCCACTGTGCACAGGTTTGAGAGGACAAGTTCATCAGAAGGAAGGCAGTCCTTAGAAGTCACATACGTCAAGCCACATTGCTCCTAAGCCTGGCTGTGTCAAGCTGGGTCAGGGGCCTTGAAACTGGAGAAGTGGAAGTCTGTGGTTGGTCTGAGTAAGGAACTTCCTGTCTTCGTGAAAAAAGTTGGCTTTGAATCCCAGGTACTCACAGAAATGGTGAGCAGACTTAGTTGTTACCCAGGCACCCATGGATTACGTTGAGTGTGCAGACAGGGAGGTCACCCCAATATGAATTTGTCTCCAGGTTTTTTCCCATGTGGCCCCCAGTACTTATAAAAGGGAGTGAAAAGACCGAACTGTAAGGCACATGCCTTCTGCTGCCTGATTTTCTGTGAGGAGACTAAAATTTGCTAATTGTAGGTGCTGCAGCCAGTTAAGTCCTTCTGTAGCTTCCAGGCCCTCATGTCCTTGATAGGAGAGTGCTTAGATGGTCCCCAACAGGTTACCTAGGGGTACAGTACAGTCCCATTACACTAGAGCAGGGCTCTATTTATTTTTAAAGGATATGGCCGTGCGTTTTGATAAAACTTGATTCACAAAAACAGCCAGGTCATGGGATTTGGCCAGTGAGTCTGTGGCAGTTCTTAAAAAGAATATTGAGAAACTACTCTGTTTCAGACCTTTGAATGTGATTTAGAGTTTTGTGTACATCTAGGAGAAGGTGTTCAGCTTCTCAGAGGATGTGGACATTTTGGTTGCAGCTAAAAATCAGCCTCTGAAGTCTCTCTCCCTTCTAGAGGTTAGCACTTGGTGAACACATTTGTGGGGTTTTTGGCTGAGTGGCAGAAGGAAAATCCTCAGGAAGAGAAGCAGGTGAGTGATGGGAAGGTTGGTTATTTTCTCAGTCATCCTGGCAGCCAAAAATGTGCCAGGAAAAGAAAGAACGTGGAGCAGGCGTGGCTCCTGGAGAACTTGGAGATGCATGCACATTTAGGGTGTCTTTCCTAGAATTACATAATGAAAACAAGAGTAAGGCAAAGAGGAGATGAATATGGGGCCTGTCACAACGGCCTGCCCTGTCCCAAGAGGTTAAGAGTCGGATAATCGGGATGAAACTGGCGTGGAAAGAGCGAGGCTGAGGAGGGTGCCGCTGGGCAGTGTGCATGGGGGAGCTACTGCCAGACTGCCCTCCAATCTGCTCCTGTGTTACTGACTCCACGGCACCTCAGAGAGGGCAGCCTTGGCTTCAGAAATGCCAGTCATAGTGCTCACAAATGCAGAAGAGATGGAAGCGGTGACAGAATCCTGAAATTTTTTATTGATTGACGTTTTAAATTGATAATTTAAGCTTCCTTGGCATGATACAAAATACCTCTTAAAGACAGCAGGCTATTTTATTTGTAGGTGTGAGGAACTGGCTTTAACTTCTTTCTCCTCCTAGTTTGCATGTTGTCCCTCTCTAGTCTTCTAAACTGCTGGCACCAGCAGTAATACATACTGATAAAATCAAAATTGATTTTTACCAGTGGCCAGTTTATGGCTAGAGAGACGGCTTATACCTCCTTAACACAGAAGGGGGAAAAATGAAGAACCTCCAGTGATCCGTGAAAACCTAAATGCTTTCAAACAAATCCTAGGAACAGAATTGCTATCGAAAGATATCAGTGCCCGGCTTGCAGGCTGTGTTGAGTCAGATAGAACTGAATGTAGTGAGAACTCAGAGCTGAAGAGCCTTTCAGATTAATTTGAAACCAGGCTCTGTGCATGCATGTGTGCATGTGTAGTATATGTGCCACGTGTCAGTGGCTTGACAGTTTTCAAATCGTGCCTATATTTTTTGCCTACACAAAGTTTTGTATTTGCAAACTCAAAATCCATGCCAAAATACCATGTCACTTGTCATTTTCAGCTCATTCTCTAAAGGAATGGCCCATTTCTCATTGTAGTTTGAAAAATATGTATATCGAGAGAGGGGTCTTGGGCTTCCCAGTGTCACTCCGAACACCTGAGTAACATTTAACCCCTGAGACCTTCTCGCTGTAGAGGCCAGTGCTTCCCCCTGCTGGACATGACATTTCATTGAAGGTCCTCTCGTGGCTTCCCCTGCCCCTGGCTGTCTGGCCTGAAGGAGAAAGAACCAAACTAAACTATGAAAGGTTACCACTCTGAGACCTCTCTTAATTAAGCTTGGGGCCATGTTTGCTGTTGTTGAGAAGGAGTGTTCTCAAAGATGAGCTGGAATGGAATTTTATTTAGAAAGGTCCCTGCAAAGTATAGATGGATGACTCTAGTTCATGACACACAAATCCCATAAGGCCAACGACCACTCTTCTGGAATGCCAAGAGCAGCTCTGAGATCGCGCATGCTCTACGCGAATTGAGTTTCTGTGACCTAATTGGATTTGGAGAATACCTTCCCTGCCCCCCTTTTCCTTAGACAGATCTGCTCTGATAGGAACCTTTTCAAGCAAGTTACTGTTGTTTCAGTGCCATTCCTTACCTGTGTTGAACATTTCCAGTACATTCGCTCATTGAACTTAATCCTTACAACTGTACTGCGGGGTAGGTGGCTCTGTTTGCATGTGAAGAAATAAAGGCTCCAGGAGGTTAAATTGGGCAACTTTTTAGAACTAAATCAGTCTCTGTAAGGCTTGCATTGCTAAGATACCATTTCAGCTCTGAAAATCTGCTTCAGGGAACTGAGTGGATGAAGCCTTCCTCCTTCAGCTACTCTGCCCGTCTGTACATCTTTCATGTGTCTGCCTCCATACCTGTTATTTTCACACTAAAGTAAGTAGAATTAAGACTGTAGTTCAGATGCTTTTTCTTTTTCTGTTGGAAACTGAACACACTCCAGACAGTGAAAAAAAGTGCATATTCCATTTTCTCATTGCCTGAAGATCTCTGCCCGATGCTCCTGGGGAATGACTTTGGGGGCTTGAGAAAGAATATCACCAGTCTGTCTCGGCAAGGAGATGATGGGAACGCTTTATATGGAGGCTTTACATGACTTGTAAATTAAATGTGAATGAGGGCAGTTCATTAAAATTGGTATTACAGAAGTGCCCTGCCAAGGTTTGAAAACAGCTAAGCTGCTGATATCTCAGGCCTCTCCCTGAATTAGCACTGCGTTTCTCCAGGAAATCAGCTAAGGGAGCAAGTAATAGAAGCCCCTGATAAGGAGCATCAGCCGAGAGGCAAGCTTGGGAGGCTGTGGGAATGGGTCTGCCGCCAGCTTCACAGACCTCTTCCTCCAGCCTCTGAATCCCATTAGCTACAGCGTTAGCACACGAGGCTCAGCCACCAAGAACGTTAGCTGGGGTGCACGAGCTCCCCCACTCCTGTGCTGAGGGGCCCTGACCTCCCTCCATGCCATGTTTTTAGCTGTATCTATGGCACTTAACAATAGGGGGCTTCATTTTATTTAAGTTACAGAGGTATTTTGAAAAATTTAAAAGACACAAACTCACATAAACAGTTATGGATAATAGTTAAAAGGGAAACCGGTGGAGGTGGATGAGAGGTTGTCTTCATGAATATAATTGAGATTTTTTTTTTCTTAATGGAATTAATTTGTTAGAAAATGTCTGCGTTAAATCTGTAGAAAAAGAAGAAAAGTGTAGGCTGGGCGTGGTGGCTCAAGCCTGTAATCCCAGCACTTTGGGAGGCCGAGGCGGGTGGATCACGAGGTCAGGAGATCGTGACCATCCTGGCTAACATGGTGAAACGCCGTCTCTACTAAAAAAAAAAATTCAAAAAAAATAGCCAGGCGTGGTGGCGGGCGCCTGTAGTCCCAGCTACTTGGGAGGCTGAGGCAGGAGAATGGCGTGAACCCGGGTGGCGGAGCTTGCAGTGAGCCGAGATCGCGCCACTGCACTCCAGCCCGGGCGACAGAGCAAGACTCCGTCTCAAAAAAAAAAAAAGGAAAAGTGTAGCAACAAAATTGTAGCTATTATCTAACTTGCCATAAATATTTGCAATTATGATACCTTGGAATGTTGCCACGATATGGATTGCTTTGATTAAAAGATGTCAGTTGAATAAAACAGTACTGTGGGAGAATCACTTTCTGCTGCTAGATAAATGCTGATGTTTATTTTTAAACCAGGAAACATTGATCCTGTAACAATGCCCGATTACAACTGCTTTATTACACCCCAGGGCTGATGGAGATGTAATCACTTGGCTAATGGATGTGGGTGCAGGACGGATGCTCACTTGCTGGCCTGCTTTCCTGCTGGCATTCTGATGAGCCGCAGGAGCCCGCCTGGGCTTCTGCAGGTGGAGCTTCTGTCAGAGCTTTGTTTCAGTGATACCCAAAGCCATGTCTGACTGAAATAAAACAGGTTCCCTTTTTTTTTCCTTTGGAAAATGCCAACTGAGGGAGACTAATCGGGTATCTTAACACAATTTCATCCAGGCTTAGTGCTAACAAGATTGCGGGGCTTTTTAGGGTTTAAGAAGATGAGAAATTAGTGTGCACGTTTCACACGTTGACTTGCTGGTTTTTCCATGTCATACAAAAAAGTCCTGGCTGTTTCTCCGAACTGGCTGCCTGCATTCCCATCTTTCTTTTGTTTTTACGAAATAGACTGCATTCAGCTGTTAATCTTCTCGTGCAGCATCCATGTTATTAAAGTGTTTTTCCATTGCATTTTTTATGTGAATTCAAAGGTCAGAATTTATTGTCTGTGATACTGAGACCATGTGTGCAAGAACTACTTTTTGCTTTTCATCATTCACTCCTTAGCAAACGTGTCATAAGTATCCTCTGTCTGTCTGCTACTACATGAGGTGCTGAGAAATTAGTCAGTGGGAGTGACTTTTTATATTTTTCATTCGTATGTAGCCTAAGTAAGGTGATTCAAGCTTATACACTGAGAGAAAAATGCAAAATATATTTGGTTCTCATTTCTGTTGCTGTCGTTTCCTTTTTAAAGACTATTTATAAACTGCTGCCATTTGGAACTTCCTATAAGAAACTAAAAGTGATCTATTTCAGTGTTCCCTTCACCTTTCCTCTCCTTTTTGAATAAATGGTTTCAGTAACTCATGCTGTTCTCTCCCTATTCTACGTCTTTCTCCCTATGTTGAAAAAAGATTCCTGCAGTTTCTAATGTGTTTATTGTCTTCGATGTATGTTAACATTTTAGGAACTGAGTATCTTAAGAGATGTCTTAGAATGCTTTAGTTTTCATAATTTTTCCTTTATGTAGTTTTCATTGTATTTGCTGTTTTGACATGGCAGTCATTTAAAAAATTGGTGCAGGAAAGGACTCTTTACTGTTGCACATTTTGGTTATCTGATATGTAATAAACCCATGGCTTGGAAGCTGACATGATGTTTCCCAGAGAGAACGAGATGTATTTCTACAAGGTCCGGACTGAAAGAGCCATTAACAGCATGTTCTCCCATGTTCCATATCAGCCTGATGAAACCTGCCCTGCCAAGGTATAAACTTTTGTACTAGCTGTCTCCATATTATGTTCAATAAATTCTGTGCTCTGAATATATTTAAAGGATGCTTCAGTGTAAAATTATTTTGAATGGATGGCTTCATTCCATTGAGATAAGCTTTGGAGTGTGGACTATAGCCCGTTGCTTGACTCTCGCTGCTTCGTAGGAACATGACATTGGTTTAAATTAAAATCAGAGATACCTTGCACCAGAAAACAGATCTAAGAGATCGCTTAGGTCAACGTCCTCTTTTTACTGATGAGGAAACTTTTGCCCAGAGAGCTTAAGCACAGGGACCAGCTTGCACGCCAGTGTTTTCCTGTTGGGGGAAGTGTGTGTCATCATTGATTTACAAAAGTACCCACCTGTGTAAATTGCTTCCAGCTTTGAAAGGTGGGTGGATTCTCTTTTAAGTAGTGGTTGACTGTTCTCCATCTTAGAGTGTTACCTTGTTAAAACATTAATGAAAACAATTTTAACTTCTTTTGGAAAAGTAAGGTAGGCAAATGGTAAGACTTCATACAAGACCAAAGGGTACACAGTATACAAAGTCAGGTTTCCTCCATTCGCAAACCTTTCTCCAGAGATACCCTGAACTTTCCATGTATTGACTCTTTCCAGAGATCTGTGCACATATATGTCTGTGTATATCCAGTCTTGTGTTTTCTTTTTGTTTTGAGACAGGGTCTCACTCTGTCACTCAGGCTGCAGTGCAGTGGTGTGACCCCCACAGCTCACTGTAGCCTCCACCTCCCAGCCTCAAGCATTCTTCCCACCCCAGCCTCCTGAGTATCTGGGACCATAGTCACGCACAAGCATGCCTGGCTGTCTTTTTTGTTTTTTGTAGATACGAGGTCTCTCTATGTTGCCCAAGCTCGTCTCAAACTCCTGGGCTCAAGCCATCCTCCTGTCTCAGCCTTCTAGAGTGCTGGGATTACAGGTGTGAGCCACTGCACCTGACCAACTGTGTGTTTTCTAATACACAGGCAACAGCACACACTAACTGCTCTGTTGTGCATGTTCCTTTTTTGACTTTGAAGTTTATCTTGGAGATCATTTCATGCCAGCCCACATCATTCTTTATGGCTCTATAATTTTCCTCTGTATGGATGTGCCCTTAATTTACTTAACCAGCCCTCTATTGAGCTGCATTTAAGCAGTTTCTAGTCTCGGTGCTAAAGACAACGCTACAACAAATACTCCTACAAATGAGCAATAATATCACAGAATCAATTCCTAGAGGAGCAATGGTTGGGTCAAAGGAAGCCTGCATTTTAAATTGTGTTAGTAGATGGCTTCCACATTGCATCCAAAGAGGACGTACCAGTTCATAGTCCTCGCAGGGTCTGCTGCTTTACTCTTTGCCAGCACCTTGTGCCATCTTAACTTTTTGATCTTTGCTCACCTGTAACATGCACGTGGTATCTTACCTTGAGTTTGTGGTTCTTGGGTTGAGCAGTTGTTTATGTACGTAAAGGCCATTTGAAAACACACATGAGGACCCAGAGTGAAGTAAGGTCAAAGGGAATAAAGGCTTATCACACAAAGGGCTGACGGCAGAGCAGCAGAAATGAAGAGGCTAAGGGCACACGGTCATGAATGTGGAAATTGGAATCTACCTTGTTTTACTAACAGGAAAAGAACTTGCAGCAAAGTGTATCAAAGTGGATTGGGCAGGGGGAAATAACCCTTCATGGCAACTGCTAGAGCTCTGATTCTTGACCTGTACTGGCCACCTCACTTGTTCTCATCTGGCTGCATTCATGTCATTCTTGCATCCCTGGGGTCCTTTTAACCATGGCCTTCACAGAGGGTGTAGGGGAGGCAAATGTTAACATCCCAGACCAAAGAGAGCTTCTGTAAGAGAGACTAAAAAATGGTGGTGGTCGTTAAAGAGTTAAAACCTGAAGCGTTGGCTGGACGCAGTGGCTCAAGCCTGTAATCCCAGCACTTTGGGAGGCCGAGACGGGCGGATTACGCGGTCAGGAGGTCGAGACCATCCTGGTTAACACGGGCGAGGTGGCAGGCGCCTGTGGTCCCAGCTACTCGGGAGGCTGAGGCAGGAGAATGGCGTAAACCCGGGAGGCGGAGCTTGCAGTGAGCTGAGGTCCGGCCACTGCACTCCAGCCTGGGCGACAGCGTGAGACTCCGTCTCAAAAAAAAAAAAAAAAAGCTACCTGATAATTTGCCAAGGAGTAATGGGAGTGACATGCCCCATTAGAAACTGAAAATACTCTCAGAAATTGCACTTAAGAGTCTAGAGTTTTCTTTTTTTCCAGGTAGAACTTTGGCCTCTGTTTTCTTAGTAATGTTTGACTGCTAAAATCACTTCAAATAAGAAAATAGTACGATTTTGGAGAAACACAAAATTAGTGTTACGGACTTTCTGAAAAAATGTTACCTTTATGCCACTTTGAAAAATGTTAAAGAAATGTGTAGGGAAGACAAGAAGCTTTTGAAGTCAAGCCAAGACCCGCTGTTATATTTTAACCCCACCATGCAGTCACATTTTTGGCCCTAAAAGTGCCTCCACACTAAAGAAAATATTCTTCATTAGTAATGAGAAAACCACCCTAGAATATTCTTCCAGCTGATATGTGAGGAAGGGCTGGCGGGCCACGGCTAGTTCCCTGTCATGGTCCCACTTTTCCTCCTGTTTCCCAGAAGCTCAGACTCCCGAATGCTCTGTTCTCCCATGAGTGGGCCTGGCTGCCCCGCTCAGCCCTCTGTGCTGCACCACTCTCGCCTCCCAGAGCATTCGAAACCTCTCTTAACACAGTCTGCCCTTTAGTGGATTGAAAGCAATTTGAGGGGAAGTTCAAGGTTTTTGTTGTTGTTGGGTTTGGTTTTGTGGTGTTCTCATTTTTTTTTATACCAAAGTATTTTGTGTGCATAATATAAAAAGCCAAACAACTATAACAGGCTCATAGTGAAAAGCAGCAGGCCCATATCGCCCTGGGCTGCCTCTTCCCAGAGGTGGCCAGTTGAGCACACTGAACTGTTTCTTCAGATATTAACATCTACATTTCCTAATAATGTGGTTATATTACTTTTTCTTGATTTTTCACTTCTATATATTATCTGTTGATTTCCTCCTAAGGAAGAGAGGGATTTAGCTTTAATAATCTTTCTCCCAACCACATCCCAAGCATAGATTTCCTTCTCTCTCCCTCTCAGTCATGTTATAATTTTTGACTACATCAGTATACTTCTGCATGATTAAGACTACTGAGATATTGTTTACAGCTGTACCTTGGATGTGCTATGCTTCTATTTCCCTTTTATGTGTAATCCTTTGTTTTCCCGGAGTTACTAAATCTTAGTGTTTTGTTTGCTTAGCTTCCAATGTATCTGTCACCTATTCAGCCCAGACCCTGATAGAAGTGTAAATCTCCTCAGCACAATCACAACACCTCAGGCAATCTGATTTTTCCAGTGTTCTTAGATCACCTCTAGAGCTCTCTGTTCTCCTGCTCCTCTCTGGACTGACTGCTATCTAAGCACTGCACAGCTCTCATTCCAGGGCCTTCACTCACATCTTCAGAACTCCTTTTGCACTCTTCTGGATTGGATCCCTTCTTTTCTGGATTTCTAGCTTCCTCTCTTTTGTTTTACTACCTCATTTGGGGGGAGCACATCCTTTAGCAGGTCTCTGAGCAAGGAGTATGCGGGACATAATTTTGTTGAGAACTTTACATGTCTGAAAATGTCCCATTCTGCTCTCCCACTTGATTGATTAGTTGTACAGGGTATAAAACACAAGATTTAAATCATTCTGAGGATTTTGGAAGCATTGTTCCACTGATTTCCAGCTTCTAGTGTTGCCTTTAAGAAATCAAGCGCCATTCTAATTCCTGATTCATTTTTTATTTCTGGGAATATTCTTCACCTTTAATTTCCGACCTTTTTATTTTTTTCTGCTAACATATTTATAATTTTCAACACATCTTTCTTTTCCAGTTACTCTTTGTTACAGCAACCTGCTGCAAGATGTATGTATATATTTTTTTCACTGAGGATATTATAGCCCTTTATTGCTTTGTTCTTTTTTGTTGTTGTTCTGTATTTTTTGTATGTTGTTCCACTGGAGACCAGAAGTGTTTTGTAATTCAGATTTTTTTGGATTTTCAGATATTTACATTATACTTCCCAGTTAAACATTCCTAATTTGAAAATCCAAAATTCAAAATGCTTCAATGAGCATTTCCTTTGAGCATTGTGTCACCACTCAAAAAAGGTTGTGGATTTTGGAGCATTTTGGATCTTGAATTTTCATACTGGGGATCCTTAACCTGTATCTAAATTTTTAGCATGATACTCTACCCTGGGCTGTTGCTAAGTCCAAAGATTTTTGAGTTAAACTTTTGGTTTCTTGCAGTGGTTAGGGATGGGATCTAGGAGTAGAATTCCTTTTACAGACTTGTAAAACATTTCAAAGATTCCTCCTGTTTTTAGCCCTACTGTTCTGTTGGTTTCTGCCATGCCTAGGGCCACCATTTCCTAAGTCTTAGGGGGGATTCATGGCACAAGTGGACTTGCTTCTGAGCTGTGCCCCTCGACCAGCCTGCTTTCCACCTTCTGTAATCTCCTGCCAGTGATAAATTACCCATCAGCTTTCCAGATTCCAGAATTTTGCTGACATCTCCTGTTGGCTATGTTCTTACTTTTCTGTTTATTCATGTGATCTTGTGCCCTTTAATTCTTTCCCATGATTTGTTAGGACTTCAGAAGGAAGTGGAGCTAAAGGTAGGTGTCTGCCTGCCCCACCTTCGCTGGAAGTCTGGAAAGCCTTCCTTCTAAGACATCCAGCATAGCACGTGGCACATGATGGGTGCTCAGCAAATATCTGTGGGTCTTTTTACTAAACAGGCAGTTGATTTCACCAGAAGTAGTGACCACCTAAGTTTTGGTAATTTTTTTTCTCCTGAGGGATTAAAAACAGTGTCAAATGCAGGAGTGAGAGCAGTAGGTTATTAATAACCCCTAGGAAATACATACTATATCACAGGACAAAGACCCATCCTCACTAAGAGTTTTGTGACACAGTCTTGCTGTCACCCAGGCTGGCGTGCAGTGGTGTAATCTTGGCTCACTGCAAGCTCCACCTCCCGGGTTCAAGTGTTTCTCCTGCCTTAGCCTCCCGAGTAACTGGGACTACAGGGGCGTGCCACCACGCCTGGCTAATTTTTTGTATTTTTAGAGATGGGGTTTCACCGTGTTAGCCAGGATAGTCTTGATCTCCTGACCTCGTGATCTGCCCGCCTCAGCCTCCCAAAGTTATGAGATTACAGGCATGAGCCACCACGCCCAGCTTTTTTTTTCTTTCTTTCTTTCTTTTTTTTTTTTTTGCCATTTCTCTCAAAATACGTTATTGATTCCATTTGAATCACTTACTATTTTGGGTCTTCCTGTAACTGGTGTTGGGGCTGGTTGGCTTCAGGAACCATCAGGTTTCAGCCCATTTTATTGATAAAGAAACTGAAGCTGGCAGGGTAGGGAGTGGGGGAAATAGAGGCTCCAAAACTAAGAAAGGAAAGTCTTGGGTACCTCTGTGAGGCTGAGGCTCTCCTAGTCTCCCTGGCCTTTGGGAGATGAGAAGCTTGAGATGGAGTCTCAAGGCACCTCTCACCAGGCCCTGTGGCCTCCTATTCGGGGATAGCAGTGGTCTTTAATGCTATTCTAGAAATATCCTGGCTAGTAGAAAACAGATGTCCTCAAGTTCACAGGCCTTGGTTCTGTTCTGCCCACCTGATTAGAAAAAAAAGCCAGCAACATCAAAATTCCAAGCCAGTATAGTGTGTGGGTGTCATCCTGCTGCCTGAATTCGGAGCCTCCAACCAGGTCTTGGAACATGTCTTCTTTTAACTGGTATTTACTGATCTCCTACTATGTGCCCGGCACCGTTCTAACACTGGGGACCCATGGAGAACGAGACAGACAAGGACCCTGCTGGCACAGAGTCATTCTAGAGGAGAGGGGCTAACAATAGGTGAAAACCAACAACCAGGAGTTTTTTCAGATTTTGGCTACTGACAAATGCTGTGATGAAGAGACTGTGCTGTGGTGGACGCTATCTTTGGGGTAGTCAGGGGTGAGGTGGGCAGAGCCTTCCAGGCGAGGGAGAGCTGGAGCCAAGACCTTGAGAGGGACCAGGTTCCATGGGACTGCAGGAGAGCAAGGAGGCCACTGTGGCCGAAATGGAAGGTGGAGGTGCCAGGTGGGCAGGAGGAGGGTCTGCCTGGAAGCTTGGAAGGGTGGTTTTGGGGAATGTCGACAGGTCATTTGTGCTCATGCTGACATCCATTTAAGGGGGGTTGTGTGTGTGAGCAGGAGCAGGCTTTCAGTCTCTCAGAACCATCAGGAGCGGACTGGAGGCTGCACGCTACTGTTCAAGTCCCCTCTTGAAGTGGGAACAGCTCTTCCCTGCTTGGCTCCAGTCTGCAATGCTAATGGGTATGAATCAGCCCCGACCGGGCCCTGATGCAGTGCTACATTCTGCGTCAGAAAGCTCTAGCCCCTCATGCCTGAGTCACCTGTGCCCCAGGAGAGGATGCACAGACCAGGGCCACGTGTTGGCGGGCCTGCGTCACCAAGCCACACGCTGCTGCTCAGCCCGGTAGCACCGCTGGGAGATTAAAAACATGCGCTTAGTGAAAGGCAAAGAGCTTCTTATGATAACCAGCATCTGTTAGTTAATGGACCTCTGAGAGCTGTATACAATTTCAACTTTTTATTAAGGGAAAAAAGCTCATTTGCTCTCCTGGGAGTTGCACAATGAAATTATCAACTGCATGGGCTTCCCACCCACCCCCCACCTTTCAGTGTGACTGAACATGCAATGGAGAACATTAATTTTATTTGGAAATAGGACTCTGGGCTTTCCTCCCCCTCTGTGGATGAGAGCGCTCTCACGTTTTATGTGAAGGGCAGAGACTTAAGGGGCAGGAGCAAAGGGCTGGAAGGAAGGCTTGGTGCCCATGGGCCTCTGACCCTGTCGCCAGGGAGTCTCAGCCCCTCAGCCTCTGAAACTACCCCTTCCTTTATCAGCCCAGAGTCTTGGAAGCCCTGACCTTCTGCCTGGGAGAAAAGGGATGGTTGCCCTTTCTTCAGCCTTCGTAGCTCCAAGCAACATCACCTGTCCCCAAACTAACAAGCCCCAGCGAGCAGAGAGCAACTAAGTCCAACTGAGGGGATCCAGGAAGCTGCTGTCCTGCTCAACACACTCCTTTTCATTAGGGATGGCTCACGCCACGTCCCACGAAGCAACACTAAATTGCCTTCCCCAAATGAAATCAAGGAATCCCATTCCCTCCAAGAGTCAGGAGGACACCCCAAGCCCGCGGGCTGTGAGACAGAGTCCTGGATCTCAGGCTCTGGAGCCCAGCCACTTCTCCTCTTTGTGCCTCAGTGTCCTCACGTGCAAGATGCAGAGGCTCACAGCCCTCTCACTGACTCAGCTGGGCCCTCCGAGGGTCACTGAATCTGGTAGATGGAGGTGGCCCATTCACAGGTCTCAGCGTGAGGCTTCACAGTGATAACCAACATTTGCTGAGTCCGCCATATTCATTGAAGGTCTTTCTACCATGCACCAGGCACGCTGGACCCTTCTGGAAAGATTGCAGGCAGTGAGTCAGAGCTGAGTCGTTTTCGTTGGAGCTTACATTCCAGGCAAATAAGGTCATTTCTGACAGTGATCAGTTTTCATGACAAAGAACATGCACCTGTGATGCAATGGATTGACAGAAGGACCAGGGAAGAAGTGGGGCTGCTCTTTGGGATGCGAATGGTGACATCTTCAAGGGGTGACATCTGGTCCCAGACTTGATTGAAAACGAAGTGCTAAGCTTCTGAAGGTCCGGGGAAGAGACGCTAGGCAGAAGTCAGGGCTTGTACAAAGGCCCCAAGGCAAGCAACAGCTCCTGTGATCCAAGAAACAGAAAGAAGGCCAGTGTGGCCAGGGCATGGGGAGGCGTGGCTGAGCCTTGCAGGCAACAGTGAGCCAGAAGTCAGGCTTTTATTCTGAGTGCAGTGGAAGCCCCTGGGGGGTTTTCAGCAGGGCAGGCAGTGACATGAGAGCAGAACTGAGAGAGCTGGGCTTTACCTCCACTGGTTTCATTCTCTTTCACACATTCTCTGGAAGACATTCCGCTTCCTTTCTTTAGAACCATAATTCCCTTGGTTGACTTTAATAACCAGCAAGAGCGTTTTTCAGGCTGTTTAATTTTATTAAAAGGTTCAAATTTGATGATAAATGGTGGCATGGTTGCTTCACGTCTCGGATACAAGACCTGCTCAGCCGTGGACACGTCATCGACACCCACCTCCGTCCCCAACAGGAGCTCCCCCCACCCCAATGTAGTCAGAGGCCATAAATAATGTAATTATTTCTTGTACTTTGGTAAATATGCCAGGAACACTGGTAGCTGTCTGAGACCTACAGAGAATGCTAACTTGATGGGCTTTTTTTTTTTTTTTTTTTTTAAAGAAGAAGAATGAGTAATAAGTGGAAGCAATTTCAGCAGGCTGATTGGACCCCACACAATCTCAAGGAGGACAAGGGCTTCCCTCTGAAAGCATCATTAACCTCACAGACGGTTCTTCAAAATCTGTGATAAGAGCTAGAGATAGAGATCAGGAGGAGGAAGGAAGGGGTGAGTCATCAGCCCCCAGTCCTGAAAACTCTCGGGCCCACCAGGAGGCCAGTTAATTTCACAGTGTACAGATGAGGCCCTGGGAACTCGGGCAGAGTCCCTGGAGAGGCACAGCCTGTTCCTACCACGGTGACAGTCCCCTCTGAGCAGAGGACACCAATATATTAGGATCATGGCAAGGAGGCTGGGCAAGGCAGAGCTGCCCAGATGTCGCCATGTAGCCTGGCGACCCCGACTTCTTCCTAGGGTGGGCCCAAAGATACACATTCAGAGATTTCGTTTGTCAGGCAAGCACAGGAAATCTTGGCAACCGAGCATGGCTGGGCAGGGCGAATTGCAGAGCATGTTAGTGTTATGGCGGTCATTACTATTAACTACTTTCAGAAGGCTGGAAACGCTGCTCCCCTCAAAGACCTGCCCCCAGCAGCCAGCCTGGTGCACACTGGCATTCGCTTGGGCCAGGGAGGCTTGGAGGCTGCAGCCTGCTCTGGGGAGGCCACCCTTCTCAGCTCAGATGGAGTCCTCTTCATTTGTATGCTGGCCTGGGAAAACTGGATTTATCCACACGCAGTATTGGCAGCTTGAGGTCTGACTCACAGAAGCACAGGCAGATGCAGACGAATGCCAGCAGTCAGGACTCAGGAAAGCTGAGCTGCCCCTGAAGACACAAGCCCTTCGCCAGAAAGCTGAGAAGCACTGAAAGCCCGAAGTGGCATCTTTAATTCATGGCACCACTTAGAGATCGTATTGCTAAATTTGAATTAATAATCTTTAAACAACAACCTACAGACATGGCAGCGCAGTAGGCCTTGTCCCTAGGCAGAACCTCAGGGTCTCCTCTTGCTCCCATCTTGGAATCCCAAGAGTCAGGCTGGGAAGAAGGGGGGGCAGCGTGGGATGAGGACGTTCTGTGTGGCCACCTGACTGCACCTGTTGGCGGGCTGCCAAGGATAAGGAAAGTAGAAAAACTGGGAGTGATCTTTAGAAACTCACATAGCAATGAACATCACTGCCGCGTCCAAGTGCGTGACTGGGACCTGGGCTGTGGGATGTGGTATAGACTTTGCAGGTGTTAAGCTCATGCCCTGAGCCACGTGGAATGCAGGCAGAGTTTGGAAGCAGTGGGGCTGTGCGTCCATCCATGACAGAGCAGAGGAGAATGGTTCCTTCCCTACAGTTTCCAGGAGGGAGTCTGAAGAGTTGAATGGATGTCCAGAGCCACCATCCTGATGTCAAGTCCAATGTCATAGCCAGCAGAGGAAAGCCAGCCCTAGAACTAGGGACAGAAGTGGGCGGGGGGCTACGCGAAGACCCCCTGTACTGGGGTGCTTCTGCGGCAATGGCCTGTGCTGCGGGGGCCTGGAGAAGTTGGGGGCTTCTCCCCGACAGAGCACCAGGGGTGCTTGGTAGGAGGTGGGGCGTTTCTCTGGGGTGTCGGGACTTGACCCATCGGTGGGCCTTTGTCCGATGAAGAGCAGGCTTTGCCCGAGGGGGTCTTGCTCCATCTTGAAAAGCTCGTACTCCACGTGTGGGAGCCGGATGCCCAGCGGCAGGCAGCCATTGGTGGCTGTGACATCCCGCTCAGTGCCCACGGACCAGGCTCCCGCACCCCCACAGCTGCGTGGCTCAGAGAAGTTAAGCATGGCCGTGGTGACCTGGTCCATGGGGGTTACATGGGCCCGTGTAACCTCGAACACCAGCTCGGTGCCGCCGCGGACCCTGGTGGACGGCGTGCCCCTGGTGTAGCGGCCGGTGGCATATACGGTGAAGGTGGGCTGCTGGCAGGCTGGGTCTGAGAAGTGATGGTAATACCCTTCCCAGGAGCGGCTGTGCCCGTGGAAAGTGAAGAGCCGGGTGAGGAACAGGACCGCTGGGCGCACCTCGCATCCCGAGCTGACCCACCAGCCGCCCAGGCGCAGGGGCAGGGCCAGAGGGGGCGGCAGCACGGGCGGGTGGTGCACATCAGAGCGGGCAATGAGGCCACAGGCTGGGCACGGCCGCACGTGGTGCTGGCGAAAGACAAACAGAAAAACGGTGGTTGTCCCACACGGAAAAGTTGGGGTGCAGCCTGGAAAGGAACCCCAGCTCTGTAGGGGTGAAAAGGCAGAGTGAGGTGTGGCCTGTCCCTCCCTCCTCTCTCTCTCCTCACTTCCTGCCTTCAGTCAGGACGGCCTTTTTGCTTCAGCCAGGAGGGCCTCCTTGATGGAGATCAGCCCCTGTATCCCCCGGGACTTGGGTCTCCTGCTGTCTGATGCACCTGGAACTCCCCGCCAGCTCCTTCTTACTAGGTCTCTCTGCTGGGCACCAGAGAGAGCTTTCCCGAATGCCCCATGTAAGGTGGGCCTCAGGGCTGGCACACTACCGTCTTTTGTCTTCCTCATTCCACTCCCTGAGACTCTCTTCTCTCTACCCCTCGCCCCTCATCAAACTGGAACGCATTATGCCTTACAGCCCTAAAAAGCCCTAGAAAGCCGAAACTGTCTCTCTGTGGCTACCCCATCCCCACAGCACAGGGCTTGGCTCGCAGCAAGCACGTATTTGTTGCATGAATAAATGAGAAGTGAATGGAAGCACAGGTGGCCTTTGTCTTGGGGCCTGAGAGAAGTTATCCTTGCTCATGCCCAGTCTGCTTGGTCCTGGAATTTGACCGTGAAAGTTGATCTTTTTTCTAGCTCACTCTTCTAGGTGTTTCTGAAGTGCCAGGAACTATGCTAAGCACTTCCCGGGCAACTGGTACATGTTATAGCTGAGGGAGCTGAGACCCAGAGGACCAGCTGGACTGCCCAGGTTGTCCAGCCTGGAAGTGGCAGAGACCAGCTGAAATGCAGCCTGGCTTACACCTGGCTGTCTGAGCTCCCACTCTCCTGTGCTCGTAGCAGGTTACATCTTCCCTACAGGTAGAGAAGAGAGGATTTTTGTCTTTAGAAATCTCACAGTGGAAGGTGCGCATCATTTGTTCTATCTACCCCATGGAAAGCGAATATGGCAACAAGCATCAAAAGCCATCAAAATATGTCTGAACCAAGCATGGTGGCTCACACCTGTAATCCCAGCACTTTGGGAGGCTGAGGTGGGCAGATCACTTGAGGTCAGGAGTTCAAGACCAGCCTGGCCAACACGGTTCTGAAAACCCATCTCTACTAGAAATACAAAAATTAGCCAGGTGTGGCGGCACATGCCGGTAATCCCAGCTACTCGGGAGGCTGAGGCAGGAGAATTGCTTGAATCCGGGAGGTGGAAGTTGCAGTGAGCCGAGATTACACCACTGTACTCCAGCCTGGGGGACAGAGCAAGACACCATCTAAAAAAAAAAAAAAAAATTGGCCGGGTGCAGTGGCTCACGCCTGTCATCCCAGCACTTTGGGAAGCCAAGGCAGATAGATCAATGGATCACGAGGTCAGGAGATCAAGACCATCCTGGCCAACATGGTGAAATGCCGTCTCTACAAAAAATACAAAAATTAGCCAGGTGTGGTGGTGCATGTCTGTGATCCCAGCTACTTGGGAGACTGATGTAGAATTGCTTGAATCTTGGAGGCAGAGGCTGCAGTGAGCTGAGATTGTGCCACTGCACTCCAGCCTGAGTGAAAGAGCAAGACTCCATCTCACAAAAAAATAATAATAAAAAATTATGTCTTTGGAAGCCCATTGCTTAAGTCTGTGTGAAGGAGATAATTGAAATCTCGTAAAGAGCTGTGGCTCAAAGATGTTCATTCTCACGTTATTTGTTATAGGGAAAACCGGCCACACTTAGGTCTTCAGGTGCCGCCACACCCTCACTTGTCCCAGGCTATGAGTTGATTTTCCTCCATCTTTGCCTTTATTTACAGTTGTCCCTGCCTTACAAACTCTCGTGAGCTGCGTTTACCATAAAACACATTAACAGGAAACAGATGCTAAACTAAATTGCGTGGGAGTAGTCTGCGTTTTGGAGTGAAAAGGCTCAGTAGACACTAAAAAGGAATGTGATACAGACTTCTTCCTTCTTTCTCCCTCTCCTTCCCCTTCTCCTATTTTATTTCTAAAAAAGAAGCTGCTGCCCAGACTTTAGGCCAGAGCACCGTTCTGGAAGCTAAATGGCCTTGGATCTTGTGAAAGCTGATGTGGGGACAAGAAAACATCTCCTGCTGTTGCCATTCCAGAAAGAAACTTAAGAGTTGCAGTCCAGGCAGGACAGGCACAGGAAGGGGGCGCTTTCAGGGCTCAGCTGGGAAATTAGCTCCAATATATTTTTTCTTGCAAAACTCCCAAGATTTCCATGTAGCACTGCTGAGTTCCGTATAGCACTGATTTCCATATAGCACTGCTGAGTTCCATATAGCACTGATTTCCATATAGCACTGAGTGAGTTTCATGCCCGACAAGTGACATTTAGAAGTTCTGGTTTAGAAAGAAAATATTGGATGATTGATAACAGTGTTGTTTTTTTTTTGGGGGGGGTGTCATTTTATAAGCTGTTATTTTTTATTTCTATAATGAACCTTAAGTTCCCTTGATTTATATAATATTGGAGACCATATTGGCTTTGGTTATAGGGATTTTGGCCCAGAGAGCTTGATGGTTCTCTGAAATGCTAGCAAATGACTGCAAAAATGTTTGTGACAGGAGCAAGCAAGCTTGATAGTTAGCTGGAGTGTTGGTGATTGGGATGCCGGCTGATGGGAGTTGACTCTAATGTTAGCATTTTAACCCACATTCTGACTTGTCACACTAATGTATATTGAGAGGACATAATGCATTACAGCAAAATAATCCCAGAGCTCTCCTTACCCACCACAAAAGACAAACAAACAAAAGATATTCTCTGCAGATAGGACGTTTGGGGATGCTAGTTAGTAATTTGGGGCAAGCAGTTTTCTGCAGAGCAGAAGCAAATTGAGAACCAGCAAACTTTTAAGGTGAAAGAGGGGTGAGAAAAGGCATTTCCTTCTCTGGTGCTTTTGAAGGTGGTGAAACAAGGTTCCCGGCTCCATGGGAAATCTTCCGGGCGTCTTTCTGCAGAGGTCTGAAGTCTCCTGCGTTAATAAACAAGGCCCCCGGCAGGCAGAATTCACACTTGTACAGAAACCAAACTCTTACTCATTTAAGCCTGTTACATAAAGTTTTTTCTCAAACACCACATAACAGTTTCTAATTAACCCCCAGAGGTGACACCAGGCTCAGATAATTTTGGTCCAGTGTTGGCTGATTGATTAGGATTCTATATCCAGGCAATGAATTTGGGGATCCAATTGGTTTTAAATTAACTTCTAAAAATGTTCATGTTTACCATCTGGTTTGGGTCGTGGGCAGGGCGTGGGCTCCAGAGAGCTTAAGGCAACAACTGATCCATTTCTTGGGGGTTTCTCTGCAGCAGTTCCTTCTTTGAAATTATCTGTCTTTTCTCTTTCTTTTTCCCAAGGAGAGGAACCACTGGTGAGCAGACCTTTAATTTAATGTCTGTACATCTGGCACTGTTCATCTCTGCATTCATTTCTATGTGTTTTGCTTCTCAATCACATTTCAGGCTGGATTGGCCACCCGGGTTAGCCAGGCAGCAGGGAGGGCAGGGACAGCCATGGCCCCAGAGTCCTGCCTGGGGACACATGAAATTGTCAGCCTCCGCAGCCCCCGGGGATCTGTCCTCTCTGCATTCAGAGCAGTTTCCCCTCCTAATGAGGTGGTGGCGGCCAGTAATCAACTCACCACTAGCGCCTTCTCTGAACTAAGTAGGATTAACGCCACACCAGCCTAGAACATTGGTTGCCAAAAAAGGAGTAATTTCGAGGTCATAAAAAGAACTCTGAGGCTGATTTTCTGATTATGAGAACTTCGTGTCATGTTCCTCCTCTGCTGCTGAGATCCTCGGTTTGGAGAAGGGGAGGGGGAGGGGGAGGAAGGCAGGCTTCCAGTCTGTCTCATCCACAGTGCTCCCGCACTGGGGCAATGACAAGTGGCTGCAGCCAGGGGTGAGAAGTTGCCTCATCTGGTTTAGTTCCTTGAATGTCTAGTACACAGTAGGCAACAAATACATGCTGAATGATGTGAAGGTGGCGTAAGAGCTTCAAGAGGACTTCATGGGGATGCTGAACCCATCCATCCATCCACACCCATTCATCCATCCTCCCTCCATCTGCTCATTTGTGCACTCAAGAAATACGCATTGGGTGCCTTGTACAGAGGTTTTTCACCTGGAATGCTAACCTCAACTTCATTTTCACTAATCTTTCACTAATAAAAGTTAGCATTTCTTCTCATTGTAAATGGGGGCAACGAGCCCCAGTAGCATCAGCAGAACCTCTGACTTTGTATGATGCTAACAGCGTTGCAGGTACTGGAAACATGGTTTGCAGTCATCCCTGCTTTGAAATGAGGGCAAATAAAGATTTCACATTGATCGTTTTTCTATATCACAAATTAATATTTTAAAACCTGGGTAACTGTTTTAATAGAACTGGTTTTCATTTAAATCCCACGTATTTTCTCTTATGCTTTTCAAAACAGATTTTCCGAAGAGGGGTCCTCAGGCTTCACCAGAGGGTTCTCTGACACTAGGAAGGTCCTAGGTCTGTGCACACCCTTGTGGGAGCCAGGCTCTCAGCTATGTGCCAGGAGCCATGATACAGTAAAGTTACGTTTCTTTCTGCCTGTTTGCTCACCTGGCAAAAAAAAAAAAAAAAAAAAAAAAAAAGTGTGTGTGTGGGGGGTGCTACTAGATCCTCCCCAAATTAGGACGGTATGCGGGCAATGGCTTCATCTAAAATCTAGTCGTGTTGGAGTCAAGGGGGAGCATGTCAAAGACAGGTGGTTTCCTTTAGACTGCAGCCTCCCCACACCCCGGACGGCTTGCTGGAAATGCAGAACCCCGGGCTCCCCCGAGACCTGACGGATCCCTTTCGGCCTTCTCACAAGAAGCCCAGGCCATGTGTCTTCGCCCGTCTGGTTTGGGAGTGGGTGGGAGTGGCGCCCCAGTGGCTGTGCGGCTAGGTCAGTGTGAGGCTCGCACTGAGATTTCAAGGGACTGGCATCCGGACTGGTGTGCGCGGCCTCAGCGGCACCCGGGAGGAAAGCTGCCCTCTCCCTAATTCATCCATCCATGTGCATTGGTCCTGATCGTGTGCCTGACCCGTCGTGCTAGGTGCCCGCTGTGACCCCACCCTTGTGAAGGACCTAGCGCCAGAGGGAGAGGCAATAAACAAGTCACCAATGGAGCTTCAGAACGGGCTGAGAGCTGGCAAGGTCACTCGCGGGAAACGGGGAACAGTAGAATGGGAACTGGAGCGGATATTTCAGCCGAGAACCAAGGGAGGAGGACACCCGCCAAGCCTCTGTGCCCAGCAGGGGCAGAAACGAGATCCTGCAGTGCCCACGAGGACAGGGGCTGGGGAGGACCAGCGTGGGAAGGCCGACCAGAGGCCCGCCAGCTTTGTAAAGCCTGAAAAAAGATGTCTCCAGCAGCGTGAACAGGGTGCGCAATGTCCTGAGGCACGTGGACCAGAGTGGGGAGGGGCAGTGATGACAGCCGGGCAGCCAGAGCCCCGGGCTGGCCCAGATCTTGCAAAGCTGCGGGGCTGAGCTCCGAGCTCGCCCCCTGAGATCCCCCCGCCCCACTCACCAGTGCGCTCTGCAGCGGGCGCTGGTAGCCGGTGGGCCGGTAGTGCCGCCTCTCGGCCCGGTCGGTGTGGATGTCCCCCAGGTACAGCTCCTCCACCAACCGGGGCTGAGCTCCGAGCTCGCCCCCTGAGATCC
>NW_012114666.1:316017-326521 GCF_000951035.1 Colobus angolensis palliatus | reverse complement strand
GCCCGGCGCAGGCGGACTTTGCCCTTGACGAGCAGCGAGTGGGCAGGCTCTCCGCAGAAGGGGTCCTCGTAGTAGAACTGGTGGGCTCGAAAGAGCCGGCTGGGGTAGAAGGTGTAGGCGCGGGTCAGGAACTCCGGTCCTGGGCGCACCTCGCAGCTGCAGGGGTGGAAGGAGACGGGCTGGGTGCGGAGGGAACACCATGCCGTGAGCCCCTCTCTCCTCTGGGCTGTGCTCCGTTCTCCCCCTAATCCCCCTCTTAGGCCTCAGCTCAGGCCTGGGCCCCTCCAACTTCAGTTCCCCTCACTGCTCTCAGTCAGCCACCCTTGGGACTGCGGCTTTGCACTGGATGCCTCGTGGCCGCAACACAAGCCTTCTAGTTCATTCTCCATTCCTTCAATCCGAATTGCCCTACTGGAGGCCCTTTTGCAACCATCTGGGGACCCACAGGCCTGGGAGCTCCGGGATGCCCTGCGTGCTTCCTCCCCCACTGGACTTTGGGCACCTGGCCCAGAGCCGGCCCCGCGCCCTCCGCCGTCCTTGCTGAGTGAACGGAGGGAGGGGAGAGTAGTGATCAGGAATGACAGTGGCCCGTCCTGTCTCCCCCTTCTCTAGGCTCACTGCCCTGACCAGGTCTCATCCTTGCCTGTGACAGGGCTTGTAGATATAAACCAGGAGTCGGCAAACTTTTTCTGTAAAGGGCTGGGTAATAAATATTTTTGTTTTTGTGGGCTGGGTGGTTTCTGCCGCCAACTACTCAAAGTTGCCATTGTAGAGCTAATACAGCTATAGATGACATGTACGTGGATGGGCATGGTTGTGTGCCAATAAAACTTTATTTACAAAATTGGAAAGTGGGCTGAACTTGGCCCCAGACTCCATTTGCTAGTGATGCAAACAGATCCAGGGGAAGGGGTTGGAGGGAGAAGAAAGAGGAATGACTCCTAGACCCACGGTCAGCTCCAGGATGGGGCAGAGGAGGCCTCTGGGACTTCCCACTGAGGGTGCAGGTGGGGTGGACAGTGGATGAAGTTGGGGGGAAAAAGAGCAGGCACTCTCCTCACGATTTTACTCTAACCAGGTACCCTCTTGTACTGCTATTTTCTTTCTTTCTTTTTTTTTTTTTTTTTTTTGAGACGGAGTCTCGCTCTGTCACCCAGGCTGGAGTGCAGTGGCCGGATCTCAGCTCACTGCAAGCTCCGCCTCCCGGGTTTACGCCATTCTCCTGCCTCAGCCTCCGGAGTAGCTGGGACTACAGGCGCCCGCCACCTCGCCAGGCTAGTTTTTTGTATTTTTTAGTAGAGACGGGGTTTCACTGTGTTAGCCAGGATGGTCTCGATCTCCTGACCTCGTGATCCGCCCCTCTCAGCCTCCCAAAGTGCTGGGATTACAGGCTTGAGCCACCGCGCCCGGCTCTTTCTTTTTTTTTTGAGACAGAATCTCACTTTGTCACCCAGGCACTGGTGCAATCTTGGCTCACTGCAACTTCTGCCTCCTGGGTTCAAGCAATTCTCCTGCCTCAGTCTCCTGAGTAGCTGCAATTACAGGCATGTGCCACCATGCCTGGCTAATTTTTGTATTTTTAGTAGAGACGAGGTTTCATCATGTTGGCCAGGCTGGTTTTGAACTGCTGACCTCAATCAATCTGCCCGTCTCGGCCTCCCAAAGTGCTGGGATTACAGGCGTGATCCCAGCCTATTTTCTTGATATTTTTTGTAGCAGGGCTGTTGGAGCAGAGGAAACATGTTATCACCCAGCAACGAAATAATTCCCTTTTCTTTTCTTCCATCTTTTTGATAATGTTGAGGGGAAATTCTCTGGTCAGAGCTAATGTGCCTTTAGTGCCAACCTCCCTGTTCTCCCAGAGAGAGCAACTCAGAGCCTCGGGTCGGCAACAGATCTAGAGAGGATTTATGTTGTTTTGTTTTTGCTGAATTTAATTTTACAGTCACCTTTAATTTATGACAAGTGGCTCTGGTCCCCAAATCCAGGATAATATTACATTTTCTTTAAAAATAATCACATTACACTGTCAATGTATGCCAATTATACCTCAATAATGCTGTAAAAATAAATGAATATATTTTAGTAAATAAAAGCAAGTTGGTTTACAGAAAATGATAAGTAAATACTAGTATAGGTACTTAAAAATAGGGAGGGCTGAGCCATACCCCTGAGGGTCTCAGACAAGGGCTGGAGAGGGGAGATTTGCCTAAGAGGACACAGTAGGTCACACTGGACCTCTCGATGGTTCCCAGACTCTGGGCCCTCTCCCACTCTTCTCCCAGGAAGCAGCAAGCTCAGTCTGGAGAGCATGGCAGGGAACTTTCAAGGAAGAAAGTTCTAGAAGAAATTTCTTAGAAGAACTGCTTCAAAATGTTACTGTCTTGGGGCAGGAGCGGCCTGCAATCAGTGTCCCTTCTTCCTGCACCCCAGTTCTGTCTGGGTGACCCTGGTGAGTGGATGCCTGGATCTCCCCTGAACTGTGCCGTGGGCGTGGGGACTGCTTGCAACCTGGCTGAGCCTGCAAATGTGTTCGAAGTGGCCTTGAAGAACTCACATCCCTTCCTCCACCCAAAGCGCTACCAGATGTTTGGCAGTTGGGAGTTTCTGCCCGACTTCAGGAGGTACAGGAAGGATACCAAGAGGCCAGTCCTTGACCCCAGAATGGGGCTGGCCTGGAGGGGATGTTGGGGGAAGGAGGAACGTGCCAGGTGTGGAGGGGGCCACGCTTTTCCCCAATCCCTGCCCCAGGAGCGGGGACTCAGCTGGCTGCTGTAGGGTTTGTGCACCACAGATGAGGAGAGAACGCAAAGTCCATTGGCCGCAAAGCAGCAACTGAGCCTCTGAAATGTTGAGCGAGCCTCTCAGGTTAGACGGAATTAGATGGGCGCACCCAGGCTCTCCCTGGCCTGCCACTACCTACCCCAGGGCCTTTCACCAGCTGCCCCCTCTGCCTGGCTCTTCCCTGGCCCTCTAGATGGCTGATTCCTCTCCTTTTAGCTCTCAGCTGATGTCACCACCTTCAAGAAGCCTCCCCGATCACTCTCTAAAGAACTCTCCAGGTCACTTGCTATCACATCCTTGGTTTTATTTCCTTCATTGAAGAGCTTAGTGCAATCTCAAGTTTATACTATTCATTCATGTGTTCAGATGTTAAGGGCACATCCCGCTGCTGACCCCGGGCACTCAGTTCGTAATAGGTTTGTATAATAGGTGCTCAAGGTGTTGAATGGATTTTGTCCATGGACGTGATGCCCAACACAGTCCCTGCCTCCCATTACAGTCTGGGAGGGGAGGCAAGCATGGCCAGCAGCTTGGCAGATAGCGGGCCTCTTGGATAACTATGTGAATTATGCCTATTTCAAAGATTGGACACCGAGTCTCAGAGAGGTAGAAGTCTCCGAGCCCATAGGCCCATGGTCAGGATGACCTGTCTTACCCCGTGGAGATCCAAGGTCCATTGAGGTGTGGGGGCCGGATTGCAGTGCTGGGCATTCTATCTGTCAAGGGCCGCTGGCAGCGGGGTTCCCAGCGCAGGTGGCTGCCCCCAGCCTCCCCAGCCACCAGTGCGGTGTGGGCTGCAAAGCAGACAGACCTGGGTAAGACCCCAGCATGCCCCAAGAACACCCACCCCATCCGCCCTCCCAGCCCCACTGTGGCCACAGAGAGCCAGGCAGGGCTGTCCTGCAACCTCCATCGCAGCCCTGTCCCCGGGGTGCCCCAGTTCTGGAGATAGTGATGCGCTCCCCATATTGAGGATCCTAGAATCAGCCTCCCCGATGCATCTCCTTCTGGGTTCCCAGATGTGATCATCCTGGAATCCAAGCCTCCTAGATGGAGACTGTCCCAGATTCTGGGGCTGGGAGGCCTCTGAGAATCCTACTGCGTGGAGCAGACTCCTAGAAGCCCAGAACTTCCACGGGCTTGCCAGCCGTGACCAGGTGCTGCCCGCCGGTGGCAGAAGGACCCACGCTCCTGGACAAAGGGCACTCGGGACTCAGGACCTAAGGTGCTGGGGACAGTGGGGCCCTAGCCCACCCCCAGAGCAGACCACTCCCCTCCGCCAAGGAGCTCTGGGGGCTGCTTGGCCTCTCCCAGCACAGAGCAGGTCCCTCGAGGCCACTGGCTTCAGGTCTCACCTGGTGCTGGGTGCCTGCTGTCTACTTGGTGCTCAGTGAACATGTGGCAAGTGAAAGAATGCATGGCTGCTGCAGAGGCCTGGGCCAAGGTCTGAGGACAAACAGTGTGGACCCTGCCTTTCTTCAGGGCTCCCTAAGCCTGGACACCAGGGGAGGAATTGGGCTCAGGGCAGAAGGTGACTGGAAGATGGACACGGGAAGCAGGCACTGCAGCACAAGCTCCAGATCCTCTGGAGTGACCCCTGGATGAGCTTGGCTGGGCCTGGAGACAAGTCAAGCCCGGGCGTGGGGCTGTTCACGATATCTTCTCGGGCTGCTCAGAGGTGAGAGTGCCAAGACCTTCAGCTGCTAAAGAGCAGCAGCTTTCCCAGAAACTGTCATCTCCACTCGGGGCTGATGGGCTTCAGATGGTCCAGATGACGGGATGCTGTGGGAAGCTCGGCAGTGAGCTGCATCCAAATACTCCAGCCACGGGCTGTGCTCAGGGGCGCCGGCCTGGCCCTGGAGGCCCAGTTCCTGCAGCGAAGCTTCCAAGCATGGCTCTTCCCACCCAGCCTGGGGCTGGAGTGGGTCAGGAGGGGCTGAGTCTTAGAGCTCCAGCCCAGGGGATGTGGGGGCTTGGCAGGAACTTCAGGAGGCCTTGGGAGGGGTTGGGGGCTGAGTTGAGAAGTGAGCAGATGGCATGTTCTGTCCCTTTCCTGGCCTCGCAGGCAGACCTTCCCAGCAGGGGTTCAGAAGAGCTGAGGGCTCCCCACTGCCCCCTCAGAGCCGCCTGACCCCAAACTCTCTGTGTCCCAGGGGTATTTTAGGAAAATGAGGCAGAGTGGATTCCTCAGTTCCCTTGAGGTTGGGGGTTGCATCTGGAGACTTTTGGGGTCCCCAGTGATCAGCTGAGAAGGCAGGAGTGACGCTGATGGTGATGAGGGGGATGACAGCACCTGTTAACTGGGTGCGGACCCCTTGCACTTCTATACATTATTCCCATCTGATCTTTGCAATAACCCTGGAGTCAGTGTTAGTGTTATCTTCCTCTCATGGGCAGAGAAACAGGCTCAGCTCAGAGATGGGCTTAGCTTCCACCGGACACGTGCCACCCGGATGTGGCAAAACCAGGATGTGAGCCCAAGTTGTTGGACTTCGGGGTGTGACGGCCTCACCGGTGCTTGTCTTACATCCCCAGAGAACACAGAAGGAGCTGACTTGGAGGCAGGGTAAAACGCAGGGCGGTCAACCAACATTGGCCGACTGAATAAACGAAGGCATGAGTACAAATGCTGGTGTAGCCCTAGGTCCCTGTTGTAATCTTGGTTCATCCTGCAACTGATTATTGCCTTTAATTAGCCAAATAGGAGAAATGAAAACAAATAGCCACCCAGCCAGGGCCAAGGTGTCACCACACCGACTCATCAGCACTCAGGGCCGCTCTACGAAGTGAATGAAATGCCAGCAGGATCTTGAAAGAGAGAGGCTGTGGTTGTTTTATCTTAACTTAGCACATCTAATTTGCAGAAATTTGTGGCAGGATGTTGTAGTGGGTGGGTAGGCACCAAAGTTGGGCCAGGTCCCTATACAACTCGCCAGGAGTCCTGAGCTGATGGGTGCACGTCAGCGTCAACACCTCATGCATTTGGGGGTTTCTGCAATATGCTTCTTCAGAAGACATTGGGTTCCCTGGATTCAATTCTGCAGGTTAATTTGAACATCTCCAGTGTCAATGAAACCTGTCCAAAAGTGTTGATTTGGGGGAATGGATGAAAACAGAGCGAGGAAAAGGATCAAAAGGGGTCAGCAATATTTGCCTGGTAGGAAAATCCAGCTTACGTCTCAGAGTGAAATAGTGAAGGGGTCCTGCAAATTATCTTGTCATTGTTTCCACAAAACTTGGGCTCTTGAGGAAGTGTTTTTCTGTTCAAAAGAAAACAAGACATTTTTTCCCCCCTGCACCCTCCCTGAAGTCACTGAGACTAGATGGCCCTTGACATGGTGTTTTGTCATGAATCCTCAGATCCTGTGTTTCTGCTGAGTGCATTTTATTTATCTTGTTTTTCTGTGAGGAGATGGGATTTAATTATGTTGGGAGACTCTGAGATACAGCGAAGTGTGGCTGCATTCGGAACATGTATACACAAATGCGAAGCAATGCTGGGCACCTCTTGAGGAGCATCATGTCGCCTCTTGGTCATGCGTGAAGTCTCAACTTCAAGGTTGCAAAAGCAAAATTGACCAATTATAAATGATTCCATGACATTTTCTCCAACACAGTTCTTGGGATAGAATGTTGGATTTTCTTTGCTTTACCTCCACTTCCTCCTTCTCTTCCTCCAAAAAAGTCTTAACTAAAGAAGTAATAGCTGAAAGTAGATGGTGTGGTGGGTTGGGTTACACAACTTTTTGCAGGGAAGTGATACATGGGAGTTAAATGCATGGACCAAATTGATTTTTATCAACCATGGATTTTTAATTAACAGTGGTGTCCACTTACTGTCATTCATTATTTACTGTTTACCCACTAATTAAAAATTATGCTGCTTTTGCATTCATAAGAGCAGGACATTTGAAATTAGATAGCATCGTTCAAATTACCTGAAGAATTAAATCTAGAGTTCCCAATTGCTCAGACCAGGCTACCGGAGCTTAAAATATGACCTGCTTGAGGCTGATGTGTCATCCTGAATCAGAGCACCAGAAACAGGCCTCATGAACAAATGCCATATGGACCTGCCTGGGGCCTTCCGGGAAAGAACACTCGCTGAGCACACACAGAAGTGTGGGCACTCGGCTAAGATTGTCTTGAGATCATCAAGTGGTGCCCAGTGTCTCCTGAGTGGGAGGCCCAAGGTCAGGTGCTTCATCTGCATTATGACCTTGAGCCCTCCCAGCGGCAGCGTATCAGTACCCTGGCAGAGCCCAAAGGATTGACAGGTGTCATTGGCACAACCACCTGTGACATGGGTTCGGTCAATGAACCCATTTTGCTGATGAGGAAACTGCAGTTCGGAGGAGTGGAGGGACTTGGCCATTGTCACTCCTCTGCAGACAGATGCTTCCTAACCAAATAAAACACAACAATACACCCAGTAAAATACACCTAACATCAAAGGTACCATGTCGGCCAGGCACGGTGGCTCACACCTGTAATCCCAGCACTTTGGGAGGCTGAGGTGTGCGGATCACATGAGGTCAGGAGTTTGTGACCAGCCTGGCCAACATGGTGAAACCCTGTTTCTACTAAAAGTACAAAAATTAGCTGGGCGTGGTGGCAGGTGCCTGTAATCCCAGCTATTTGGGAGGCTGAGGCAGAAGAATCGCTTGAACCCAGGAGGCGGAGGTTGCAGTGGGCTGAGATCATGTCATTGCAGTCCAGCCTGGGTGACAAGAGTGAGACTCAGTCTCAAAAAAAAAAAAAAAAAAAGGCACCATTTTAAAGTGAACCATTTGGTAGCATTAGTACATTCACAATACCGTGCAACCACCACCATGATCTCATTCCAGAACGTTGTCATCACCTCAGGAGGGGACCCTGTGCCCATCAGCAGTCACTCCCTCTCCCCTCTCCTCTTAGATCTCGGCAACAATGACTCCGTTTTCCGCTTCTGTGGATTTGCCTATTCTGGATATTTCATAAAGATGGAATCCCACACTCTGTGCCCTTCTCTTACTTCCCTTCCCCAGCAATTCTCCTAGGTGGGTGTGGTTATTCCATTTTGCAGATGAACAGTGGAGGCTTAGACAGGTTTCACTCCTGGGGCCACAATTTATGTTTTCTTCAACGATCAGGAAAAACGCAGGTATGGATCAAAGAGAGAAGAGGGTGGAGAAAAGATGCGAGCTTTGTAGCCAGAGCAGATGGAGAAATATCAGCTTTTCAGGTACCTTTCTTTTGGGGGTAAAAAGCAAAAGAAAAGTACTTTTTTTCTCTTTTAATCTGCTTGTTCTGAGGTTCTCGAAGCAAGGCACTAATGAATGCAGAGTGGGGTGCGAGGTGATTTTAGGCACGATGCGAGCACTTCGTATTCCAACAGTCACGCATCGATTTTAGGAGGTGTTAAAAGTGTCGGTAGTTACCGTAACAACCTTGTACTTGCACGGCCTGTTTTGCTGAGGACTGACTTTTAAAAGGGGATTGATCTGAACTTGATATTAAAATATTAAGTATTTTATTTTAATTATTTTCTTTTTATATTTTAATGAAATCGTGTTTAATAAGTAGATGTACAAGGGACTCGTGGGTGTGGTAAATGGCCTGAGGGTGGTGCGTGGAAGATGGAGGGAGGAGCAGTTCAAGGTGAACTGGTCACCTCACCTGAGGCATGCAAAAGGAGACCACAGATAACAATGACCATCCAAAATTGAGGACCCCAAGGTGACCCAACTATCATTCATTCATTTCTTCTCCCCCACACAAACACTTATTTTTATTTATTTATTTATTTTGAGACAGTGTTTTGCTCTGTCGCCCAGGCTGGAGTGCAGTGGTGCGATCTCGGCTCACTACAACCTCCACCTCCCAAGTTCAAGCAATTCTCCTGCCTCAGCCTCCTGAGTAGCTGGGACTACAGGTGCATGCCACCATGACTGGCTAATTTTTGTATTTTTAGTAGAGATGGGGTTTCACCATGTTAGCCAGGATGGTCTTGATCTCCTGACCTCGTGATCCGCCCACCTCAGCCTCCCAAAGTTCTGGAATTACAGGCGTGAGCCACTGCACCCAGCCCCAAATACTTATTGAATGCCTGTTGTATGCCTGGAACTGAAATGGACTCTGGTTCTATATGGCTGCACATGATGGTCAGAATTCCTGTTCTCCTGGAGAGACTGGCATTAATCAAATAGGCTCACATCAGAGTATAACTTCAAACCATCCCTAATGTCTTGATGGAAATTTAAACAATGGCCAACAACTTCAATGATTTCCCAGTGCACTCAGTTCAACATTCAAGCTTTCTTGTGTAGCCTCTGAAGCCATTTGAAACTGGTTGCCTTTTTACCACCTGATCACCCACCCCATCCCACAGTGCTTTTCCACTGTGAGTCCCTAGTGCTGAAAGGGCAAACCTTTGGCTGCCTTGAGGCTATTGCCTGTGCTGTTCCATTCTCTCTTCTGTGCTGGGCTCTCCGTCTTCATGGAGGTCTCAGCATAAATGGCATTTCCTGGCAGCGCATCCTTTCCAGGCATCCCTCTTCTGTTCACTCCATTCTCTTCTCTCCTGTGCAGCACTCATCACATCTGGCATTTATTATCTGCTTTCTTGCTTCGGTTTACTTTTTTGACTTTTCATTCTGAAATAATTTCAGACTTACAAAAATGTTGCAAAAATGGTAGAAAGAGTTCTAGTGTATGCTTTGTCCAGTTTCTCTACAGGTTAACATCTTACACAGACATTGTGCAATGATCAGAACCAGGACATTAACACTGATACACTGTTCTTAACGAGTCTACAGACCTAATTCAAGTTTCACCCATTGTCCCATTAATGTCCCCTTTCTGGTCCAGCATCCAATCCAGGATCCCACATTGTATTGAGCTGTCATTGTTTTCTTCAATCTGAGACATTTCTTTTCTTTTTGTCTTCTATGACTATGACATTGACACTTTTGAAGAGTAGTGGCTCTTATTTTGTAGTACCCTTAGTTTGGGATGGTCTGATGTTTCTTCACGAGTAAATTCTGCTCATGAGTTTCTGGTAAGAATGTTGTGGAAGTGATGGTGTATCCTTCCCAGTGCATCATCTCAGGAGGCACACCAAGGCAATCATCCCATTCCTGATGATCTTGACTGTGATCACTGGCTTAAGGAGGCATCTACCAAGTTTCTCTACTATTAAATTACTACTTTTCTCTCTGTGATTAATAATTACCTTATGGGGCTATACTCAGAGATAATGGAAATACCTTGTATTTCATTATACATTCTCCCACTAATTTGAGCATCTATTGATAAGTGTCAATGATTCTTGCCTACAATTATTATTGGTGTTGTTTTCCAAATGGTCATTCTCTAGTTCCATTACTCTTTTTGAGTTTATTTTTGTTTTTAGAGATGGGGTCTCACTATGTTGCCCAGACTGGTCTTGAACTCCTGAGCTCAAGAGATCTGCCTGTCTCAGCCTCCCAAAGTGCTGGGATTTCAGCCATGAGCCACTATGCCCAGTTCTTTCTGAGTTTATTAACTGTAATTGTGCTGTAAAAATGTACTGTCCCTTCTCTCCCATTTATCTTTTTATTCAATTATTTATATTACTCTGAACTCCTGAATATTTATTTTTACTTTATTGATTATAACACATTACTATCAATTGTGGCTCAAATTGTCCCTGATTTGGCCATTGGGAGCTCCTCCAGTTAATCTCCTGTGTCCTTTCTGT
>NW_012114666.1:259162-315712 GCF_000951035.1 Colobus angolensis palliatus | reverse complement strand
CCTCCCTCCTTCCCTCCCTCTTCCCCTTCCCTTCCCTTCCCTCATTTCTCCCTTCCTCTCACTGTGACTCCACTACTCTGCCAGCTTCCTGAGGGCTGAGTCCTCATCTCTCTTGCTCACTGCTGATTCTCCAGCACCTGGCACAGTGCCTGATGGATGCCCAATACGTATTTGTTGTGTTAAGTCATGGAAAGTGCTTAGGACAATGCCTTCATATACTAAGTGTTCAATACATGCTATTTACAATGACTACTTTTCATTGAATGAATGAATGAATGGCTTGTGGTCCATAGTAGCACGTGTGTGAGTTCCTTGGTGACCCTTCTCCCACCTCTCTGGATGTGGCCATTAGAGTCAGGCTTGAAGCGGGAGGGGAGAAAGAGACGGTTTACAGTTGTTGGGATTGCCAAGAATCTGGCTGAGGGTGAAAGGGTGCTCAGTCAGGGAGTTCCCAGCAGGCTGGGGGCCAGGCTGATCCAAGCAGGTAGAGAGGAAAGAGAAGTAGGTGAAGGGAGATTAGTGTGTGAGCATCAGATCATGTCACAGGCTTAGATAGGCTGGATCTGGCCTAAGAAGCAAATGCCAGGTACTTTGCTTCAAAGCTTCTTTTCACCCTTGGAACCTGCCCTAGTGAAACCAGGATCCTGACATGGTCCTGCACCCCGTAGGAAGGCTCCACTAGCTCCGTAGGCACATAATGCAAGCCATAAATGTCAGCCCTGTGCGTGATTTTATTGGTGCATGTTTTCTAGTAGCCATGTTAAAAAAGCTAAAAAGAGACAGGTAAAATCAATTTTAATGATATATTTTATCTGGCTCCAAGTACTATATTTCAACATGTAACAAATACAACAATTAATGAAATATTTTATGTGCTTTTTTTTTTTTCCCATATCAAGTCTTCAGAACTTGGGGTATATTTTATCCTTATAGCACAACTTAATTTAGACAGGCCACATTTCTGGTGCCCTGTGACTACATGTGGCTGGCAGCTGCCAGATTAGACAGCAGAGCTCTAGCTCAAGGATGGAGCATGCATGTTACATTTTGCTGTATCACATGTTTTCAAGTTGGTTTCTGAAGACTCCTGGGGCTATTTTTGAAACAGATAGGGCAACCCAGTAGGTAGGATGTAGTCTTTGACCCAGCTTTAGCCAAAACGGTCCCTACCTGTTGCTCTGTTTTATATACTGAGGTTTGGATTAAGATTTGCTGTTTTTTTTTTTTTTTTTCTTAAAATGTCTGAAACCCTTTAGTTTATTTCAAAACCGTCAGCTTGAGGTAATTCACCTAGAATGTTTGGACCTGGAGGAAGCTTACACATATTTTAAGTAAAAATTTCAGCAATGACTCCCCACCCAAAAAATAACCTCTCTTGATTAGAGGAAGCTGCCTTTTACAAATGGAGATATGCTGGCTGCGACGGTGGCCCCTGCTGCGTGGCCAGTAAACTTCAGACTGGCTATGGAAACAGAGCCATCACAGCACTGCTACAGCCAGAGCTGTACTTTCCAATGAAGTCACTGCACAAAAGGCATGTGGGGTTTCCACCAGAACTCCCCCAAGAAGGCTGCAGATTGGACGCTACTATTGGATGCTGCATCAGCAAACAGAAATATGGAGACACCCTTTGCATTCTAAGGAGCCCATCCCCAACCTCTGGTGTGAATGGCTGGTCCTCAGATACCTCGGACATGTCTCTCATTTGGCTATAATTGAATCTCCTCATCCACCTAATCTGAGAATCATTGTGTTCAGGGCTGGGAGGCAGGTTGGGAAGTGGGTTGGACTTTGCTATCTTGGGAAACACAGAAATGATTCGCTCTAAAAAAAAAGCACCCTCCATTCCCCGCAACCTTCAGCATCCCAGCCCTTTGGAATGTGCCCTCCTCTGCTCAGTGCGCTCAGAGAGTTGAAGGCTGCCCTGAGAAAGTCAAGAGGAACTGGGTACCTGGGAGAGTGGGTCTGAGGATGTGAGGAGCAGAAGGTCCTTTGGATTAAGAAGCCGCGGGTTGAAAGGCGATCAAAGGGACAGGGTTTGGTTCGCTACTGGCCCCCCAGTTCTCCATGAAAAGTCTCAGGTCAGGCTGGACCACGGGATGGAGGACAAAGGTGGGCCTTGCCTGGTACCACCTGGAGAAAGTGACTGCTTCATGTTTGTGTGACATGTGCTTAAGTCACAATGGAAAACGCTGTGTATGAGGAAGCGGCTGGCCACTGAGGATACCTCCCTGAGGCCTCTGCTTAGCCTCTCCTGCTGAGAGAAAGGAAGTGCACAGTCCACAGAATGGGAAAGGAATGGGAGCCTGGGGAGATGAGTTCTGGCCCACCAAGCCTGGCTCATAAGCTAGGTTTTTCTGTTTGTTTGTTTAGGAATGTTCCAGAATGAAAACTGTGCACATGAAAACTCTCCCTCGGCCCCATGATAACGCTAATTACTCTCGCTTTGGCCGGAGTTCCCACCCAGTTGGAAACTGGAACATCCCAGCCACAGGCCAGCTGTTTCTAAAGAGCCAAGGCAGCAGGGTGATGGATGGGAGCGTTTCCCTTTTCACCCAGATGTTCTGGTGTCTTGGAGACAAGGCCTTGTTAGCCCAACTTTAGCTGCTGTGTTCCCAGCTTGCACGTTGGTCTGTAGACATTATTTATACCAAACTTGGCCAATGCTGTCCACTGATGCCAACATCCCACCTGGTGCTTGGAGGAGCCGGTGAGGGGATGATGATAGCTTGTAGCATCACTGTGTAGCAGGGGTTCCGAACGTGCCTGGATCTCACTGAATGTCCTGGTGACTGCCCTAAGGGGTGTAGTTAGGAGTCAGTGTTTGCCAAACAGAATGTGTATCTGGGAGTCTCCCGTTGGACTGAACTCTTATTAGCTCTCTTGGCAGAAGGCTGAAGCTTTCATTGTTCTGTAGAAGAGGACTTTGGCAAGATAATCACAAGGTTTTGACACATTCAACAAGAAAGATATTCGTATACATCACGGTGAAGACCCCTCAGAACCCAGAAAGGGTGCCTGAGAAGGACTCTTGGGATTCCAGCTTGAGGGACTGAACTCTTCATGGAGCCTTGGCAACTGGTTCTCCACCAGCTCTTCCCCAGAGGGGCCAAGAATCTTGCCGTGTCGCATAAATATTTAGGTTTTGAGGAGACAGGGATGGAGGATGGTGGTTTCCATTGAGTATCCTTGGATCTGAGACCTGCCCCAAGATGTCGGGGGTGACTGAGAGGAACCCCAGCGTGGGGGGAAACACACCACTCACCGAGCTGTTCTTGGGAGCTTCCACAAGGGGGCCCTCTTGAGCTTTGGTTGGGGCGATTGGGATACTGTGGCGAACCCTCCCACCGCCCGCTCCAGCTTCGGCCTCCAGCCCAGGGTCACCCAGCCTCCCTCGTTCCACCCAGTCCTTGGGGAAGAAGGAGCCCACCAAGGCCAGCTCTGGTGCCCAAACTTTCTTCCACGTGGGAGATCTTCCTTTCCACTCGCGCAGAGAACGTATTTAGAGACTGAAGGCAAGGGCGAAGGGTCACCTAGCGTTGCCTCTTTCAGAGAAGTTTGCAACAACAGAACAAAAGCTCCAGTTGGAACCACATAAAAGGGCATGTGGGAAGCTTCATAAACAATGAAACAAGACATCTCGGCTCCTTGGGCCTTTCCCCAAAGACACATATACGGGGGCCTTTGGGTCAGCTGCGACAGGAAGCACTGAGATTTTAAATGCAAGAAAATTATTGTAATTTAACAAATCAATTTTTCTTACATTGTGTTGAGATTAAGTTCGTGGTCTCTTTCATACATTCAAACTAAGAAATTTCCCTAGAGTGCAATTTTGTGGGAAAACCTACATCATGTTTCGAAAAACCCATTTTGCTAGGAGTTACCAGATTTGAAGATAAATGGTAATATTTAATTATTGCATTATTTTACCGTCTAGAAAATTAATGTGCTTTTAGAGTTTCAGGAGAAAGACCGGCTGTAAGTTCGCACCCTATTTTTAAATTACCATACAAATAGAATCCCAAAGATGCAAATATTGGCTTAAGTGTTGCAGACAAGGTACAGGAAAATGTGTTGGCTTCCTAAATGTTAAATAAACAGGCTTGTAATTCTCACCTTCCCTCATGACCCCGGCCCAGCTGTGCTCTTACCCTGGGAAGAGCACATGTAGCTCAGGAAGGGGACAAAGCGGTGCTAACTGGATGACCACAGCGGGTGAGTCATCAGAGTATCATGGTTACCACCACAATAACAAGATGCACGTTTTTGGTAAAGCTCTGGAGTCTTCGAAGCCCACATTCATGGATCTGCTCGACCCTTATCACAAACATTCCAGATGGGGTGATGACTGCCCCCATCTTACAGACCCCAAAACGGAAGCTCAGAAGGGAAAGCCTGACAGTATCTTGCCTCTGTCACATAACCCTCAGGTGGAGAGGCCCAAATTCAAAACTGGGTCCAGTAACTGTAAACCCCTAGCCTCTTTCCATCTGCACTTACAGCCCTGGTCTTGGCTCAACATTTATCGGGCACGTACTATGTGCTTGGCCATGGGGTTGCAGAGCACAGAGGCATCTACAAGGGCTCAGGGTCTGACATTCCAAGCCAATTATTCTGCCTAATACTGGTCCAGTTTACCAAAAGGAACTCAAAGAGAAGAGGGGCCTCCAGAGGGGCCCCACTGCCTGTGTGTGCTTTGAGGTCTTGCAAGACAAGAAACTGCTTGACAGATGGAGAGAGCTATAATGGGCACTCCAGGCAGGAGCTGCAAGGTAGCAGGGAGGTGTGAACCAGCAAAGAGAGATGGAGGAGGATGTAATTAGTCCATGCATGATGGTGGCACTGTACAGAGGGTTGTCATGGGGAAAGCTAGAGAAGCACAGAGCGGCAGGTGCGGAAGGAGGCCTTACCCGCTGCTTCTCAGGGCTGGAATGTTCTCCAGGAGGTGGGCAGAGGGCTTGCAGGGGGTGAGATCAGGTGTGTGCTTTGAAAAGCAGTGTTTTCCACGCTGGCTGTCCTCCTGGGTGGCACTGCCCACCATTCCAGGGGTCCATGGTGGACATTTTACATTGGATTAATTTCATGTCTATTTTGACTCAATTCAATGACTGACACGTCAATCCTGAGTTGCTGTTAGGACGAGGCTAAGGCACAGAGGGATAGATTATTTTTAAAAATAAGTGAGAGTGAGCTAGTTGATGTGGAGAGAAATGTTGACTCAATTACAGAACAGTAACAATCAGATGTGGCCAAATGGCCGGAATGGCACCTGGTGACAGGTGGTGGGAGGCCCAGGCTCCAAGGCCCCTGCTGGCTTGCATTAAAGATGATGTCGTGCACATCTGAGGGCTGGGGAAGGAAGGACTTGAGAGGGCCTGTGGGTACCAAGTCAATTCCTGAGCAAGGAGGCTCTGAGGATGGGGCCAAAGATGGGGAGGCTACCTTGTAAGGTAAAGTGGGGTGCAGCTTCTCAGCCTGGGACGTGGGAAGGATGGGGTGCAGGTGTTTGAGATAGAGAACTGGGGAGGAGTACCACATTTAGAGGGTACATTTTGAGCATCTAGAGAGGGCACTCAGCTGGGCCCACTCACCTCTCCACACAGCACCCAGGAACGATAATGGGCTGGAGAAGCCGGCCTCTGGAGAGGCAGAGTCCCCAGGGAAGTGGCTCTAGGGAGAAGGCTCAGGCAGAGGCCAGGGAAGGGGGCACAGTCAGAATGGGGAGCAAGTTGTTTGATAAATAGGGTTGCAGATAAAATGCAGGATGCCAAGTTAAATCTAATTTCCATACACACAACAAAAAATATGTTAGCATCTGTGTGTCCCAAATATTGCATGGATGAGTGTAACAACTTGGCTATGGACAGAGAAGAAAGTCAAAACCAGGGAGATGTGTGAGATAGATTGTGCTTAATGGTTTAATTATTATTTTTATGTAAGTTCTTTTATGCCATGCACAAGGCAAAAAAAAAAAAAAAAAATTAGAAAATGCAGAAAAGCACAAAGATGATTTAAAAGCACGTCCACAGTCACCTAACCCAGAATGAACTGCCATTAACCTGCTGGTGTACATTACCCTCCAGCTTCTAGAGTCTGGGGGTGCCAAAAGGCACAGCACAGGGACTTTGGTCCCCTCTGAACTTCCATCTCTACAACAAGGCCTGGCCCACGGTAGGCGGGCAATACATTTTTGTTGAATGAATAAATAAATCTTTCTAGGCTTTTTTTTTTCTTATACATACATACCTGTATTTATCCAATTATCATTTTTATAAAAATGGGGTCACCCTATACCTATTATTTGAAATCTATTGTTTTAACTGAACAATAGGTTTAGCTATCTTTGTGGGTGGTTGATTTTTTTTTTTTTTTGAAGACTGTGGGGACTAACACACATTCACACATTCACAGTCTGCAGCGGAGAAATCAGAGATGATGCAGGGGCAGAAGCAGGAGATGTAATAACTCAGGGAGGCCGGTGCCCTAATCAAGAAGAGTCCAATAAAAACAGGCTAAACTCTTCAAACAAAAGCAATATGTGGCTTGCAGTGGAATTTTCAAAATGTATAAAAAAAAGTGTAAAATGAAAACTGCAAGTCTCTTCCTACCCTGAAGCTTTGGTTGCTTCCTTCAAACAGAATCACTTTAACAGTTCCTTGTGTATCCTGCCAGAAAAATGGTTTCCTGCCGATCTCTGCTATTAAAGTTTTATTTTATTTTTTTATTTTTTATTTTTTTATGACTGCAATCTTTCTACAGACATCGTTTTGCATTTTGCTTTTTACACTTAAATTATCAGAGATAGTTTTCTGTTGCAGACTTATCTCTTATGGAAAAGACAAAATAGTATTCCATTATTTAGACGAATCTTGATGTAGCTAAGCAATCCTCTGTTAATGGTCATTTAGGTTGTGGTACCCAGACACACACACACACACACATGCAATTATCAAAACAACAATACATTGGACACCCTTTTAAATATGTCTTGGTATAAATATTCTGGGTCTCCATTGGAGAAATTCTTAACAGAAAAATTGAATGTGCATTAACATGTCAATAGATTTGTCCAAATTGTCCTCCAAAAATACTGTTTCAATTGATCTTCCCTCAGTGATGTACAAGAGTGCCTGTGTCCTTAGATCTTGGGCCACACTGGATATTAGCAAATATAGAAAGCGAAGTTTTCATTTTTACAAGTCTAACATATGAATATTGGAAGGGAAATGACAAGTTAATGAAGGTTTGTGGTTAATCACACATTTCCGTGCCTACAAATAAACAAGGGGCGCAAGTTAATCGGCATATACTCCATTAACTTGGATTCATACCCTTCTGTTTATTTTCACTGCCATCACTCTGGCTCAAGTCACCATCATTTTTCAGATGAAAGGCTGACAGGGGCCTCTCGCTGTTTCCCTGGCACTCACTCTGGCCCCTGTAATTCATTCTCCACGGAGCAGCAAGCATGATCTTTAAAAAATGCAAATCAGCATTCTGCTTCTGCAGTATAGCTTATCTGAATATTCTGAAGGCCTTCCCCACTGTGCCTAACTAGATTTGGTATAAATTATGCTTTTTCATAAAGTAGAGAAGCTTCTGAGTTCTCTGGCTCCCAAAGTGAGCTTAAGGGGGGCTTGGAGAGCCCCTCCAGAGGACAGATGTCATTGTCTTCTTTGCCTGTGGCATGAGGTTGAGCAGATCAGGGGCTAGAGTGCTGCCAAGCTGCTGATGCCCTGGTTCCTGGGAGAAGCAAATATAAATAATCTCTAGAAAAAAGTATTATTATTTTCAATTATAATATTTTTCACAGATTAAGATCAAATAAATCTGAATTCTCAAAGATCCCCCAATACACAAGTAAACAATCCACTATGGAGTAACAGCTGGCAGAAGCAAAAAATGTGTATCAGATATTGGAATTATCTATCACAGAATATAGAGTAATACACATGAAATGTTTAATAAAATAAAACATGGAAGTTAAAAAATGAGCAAACAGCATGAGCCGTAAAAATGATCAAGCAGATCTGGAAAATGAACAAATACAACTTTGAGAAACAAAAATAACATTTTTGAAATAAGAACTTAGTGGCTGGTTCAGGAAACAGATTAGACACTGTTGAAAAGGAGATTAGTGAATTGGAAAATGGATGTAAAGAAATTACCCAAAATTTAGGAAAAAAAGAGAGGGAACGCAAACTAAGATGAAGAGGTTAAGAGACATAGGAGCTATCATGAGACAGTCTAACTAATGTCTTCCATAAAGACCAAAAAAAAAGAAAAAAAAAAAGAAGGGGTAGAGGAGATGCAATCAGTGAAGAAGAATGTCTAACAATTTTCCAGAAGTGATAAAAGACACTAAACTACTGGAAGCACAGTGAGTACCAAGTGGGATTAAGAAAAATCCAAAGAAATAAACATCTGACCCTGCAAAGCACCAAACAGAAAGTAGTCACCAACCTAGATTTGTGTACCCACCAAAACACTCTTTCAACAACAAGGGCAAAACAAAGACATTTTCAAATAAACAATACTGAAAGTGTTCATCATCCTACACTCTATTAAATGAACTTCTAAACAAAGGAATTTATTAGGAAGGAAAATTTACTGGAGGGAAGGGTTTTTTTTGTTTTATTTTGTTTTTTGTTTTTTGTTTTTCTTTTTAGATGAAGTCTTGCTCTGTCACCAGGCTGGAGTGCAGTGGCACGATCTTGACTCCCTGCAACCTCCGCCTCTCAGGTTCAAGCAATTCTTCTGCCTCAGCCTCCAAGTAGCTGGGATTACAGGCACACACCACCATGCCTGGCTAATTTTTGTATTTTCAGTAGAGATGAGGTTTCACCATGTTGGCCAGGCTGGGAAGGTCTTAGTTTTAAGAAGAAATAACATGCAAAGAATTGGAAAATGTAATTCTTTAAATAAAGAAATAAAATAACCTTTCATTTTGTGGGGTTAAGAAAAGAGGAAAAGGACAGAACAAAAATACTGGAAAACAGAAGTATGTAATTTGGAAGATAAATGATTAGGTTAGTGTTCTAAATTTCTTGCATTAATCAGGAAAAGAGTTAAGATGTTATAATTTCAAGAGTTAGCTGCTAAAATAATAGAAGCATTGTGTAACTTCCAAACCAGAAGAAAGAAAGATAAAGTAATAGGAGTAAGTATAAATAAACTAATTCCTTAAATATTAAAAAAAAGCAAGAAAGGAGAAAAGGAGCATAAAAAGTGTAGTTTGTGGGAAATAAAAGATGATTAAAAACAAATATGAAAAAATGTAAATGGATTTAATTACCAATTAACAGAGATTATCTAATTGGATTTTGAAACCCCTAGCTATGTGTTATTTACAACAGACATACTTGAATTATAGGGACACAGAAAGTATGAAAGTGAAATAATTCACAAAACTTGCCAAATACTAAGTAAAAGGAAACTGGGTGGCTACATCAAAATCAGGTAGAGTAGGCTATGCAATAAAAAGCACTATTAGGGATAAAGGTGGTCACTCCACAAAAGGTCCAACCTGCCAAGAAAAGATGGCCATATCAGAACATACAAAGCAAACATTGCTAGAGCTAGAGCGAAATATTGACAAATCCATCATTATAATGGCATAGTTTTGCACAACTCTTCTGATTATTTATAGACCAAGTAGACAAAAGATCAGTAATGACACAAAAGCTTAAAAAACACAATGAACAAGTTTAATTCCTTTCATATATATGTGTGTGCCAGTGCGTGCATCTGTGTGTGTATGTGTGTGTATGCATGTGTGTTATGTAAGCATAGTGTACACAGTGGTCCCCTCATGTGCAGTTTTGCTTTCTGTGGTTTCAGTTACCTGCAGTCAACCATGATCTGGAAATATTAAATGGAAAATTCCAGAAATAAACAACTCATACATTTTAAATTGAGTGCTGTTCTGAGTAGCATGATGAAATCTTCCACCAGCCTGCTCCATCCCACCCAGGATGTGAATCCCCCTTTTGTCTAGTGTATCCACATATACACTACCTGCCCTATACAATGCGATAAGAGGAAAAACCATAGTAGACATGGGATTCGGTATTATCCACAGTCTGAGGCACCCACTGGGGGTCTTGGAATGCCTCCCCTGAGGTGAAGGGAGGGACTAATGTACATAGACACACACACACACACACACACACATATATTACTGTGTCCAACAATTAGAGTGTGAACATTCTTTTCAGACACATATGCAACATTTACAAAAACTGACCCCATACTAGGCCATACAATGTCTCAAAGAATTCAAAGAATTGGTATTATACAGGCTATAGTTCTGATTGCAATGCAGATAAATTAAAAGCCAGAAATAAAAATATTTCAAACATTTCTATGTGTTTGGAAATGTAAGAAACACTTCCCAAACACTCAGGCATCAATGGAGAAATCAAAATCAAAATCAAAAGAACACAGATCTTAGAACTAAGCAAAAAGTAAAAATAGTACACATCAAAACTCATGGAATGCAGAGAAATCAATACTTTGAGGTAAACCTATAGGCTTATGAGCATATTGTTAAAAGAAGAAAGCCTAAGAATTAAAGGTAACCATCCAATTTAAGAAGTTAGAAATAGAAAAATTGAATAAGCCGAAATAAAGGAGAAGAAAAAAGCAGACACTAATAAAATAGAAAACAAAACTACAAGAGACAATGAATGAGGTCTAAGTTGCTTCTGTGAAACCCCTGAGAGATTAGATCAACCTCTGCTAAGACTGATCAAATAAAAGAAAGAAAGGAAAGGAGAGTGAGTGAGTAGGGGGAAAAGAGGAGACGAGAGATTAAAATTACTGAGAATGAAAAAGAGACAAAACTACAGATCCAGCATGTTTTTATAAAAAAAAGAAGTTTATGATCCAACGTGTGTGTTTATAACTTGAATAGTTCTGTAAGTGTTGAAGAAATTGAGGAATAATTTAAAAATCTGCTCCCTGCCCCAAATGTAACCCAAACCAACACCAAACACTAATCAAACAAACAAACCAAAACAAACAAACAAACAAAACCAGGCAGGCCAGGTGCAGTGGCTCACACCTGAAATCCCAGCACTCTGGTAGACGGAGGTGGGCGGATTGCTTGAGTCCAGGAGTTTGAGACTCCAGCCTGGGCAACATGGAGAAAACCCATCTCTATAAAAAATTAAAAAATAAAAAAAATTAGGATCGGGCACGGTGGCTCACACCTGTAATCCCAGCACTTTGGGAGGCCGAGGTGGGCGAATCACGAGGTCAGGAGCTCGAGATCAGCCTGGCCAGCATGGTGAAACCCTGTCTCTACTAAAAATACAAAAAAATTAGCTGGGTGTTGTGGTGGGCACCTGTAATCCCAGCTACTTTGGAGGCTGAGGCAAGAGAATCGCTTGAACCTGGGAGGCGGAGGTTGCAGTGAGCCGAGATTGCGCCACTGCCCTCCAGCCTGGGCAACAAGAGTGAAACTTTGTCTGGATAAAAAAAGGGAAGAAAAGAACAATATCACTCCAATTTTATATAAACTCGTCCGGAAAGTAGAAAAAGGGTGCAATCTCCAACTCATTCTGTGAGCTCTTAGTATGAATGGCAGATCTAGGTTTTGTAGAGCCTGAAGTTTATTCAATTTCGGGGGCCTTCTTAAGAAAAAGAATGGAAATTCATACAAAAATTCAAAATTGGCATAAAAGTACATATTTAGAATTGGAAAATAACAATAAATTACAAATTTTATAAAGCTGACACGTACCACAAACACAACAAAATTTAGAGAACTCGTATATTATTTTTATTATTCAATTGAGTTTTCTACAATAGTGTTTTCCTACACTTTTTAGATTGGGTTGGCTTTACCTCTTCACACGACAAAGATTTCATATTTTCATTTTCTATGGCAAGAGTAGAAAGGCCGCTTATTCTTTCTTCTTCCTTCGTTGTAAAAATATTTTTTGTTGCCGATCCTTCAGGAGATTTCTTTTTCAGCTTAACAACTCATTAAGTTTTTAGGATTATCAAATTTGGAAAACTTCTATGAAGTTTCTTTCATGTATAAGCTATGAGATTTGCGACAACTTTCCCTAGACCAGCTTCTGGTTCTACACATTTCACACCTGTCTCTCCACTGCCCCATGGTTCTAGTGATTGGTGCTGAGGACACATTCGTGGTGCATCTTCACGCCATGGCAGTGGGCAGGTAGGGCCGTGAGAAGAAGGGGTATTTGGCAGTGGGCAGGTAGGACCGTGAGAAGCAGGGGTATTTGGCAGTGGGCAGGTAGGACCGTGAGAAGCAGGGGTATTTGGCAGTGGGCAGGTAGGACCGTGAGAAGCAGGGGTATTTGGCAGTGGGCAGGGAGGACCGTGAGAAGCAGGGGTATTTGGGGAAGTCAGTCCTACACTGACCTTGCTAGCGAGAACTTAATGACACATGGAAGGGGCTGCATAACACACAAACTTAACGGCACTAACTAAAATAATTCTCAACACAACCTCTCCAGAAGCTGATCCCCCAAGTGCCCGCGGTCACTTCAACATTCACAGCAAAAGGCAGAGTGTGAAGAACCAGTGAAAGAACCAGCAAAAGACAGAGTGGGAAGAGACTGTCTCTTCACTGATTAATGTTGAAATCTGCTATGTTTTCGAAAACTTAAGTCCATGTGAACACATTGCTGGGGTTCTCACACTCGATACCCTTCCGGGTTTTGGAAAGTACTCTTGCAAGACAGAGACCCTGAATCCTTTTGAGGGCAGTGTGAAAAGGAAAAATTATGGACAGTATGAGAGAGGAAAGGTATAGGCCAATCGCATTTATGGACATGGTTGCAAAAGTCGTAAATAAAATATGAGTAAATGGAATGTAAAGATAACACATTATGTCCATGTTGGGTCTATCCTAATAATGCAATTCATTAACATTAGAAAAATCTGTAAATATCCTTGCCACATTCACAGATTAAAAGATCTTTTCAAAGATGCAGAAAATGCATTTGATAAAATTCCAAACCCATTCATAATTTAAAAATGAGAAATAGTTTGATATGTATCTATGCTGATTAAGGGCATTATGTACCAAAAAAGCTTATTCTAAATGATATTTCTTAGTGATAACTTCTGAGATCAGGAATAAAAAAGACAAGGATGCCTCCATCACAATGAATGACAATGACTTTCAATGTTTTACTGACAGTCCTTGCAGCAAAACAAGAAAAAGAAATAAAAGGTATAAGTATTTTAAAAGAAATAAAATGATCACTATTTGTAGATGATATGATTGTCTATGTAAAAACTCAAAATCTACAAATTATTAGAAATAATAAGTGTTTAGAAAGATGGTTGGATAAAAGAAATCAATATATAAGAATCAATTATATTTTATAACAGCACATAGTTGTGGGGAGGGAATATATCATTTACAACAGCAGTTAAAAAATATAAGATACCTAGGAATAAATTTTATAAAAATATGCAAGATGTGTTTGGAGAAAATTATTAAAATTTCATGAAAGACATTAAAGGTATAAATAAATGAAGTGAGATATATTCAAGGATAGACAATATTAAGAGATGTCTACCTTCTACAAACTGGTTCATATGTATAATAGATTCCAGTCAAAATCCCAACAGGTTATCTTATTTTTTTAGGATCTTGAGAAGGTGGTTATAAAATGTATATGAAAGAGCAAAGGTGTCAGGAATTGAAAAACAGTAAGATATAGGGGCATCACAGCTCTTATAAGATTTATTGAAAACTCCAGTAACTGTAGCATTGTATATTCTGTGAAAAGATAAACAAATTGACCAAAACAATAGAACAGAGAGCTCAGATGGTGACTCCTGAAATTTACAGAGGCTTGCTAGATAACAGGACAGTGTTACTGATAAGTGGAGAAGAGAGGGCTGGTCAAGAAATAGAGCCAGGACAATTGGTTATCCCCGTGGAAAGGAAAAAGAAGTCAGTTCATACCCCCAAATCAACTTCCAATGGGGGGAAAAAACTTAAATGTACAAAAAGGTAAAATGCTAAAGCTTTTAGAAGAAAATGTAGAAGAATATCTTATAATCTTGAGCTAGCAAAGGATTTCTTAAAATGTGCAAGTGCAAAAGGCAAGCTGGTAAATACGATCCTATTAAAATGAGGAACTTCTGTTATACCATAAAGAGAATGAAAAGACATCTACAACACACATGACCAGCAGAGGATTAAGATATAGGATGTGTAAAGAAGTCCTCCAAATCTAAAGGAGAAGATAAATCATACCAGAGAAAAATAGACATTAAGACATAAGCTGGTATTTCACAGAAGAGGAAACGAGAATGGTAAATAAAGATACATAGAGACTGTCAAACACATTAATAATCAGGGCTGTGCAAATTAAGACCCAGTAAGGTTATATTCTGCACACATTGGATCATCAAAATTTATGAATTCCAAAAATAGCAAGTGTAGGTGAGGACCAATGGGAACCCTGCCCATAGGAGCATAAATTGGGATGAGTACTTAGTAAAATAACACTTTTTTTTTTTTGAGACAGAGTCTTGCTCTGTTGCCCAGTCTGGAGTGCCATGGCCTGATCTCAGCTCACTGCAAGCTCCACCTCCTGGGTTTACGCCATTTTTCTGCCTGAGCCTCCCAAGTAGCTGAGACTACAGGCGCCCACTACCTCGCCCGGCTAGTTTTTTGTATTTTTTTAGTAGAGACGGGCTTTCACCGTGTTAGCCAGAATGGTCTCGATCTCCTGACCTCATGATCCACCCGTCTCAGCCTCCCAAAGTGCTGGGATTACAGGCTTGAGCCACCGGGCCCGGCCGTAAAATAACTTTTCTAAGTTAACTTTATAGGCATTTACAGCATGAGATCAGTGGTTTACAAACATTTTCTGTGAATCACAATCAGAAATACATCTTACATCACCATCTGATATATACGCCTTTGCACACACATGCACTGACACATACATACACAATGCAAACATGCACAATGTGTGAGACATGCACTCACACATAATGCAAGCATGCACACATGCACACACATGAACTCACACACAATGCAAGCATGCACACATGCACAGTGCACACACACAATGCAAGCATACACACATACACATGCCTTACACACAATGCAAGCATACATGCACAGTGCACACACACAATGCAAGCATGCACACATGCACAGTGCACACACACAATGCAAGCATGCACATACACGTACACATGGACTCACACACAATGCAGGCATGCACACACACATGCACACACACAATACAAGCATGCACACACATATATATGCACTCACAGTGCGTGCACACAGGCACATAAACATGCACATAATGGAAACAGAAGTTTCAGGAAATGATATTGTCTCTTACTATGAGACATCCACTCATAGTATTCTCTTTTCTTTCATTACGAAAGCACACCGGTTGGGCCCCACTAATGTGAGTCATGAGGCATTAAGAGATCATGACTATGATTTTGTCATATGTACACCCAGCAACAAGTCCAAGAAGGTTCCTAAGAGCCTTATTTGTAAAAGCCAAAAGCTAGAGACAAACAAGATGATCGTAGATAGAAGAGAAAAATAACTTGCAGCTTCCTCACACGTTTGAATATTATCCAGAAGTGAAAATGGAGGAGCTACAGCCACACCTAATAGTGTGCTCACACCTTAGAAACATAATATCGAGTGCCAGAAGCAAACGCAGAAGAATACGTACAGTGAGCTATGACTTTCATCAACCTCAGGAACAAGCACAGCTAAAAAAATACCCTGTTCAGGGGGCACCTGTACCCTGAAAAAAAAACAAGGAATGGATAAACGCAAAATTCAGAAGTGGAGAACAGGTGAGTGGACGAAGACTTGGGCAATGTTGTGGTTTCTGGGATGAGGGCTGGGCTCACGGGTGTCCACATTATGTTCACAGTTGACCTTTAACAACACAACACCAGAGTTAGGGGCACCAATGCCCCACACAGCTGAAAATCCACCAGTAACTTTCAACTCCCCCAAAACCTAACTATTAATAGTCTACAGTTAACGCGAAGCCTTACTGATAATATAGTCAATTCACATATATTTCATATATAACATGTATTATACACTGTATTCTTACAATACAGTGAACTAGAGAAAAGAAAATGTTATTGACAAAATCATAAGGAAAATATATTTAGTATTCATTAGGTGGAAGTGGCTCCTCATAAAGGTCTTCATCCTCATCATCTTCATGTTGAGTAGGCTGAGGAGGAGGAAGAGGAGGGGCTGGTTTTGCTGTCTCAGGGGCAGCAGAGGTAGAAGAAAATCTGGGGATAAGTGGACCCGGGCAGGTGAAACTCACGTGATTTAAGGGTCAACTGTGTTTCTTTTCTTTCTTTTCTTTCTTTCTTTCTTTCTTTCTTTCTTTCTTTCTTTCTTTCTTTCTTTCTTTCTTTCTTTCTTTCTTTCTTCTTTTCTTCATAAATTAACCCATTTATTATAGGCCAGTGATGTCTCAAAGAGTAGAGGATAGAGGAGCGTCTACTCGTCTTTCTACCCCTTCAGTCTTCTGATGGCGGACTTTACCGTGACAGCGGAAGTGGTATTGTATGTCCAGGCACCGCCGGCCACTGTCTTCATGCAGGAACCACAGTGCCAGATCCCCACAGCTCGTCTCTTCATCTTGGTTTTGCCACAGAAAGAGCAAGTGTACTTGACGTGCTGGCTGATTTCAATTTTCTTCACCATTTTCTGGAGGGAGGCCCCATAGCGGCTCCCGTGTTTACGGACGATCCCGACTTTCTTGGTACGTTTAGCCATGTGGCGGCGAGCTAGGTCCAAGCCCAGAGAGAGCTATTCTTTTCTTTTCTTTTCGTTTCTTTTCTTTTTTCTTTCTTTTCTCTTTTCTCTTCTCTTCTTTCTTTTCTTTTCTTTCCTTTTTTTTTTGAGTCAGGGTTTCATTCTGTCACATAGGCTGGAGTGCAATGGGATTGGCTCACTGCAGCCTCAAACTCCTGGGCTCAAGTGATCCTCTGGCCTCAGCCTCCTGAGTACCTGGGACTACAGGTGTGCACCACTACCACACTCAGCTAATGAAAAAAAATTTTTTTGGTAGAGATGGGATCTGGCTATGTTGCCAATCTGGTCTCAAACTCTGGGGCTCAGTGATCCTCCTGCCTCGGCCTCCCAAGGTGTTGGGATTATAGGTGTGAGCCACTGCGCCCAGCTGTCAACTGTGTTTCAAAGTATACATATACTTTGTAGTCCTCAAATATCGGATAAAAATGCACATTTGATCAAGTGAGTCCTGTTGAAAGCCCCTTCCATTCCGAGGTCCTGTGAGCCCTGTACTTTGCCTGTGATTCCTGTCTCACGATCTTCTCCTGGCATTCTGCGCCCACTGAGCACTTGGCAGTCCCTTGGCCATACCCCACTTGTACCCACCCTGAGGCCTGTGCACTTGCCGGTCTGCCTGCCAGGAATGCTCTTTTTGGGCCTTCTGGCTCATTCTCCTCCTTCAGCTCAAGCGTCTCCTCTTCAGTGAGAACACCCCCATGACCTTGTCTCAAGGTGGGCCCTCTGGTGTCCCCTGGAGCCTGCTGCCCCCTGCACTCCTCCAGAAACAATAGTGGGGTCCTTTCTGGCCACGGCCTGCTGGACACTGGCCCCAACTGGTGCAGATCGGGATGCTTCGTGCTCACATGCCTCTTTCAGCCGACTGGGAGCTTGAGAGGACTGAGGACGCCTCTGTCTCCCTCGACTTGTCATCTGCCAACCCTAGTGCCATACCTGCCAGAGTCACACAACAAATATGGAGCACCGGGACCAGTGGCCTAATTTGAGGGCCAGTGCAAATTGAAAATGCATGGCCCCTTGTTCAAAAAGTATTAAGAATTTCAAGACGATGACGGCAGAGCATTAAGGCCAGTGTGGGGTCCTTCTGAGTGTGGGAGCGTGTGCCTGACTGCATGGGTGGTGTGCCCAGGAAGCCGGCCCTTGGGGCCAGATAGAAGCCTTATCAAATGCTGCAGGGCTGGAGGCCACAGTAGCATGGCCTTAGTCTGAACAGGCCTGACCTTCTAGGCGGAGATGCCTCCCTGAGCCCCAGCACACACTTGCTCTTCAACCCCCACCATGCCCCGAGGGCAGGGACCTCAGCTACATCCTCCAGAGGCTGAAGCCCAGGCTGACCCCAACACAGCAGTGTGAGTGGGCTCCACGTGGCCGAGGAAGACACAGAGCTAATGTCGGAGGTCAGCATGGGGCAGACAGGCCAGGAGGGTGCAGGGGCCAGAGCTGGCCCTGAGGCTCAGGTGAGCGGGGCAGTTTTGTCTTTATCCCGAGACACCAGAAACCCTTGGGGTGTTACAAGTAGACTCTGCAAGGAAGAGTGGAGCTGTGCATGGGAGAGTGGAGGAGGGCCCGGGAGACCCCAAGGGAATACCCCTTAGGGGGCCAGGCCAGGGTGCGTGACGCCTGAGCCTGGCAAGGAGGAAAGGGACCCCTAGGAGCAGCACTGAGGAAGAGTGGCCAGTTAGACTCTGGCCAGTGTCCAGTGAAATAAAAAACAAGTAACTCAAACTATGTAAAAAAGAAAAGTCACAATGCAAATTTGCATACGTATATTAGAAGGTCTGAACTTGCAGACACTAGCCAGTGACAAGGGCCCTTTGAGGAGTGAGGCCATGGAGGGGACAGCTTGAGAAAGACAGGGCTCCAGAGTCAGCAGCCTGGATACCAGAGGTCACAGGATGGGGGATGAGGAGGGGGTTGGCGGGCCCACAGGAGCTGGTGAATAGGGCCTCCTGGGGGTGAGGGTGCATGCAGCAGGTGGAGACTGAGGGGCAGATGTGGGTTTCAGGGAAGGAAGTTGCAGCAAGACCAAAGCTTTAGGCCTGGCCAGAGCTGCCCTGGAAAATGGGTTCTCCCTGGGGGAGTCTCCCTGCCGTGGGAAGGGGGCCCACTAGGAGGCCCAGGGAACCGATGCCTTGCACCGTGTCCACAGATGGGGTGCTAAAACAAGAGGAATTTATGTTCTCATCCTGCTGGAGGCCATGAGTCTGGGCTCAAGGTGCAGGCTGGGTTGGTTCCTTCTGAGGCTGGGCCGGGATTATTCCAGGTCTTTCCTGTGGCTTGTAGATGGCCACCTTCTCCCTGCATCTCTTCACATCGTCTTCCTTTGACACAAGTCAAAATGTCCAAATGTCCCCTTTCTGTGAGGTCATGCTGGATGAGGGCCCACCTGAATGACCTCATTTTAACTTGATGACCTCTGCAAAGACCCTGTCTCCAAATGAGGTCACACATGCTGAGGCCCTGGGGGTCAGGACTTCAACATATGGATTTGGGTGGGGGACACAATTCAACCGGCAGCACTTACTGAAGATTACACAGCTGGTGAGAGAAGGGACCTTGTGCAGCCTCTATTAATAGATTCTCATATTAAAAGAGAAGTCTCATGCAGAGAAGCAGAATTCCCTGTACACACACCTCAATCATTTCTCTCCCTTCTCGGCAGCAACGATATTATTGGTGTGTGCATCTCTCTAGATCTTTTCCTGTGGAGGCATATGCATAAATATACGTCCTGAGGAGGGGGGCAGTGGCAGGCTGTTTTTAAAATAAAATTTAAATCCCTGTTACGGTGAAAAACCTGGCTAATGAAAATAACGTTTCAAAACAGACTGAGGCGTTTTTGTGCTAACTATGGTGTTCTCTGTCTCATTTGCAATGGAAAAGTCCCTTGCTTCAAAAACATACATTATTAAGAGGCCTTATAATACAAACCACATTTTCCAATTCAATAGCGTACAAAGTCAGCCAAGCAAAGACAATGTAAGCTAGCTTCAAAAGCATCTTGCTCAAGAGTGAAATTTGTTCGGAAGGGCAACATTCTAATCCGAGCCGTGGAGTAGGCTGGTTGTGGCGTTGCTGAAATTTTAGCCTCCAAAATGAACCCCTTCGGTAATTGAGAACCTATTAAAGGAGCTTAAATGCAGTTTCAGATATTGCATTTCCTGATTAACAAGGGTATAATTTCTTGAAGAAAGAAAGGAAAAAAAGGGTTCTGTTAATATCGTTGGTTTTCCTGAATTGGCCCTTGTACAGCAAGAAAGGCCAGGGGCTGCTGGCCTGGGGGGAAGCTGATAGGGACACACTTGGGTGGGAAGAGGGTGTTGAGGGCCCAGCAGGGCAGAAGGAGGAGGTCCAGGGGAGTCTGTCTGGCCTGGCCACCTGAGTTCTGTTTGGACCTCGAGACCAGCTGAAGCCACACCTCCCAGCTGATAACCTTGGTCTTCACCTGCAGTCAGCCTCCTTGGTTGCAGGTGCTGAGCTAGAGCCATCTCTAGAACATGCCTCCTCCTCCTCTGTCCAAAAGCTCCTCTGTCATTGGAGACATACCCCCATGCTTGCCCTCTGGGCAGGCATCATCTGCAGCCCCTGGCACTGCTTTTGGCCCCCTGAGGCCTTGGGTACATGCCTCACATCTCTTCCTCCCTTCTTGGAGTCTCATCTCCATCACGTGTCTGTGGGTGGCTGGTCCCCACCTTGGGTGCAGAACCCTTTAACTTCTCATTTCATTCCAATAATGAGGACACAATTTTGGCTGCTCTGATGCAGACCCACAGTAACCGTCACCGCAATGAGGTGGAAGTTGACTTTTCATCTGTGGGAGGGAGAGTTGGGGCCAGTGTGATTACTCTGCTCAGGCTCCTTCTGGTGTGTGGCTCTGCCCCATCCCTAGGTGTGACCTTCATCAGCACAGTCCAACTGAGCTCACAGCAGGTCTATATTTCTACCAGGGGAAGGAAAGCAGGGGCTGTGTCCTTCCGGTGGCCACATTGCTGGCCACACCTAGCTGCAAGGGAGGCGGGGAAACCTTCTACCACCTCTCCATGGCCACATGCCCAGCTAAGACAGGGCTTCCACCACAGTGAGAGAGGAGGAGAATGGAACCCGGGGGCAGCCTGCAGCATCCCCATACCTCCCCTCAGTTGACCACACCTATGTCGACACCTGTCTAGGAGGAACTTTCTCCTGCAATAATCCTCAGCCTCCAGTTTCTCAATCTTTTCTCACGCCAGCCTTACCGCTGCAATTTGGTCTCAAAAATATTAATCACCTCATCCCACTTCCTTGCCCTCAAGAGCTGTTGGATTGGGCACCAGAACTGCCCTTGGACAAGCTGTGGCTCCTTCCTCCCTCCTTCCACCTCAGTGCCCTTCCCAAGCATGTTCATAAGAAGGGGCTCCCAGCCCCTACCTGCTTCTGCTCTGTGGGCGATGCCCCCTCACACCCTGCTTCTGCCTCTAGGACAAAGGAACTGAATCCTCAGCAGGAGAGCACCCCTGTGCCAAACACCCCACCCATCCCTGTCTCTCCTCTCTCCAACTTCCCTCCCTAGCCCCATCTCCCTCTCTGTCTCTCTTGAGTCGTCAACCTCCTTTTTTTCTCTCATAAATATGCAAACCTGCTCCACTGTCTCTCACCCTCCCTGACCTTCCTTTATTCATTTACTCTTTCAACAGATATTTTGTATGTGTGCCTACTACAGACCAGGCACTTCCATCTCACACCAAGATTGGCTTTTTTTAAAAAAACACACACAAATATTTTAGTTTTTAAATAGAGCTGGAGCCTAGAAAAACAAAAACAAATTTCAAAGTGCTCTACACTGAACAGCATAAGGTGAAGCTTCTCTCTCCTTCTCTCCTAGTCCCTCCCTCCCAAATCACAAATTATTATCAGATTTTTCAGCATTTTTTTCTGGGGGAAAATGCATATGTGAATTTAAAGCACTCTGTTTTGATTTTTTTCACTTAATTTGTAGAGACAGTCTCCCATTGACACAAAGTCATCTTTCTACTATGTTCTATTTCTGGCTGTAAGGTGTTCCCATCTGTGGACTCATCACAATGGATTCCGCCAGCATCTAATGAGGGGCATGCTGGGGCTCCTGGCATTTGCTACCCTCCCACCCCAAGCAGGAACCTCACCAGTGGGATCCTGGGGGTCACATCCAGCCCGCTCTGAGCCAAGGGCACCCTGATGGCTCTGTTTGTGTTCACCTCTCCATCCCCAGCCCCAGTCCTGCACCTGGCCCATAGCAGGTCCTTGGAAATGCTTGAGAATGAAGCTTCACGAGCTACTTGCTATATTCTTTCATTTAATCCTTTTGGCAGTGTTTTAGTGTTTTGAGATAGGGAAATGTCATGCCCTCACTTTACAGGAGGGGAAACCAAGGCCCCTTGTCTCTTCCTGTCCACCCAATGGCTTTCCTTTTGACTCACACCCTGCCACAGCCACTCATGCCCTGAGGACATCCCATCCTTCCTCCAGGCCTCACCTTTGACTGTCTCTGGACGTTCATCCTGGCTAAGGAAGCCACTGTCCACCAGGCAAACCCTGCGCTGCACTCCCCACTAGCCAGTTGCCCAGTCCAGGGAGTTTTGCCTTTTGTGGGCTCTCCAAGCTGTCCACTTCCCCCAGCCCTCCCACTCCTCCAGATATACCGCAGCTTTGAGTGAAGCCATCAATCCTGGCCACTGTTACTCGGCCTCCCTGAGGGTTAGCACTCTGCCAGGTACCCCACAGTGTGATATGGACATACTCACTTTAAAGATGAACCCCTGGGAATCCCCCCTTGAGGCTAAGATCTGGAATACTCCTAGTCTTATTGAAACCGCCTGTCCCATCCCCATGGGTAACTTCAGTCCTGAAGTTTGGACAAGTCATTCCCTTGAATGATTATGATGGACTAGATAGTCTACGGTGTCTACCTTTAAATATATTTCTCTTCTTGTTTGTTAGAGCCTCTGTTAGTGGCTGAACTGTATTCTCCCCAAATTCATATGTTAAAGCCGTAACCCCCTGTACCTCAGAGCATGACTGTATTTGGAGACAGGGCTTTTAAGGAGGCGATTAAGTCAAAATGAGGCCATTAGAGTGGGCTCTAATCCAGTCTGACTGGTGTCGCTCTAAGAAGAGGAAATTTGGACACACAGAGAGATACCACTGATGTGTACCCACAGAAGAATGGCCGTAGAGGGCACAGCTCGAAGACGGCCACCTGCAAGCCAGGGAGGGTGCACTCTGCAGAAACCAGCCCTGCGGACACCTTGATCTCTGACTTCTAGCCTCCAGAGCTGGGCAAGAAAGAATTTCCGATTTGTGTGATGGTAGACAGTCTGTGTTCTTTGTTATGGCAGCCACAGAAAGCAAATACAGGCCCCCCATCCAGTTCATCTCCAAGTCCTGACAGTTCCACCTCCACACACACAGGGGAAGGGTCCCACCTCTCTCTAACCCTATAGATATAACCAAGCCACCGTCACCACCTCCCACAGATGCATTTCCACTCAGCAACCAGAAAGCCTTTTTGAATCCCCAAACCTGCCTCTGGCTTTCCAAAGCCCCTAAGCTTGGCTGTGACCCTCTTGGTGGCCTGCTTATCCCGTCCTCTTGTCCTGTTACTCTCTAGCAGCCATCCTGACTTTCCTTCAGTTGGTTCTTCTCATTCCAGATCTTCTAGCGCCGGCTCCTTTTCATCTCTTAGGACTGGGCTGCAATGCAGTCTACTTGGAGAAGCCTTCCAGATATGCCTCATCTAATAGCCCACCTCCCTGGTCACTCTTCCCACTCCCTTTCTTCTCTCCTCTCACAGTGCTTATCACCATCTGCCATTGTCTTGTGTTTTTCGTTTTGTTTTGTTTTGAATCAGAGTCTCACTCTGTCACCCAGGCTGGAGTGCAGTGGTGCGATCTTGGCTCACTGGAACCTCTGCCTCCAGGGTTCGAGCGGTTACCCTGCCTCAGCCTCCCAAGTAGCTAGGATTACAGGCACCCACCATCATGCCAGGCTAATTTTTGTATTTTTTGTAGAGATGGGGTTTCACAATGTTGGCCAGGCTGGTCTTAAACTCCTGACCTCAAGTGATCCACCCGTCTCGGCCTCCCAAAGTGCTGGGATTATAGGCATGAGCCACCGTGCCCAGCCTTTTGTGTGTTTGTTTTCCAATTTGTATGTCCTACCTCTGCCCCATCCCACCAACTAGATTGCAAGTCCCATGAGGTCTACACCAGGCTCATTTTGTTCCCTGTTACATCCCTGGGGTGTAGAACAGTGCGAGGCACGTAATCGGCACCCACTGAATGCTTGTTGAAGAACTGAATACTTGAATGAAGAGACATTCTCACCACTGAAGTTATAGGACGTTATCTAGAAACAGTAAAGACATGCTCACTCATTTAAGCTCTCCTAAATTAGAATTTGAAGTAGAGAGAGAAAGAAGTTTGTCTTTGTATTTAAGCAGAATTAAAAAAAGAGAAAAGAACTTTCTAAGCAAATTATCTGTGTAAACAGGGAATATGTTTCACCCACTTAATAATGAAGTCCAGCAGCTCTGGTCTCAACTCAAACACTCTTAGAAGCTCTTTAGCAATAAATATGCAAATTACAAATTATTCCATGTTCCTGTTGAAGCTCTTACAGGGCTCTAGAGACTCAGGGGCCCAACCTCTCTTCCCTAGGTCCCTGTCAGCAACAATAATGAACGTCCTGGGTGGCAGTGGACATGACTCTTTATATGGGACCGGAATTCCGACTTTTCCGGAAGTCAGGCTGCCCCTAACCACCATCAGAGGCAGAAGCACATGTCTCTGAATTTCCCTAAGGCAGCATTTACAGTCCCTGAAATATTGGGGGTGGGGTTTCTAGCAAAATGCAGCTAGCCACTTGGTCATGTAGGTTATGATCTTCTCAGAGATTTTCATGGTTACCTCGAAGTGATTTCCTGTGAGAGGCAGACAGAAATGCAAAAGTATTGCAAGACTGTGAGAGAAACAACAAATCCAAATGCTTATCATCATAAAAGCCCAGGCACTTTCACTCACGGGCAAGTTGGTCTTAATTTCAGTCTGTGGGTTGCTGTTAAGGAAACTGGAGCCCATCAGAATTTGGTTAAAGCTGATGGGCCAAGCAGTAGACTTCAGTTTCAAACTATCTAGAAACCACACCCAACCACCAAAAACACATGTTAAAGCAACTCTGATTGTACATTTCAAAGAACAAGTAATTTTGTTTTACTGTGGTCACTGGTAATTCCAGGCTAAATACAGCCATGTCGTGCTCTCCTGTATCTACACATACTTTTGGAAAAGAGTAGGGCTGGGTATGAGCTATTGCTTTTCTTCACTCTTTCTATATGATTTAACATTGAGGCTTGGGAAAGGCAACTCGTATTTTGTTTTTAATGCACATTGAGCTCTAGCGATAGTGAACAGCAGGGGTGTACAGCACATATATTATTTAGCTAACTGCGGGCATGGTCTCAAAATAAACTTTGTAGACATATTGGTTAGCTGCTTTGGTTGTAAGCAACAGAAGCAACATCTGACTCATGTAAGCTAAAAAGGGACTTCTTGGATGGGCATGGAGCCAAGGGATGCTCTGGGCGTGCAGTTGGTGGGAACCACTCTGCAGTTTCTCCAGGACACTCAGTGGGCAGAACGTGCTTAGCTTCTGGTCACTGCACTTAAGGTTCAAAGTCCTGGGGCAAGCATCCCATGGGCCTATCTGGAGACTCACACCTCAGGTGGAGATGAAGCACCTTGACTGACAAGTCCTCTAGGACTGGAGTCAGTGAAATTCTGCTGTAGCAAAAGAAGGAGGAATGGAGCCCAGGCAGGCAAAACTGGTACCTGTCCACTGCAGTTTTGTTTCTAGCAGAGAAGGACTTGAGATGAGGGAGAGGAGAGAGCAGATTGCTCAGGGCAACGCCTCCATGGCTAATGGTACCAACACGTAGCTCAATGCATATCCCTGGCTTTGGTAAAGGATCCAACCTTCCCTGGCTCTTCTCTGTGATGAGCAAGAGGTCTTGTTGCCTCTGAGACAACCATGTGAACAGACTGTTAGCACCTCAGGGCCCCCAGGGAGCTGTGAGTTCTGGGCGTATTGGGTCTGGACTTTCACACATTCTGGATGGTTCCTGAGCAGCCATGAGCCCACCAGGTGCTAGTCTTTCTAGGCTTCTGCTTCTTCAGCAGCACCCTAGCCCCATGGCATCCATTTCTTCAGGTGTCAAGTGGTGATAGATAGCAGTACCTAAACCACAAGACAGTTGTGAAGAAATAACATAATGCTCCTACAGTGTTTCATAAGGGCAAGTACTCAATGGATGTTAGGTATTGCTGACATTGATCCACCCACAGCTACAGCATAGCCTCAGTCACCCTAGTGGGGTTCCAGTTCCCTGTTCTGAAGCCCCAGCCACAAGACTGAGGGCACCTTTGGCAAGCACCTCTCCTCACAGCAGGGAGGGCACAGGGCCTTATCTAAACATCTGGATGTTTAGGGCCCCGATGTTCCCCAAATCCATTCCCAGGAACATCAGTCTGCCTAAGAGCGTCTGGACTACCCAGGATCCCCAATTCTGTAGGTGATCCCACTTCTGACTCCAGGACCAAGCCCTGAAGCCAGCTCAGATTTCACTTCTCCAACCTCAACCTCTGTTACATTTCTAACCAGCCGCTCTTGCTGAAGTCCTAGCAAATTCAGGAGGTAACAAAACTGTGAAACTGCAAACCCAGCCCTTTCCTTGAACCCCCAGCCTCAGATGGAACTGATCCTGTAGAAAATACAGACAAAAACGTAGAGACAAAGAAAGAATTTTCTCATAATTCCACCTCCCAGAGATAACTGCTCATTTAATATGTTTTCTTTTTTTATTTAAAAAAAAGATGCCTCCTCCATGAAAATATAATTAGAATCAAATATACTATATTGTGTTTCTTTTCAAATTAAAAAAAAATTATTATTATTATTATTTTTTACAGAGACATGATTTCCCTGTGTTGCCCAGGCTCATCTTGAACTTCTGAATTCAAGTGATTCTTCCACTTTGGCCTCCCAAAGTGCTGGGATTACAGGCATGGGCCACTGTGCCTGGTTCATTGTGTTTCTTGTTCTAACATTATGCCATAAATATCCTCCCATGTTAGTCAATTTTTTTGGATATATAATTTTTTATATGCATAATTCCCTCAAGATGTATTTAAGTCATTGCTTATTGTTGGGTATTTAAATTCTGGCCTCCTGGCCTCCTTTCCCTCTCTGGATCCCTGGATATGGTTTGGCCCTCTGCCACTCACCTTTCAACTGTTGGATGATCACGTTACTTCTCAATTTCCCATTTCCTAGAAACACCTGGTGCCATCCCACCCACCAGAGTGGGCCCTTTGGATACAACACTAGGCATTTTGGGCAGAATTGCAACCCTGCAGAATATGTGCTGAAGTCCTAACTCTAGTACCTCAGATTGTGACCTTATTTGGAAATAAGGTCATTGCAGGTGTAACTAATTAAAATGAGGTCAAACTGGAGCAGGGTGAGCCCTAAATCCAATATGACTGGTATACTTATTAGAAAAGGAGATGACACACAGTGACAGAGATGCACAGGGAGAAGAAGTCCACTTGGCAATGGAGGTAGGAACTGAAGTGAAGAGTTTAAAGCCAGGGAATGCCAAGGACTGCTGGCAAACACCAGAAGCTGGAAGAGGCAAAGAAGATTCCCTCCTACGGGCTTCAGAGGGAGCACACCCCCAGTGATACCTTGATTTTGGATGTCTGTTGTTCCAAGTCCCCCAGTTTATAGTACTTTGTTATGGACAGCCCCAGGAAACAAACACAAACTCCCCAAATTCCCACTTCCCAGAAACTCCTAGTACCATCCTAGCCACCAGAGTGGGCCATTTGGATACATCCCCAGGCAAAAGCACCCTGAGTCCCCTTGCACCTCTGGAAGCAGGAATTTGGGCTTCTCACCTCTTTACCCTTCTCTACACCCCCATCTTCCTCTGACCCATCCAGACACCATTTCTGTCTCTTTCTCCCCAGCCAAGCTCCTGATATCCCAGAAGGAGAAGGTAGCTTTGTAGCCACCCAGAAGAAGCAATGTAGCAGGTCCAAAGGTTGGAATCTGTAGGGCAGTGTCCTGTCACCTTCATAAATGGTATGAGTGACATCTACTGAGGACTTGCTCTGTGTCTGGTCTGCAGTGAGCCTCCCACACGGACAGTCTTATCTACTCAAGCAGTCCCATGGGTTAAACATCATTTTGCAAAGGAGGGAACTGAGGCTTGGAGGGATTAAGTGGTTAGTCAGTCAATAGAGCAGTTGGAATGTGAACCTGGGCAATTGAATTCTGGAGCCCAGACCATTCTGCAGTCTTTGCAGATGAACAATTAGGATTCTTCTGTCTTCAGCAACTCTCAGATTAACATTTAATTGGGGTTTTAAAAAACTGTTCTTGTTAGCATGTCTGTGGTCTCCTACTGCAATCTTCCCCATTAAGCCATGTTATATAAACAGTCAGCTCAGATGCCTCCAAGTGTGTGTGTCTCCTGGTGTCTAGGTTTTGCTTTCATTCATGATACTTTCAAAGGCATCAGGGCAGGGAGGTATTTGCATGAAATTGGAGCTGAACTTTCACTGGAGGGTGGCAGTTGAGGCATGAAACTTGGTGGCCCACAAATCTGGGTTGCTGGGCTTGCTGGCTGGATGACTTGAGTGCCTGGTATCTGATATGGTTTGGCTGTGTCCCCACTCAAATCTCATCTTGAATTTGTAACTCCCACAGTTCCCAGGTGTCATGGGAAGAGCCTGGTGGGAGGTGATTGAATCACGGGGGCGGGTCTTTCCTGTGCTGTTCCTGTGATAGTAAGTCTCACAAGATCTGATAGTTTTAAAAACAGGAGTTTCCCTGCACAAGTTCTCTCTCTTTGCCTGCTGCCATCCATGTAAGACGTGACTTGCTCCTCCTTGCTTTCCGCCATGACTCTGAGGCCTCCCCAACCATGTGGAACTGTAAGCCCATTAAACCTCTTTCTTTTGTAAATAGCCCAGTCTCGGGTATGTCTTTATCAGTAGGGTGAAAATGGGGTAATAGTGTTCATGGCTTAGAGACATTGTGAGGATAAAATGAAGTAATGTGCTAGCACAGTGCTCTAGCTGTTTTTTCTCTGAGGTAAATTGGTCTTTCTCCCTCTCCCTGACTCTTTCCTTTCCTCTCCTTCTCTCTTTCCCTCTCCCTCCCTACACACCCCCCCAACACACACACAGCCCCCCCCCAACACACATACAAAGCGGTAATTTATGGTAGGAATATCTGATCATCTGTTCTCCCCTCTGGGGAATATATATACTTGCTAGTAGCCCATGCACCCCTAAATAGGTTTCAATGGAGTCAACATGAAAGAGAAGAGAAACAGCAACTTCTGTTTCAGGAAGCTTGGGTGAACAAACAGCAAGCTGAAAAACAATTACAACATATACAAGAGACAGCTACTTTTCTGTATATAAAGAGCACTTATAAATCAATAAGAAAAATGGTTTGAACCATTTCATGAGTATGCGTGAGTGTGAGTGAGTATGCGTGTGTGTCTGTGTGTGCACGTGTGTGTGCATGTGCATGCATGCGTGTGTGTGTGTTTGTGTGCTAATATAATGATGGGAGAAAGATGTGAACAGGCAGTTCATTGGAAAAGCAATACAAAAGGACTATAAAACACAAATACATGCTTCTCCTTGCTCATAATATTATAGGAATCCAAATAAAAACCACCAAGCATTGCCACTGGCATGATTTTTAAGAAGTAATAATAGCAAGCGTTAGTGAAGATGTAAGAAATGAGTGCTCTCCTAGGTCACCATGTGGGTGGTGCTGCTACAACTCATTTGGAAAAAAGGCTGGAGGGAGAATTTAGCAAACACACTTTGCCATGGCAATTCCACTGCTAAGCATTTCCACTAAAATCTGCAGGCGAAGGGGAGGCTAGCAGCAGGGAACAGAGTTCTAGGCAGAAGAAACAGCATATGCGTGCATATGGAGGTTGTGTTGGGAAGGAATGCGGCTGATGGACAGGCTGGTGGGCCCTGAGTGACTGCTTCACGGTGGTGCTTCCAGCCCAGCAGCCACTATCCTCTCTAAGAAGAAATAGAGGTTATCTGTGAAGTGTGTGGAGACAGCTGTTACATGGGGATCAAGGAGCATGCGGAGGGGAGAGTGCAGAGAGAGTGAACATGGCTGAGACGGTGTCCATAAATCAAGAGAGACTCCAGCTGATGGACTTTACATCTTGACAGCATGCAAGCATTTTAAATCTCAAAATGCCCCTTGAAGTGGTTGACATCCTCAATTAGATGTTGGCATTGGCGGTGAGGTGAAGAGATGAAGACCACAGAGCAGAGGACTGGCGGAGGGGAGGTGGCTGGGGAGGCCCCAGAGGAGCTGAGGAGGGCCTCGGTGGCAGGGCCCTTCAGTGCAGCTGTGACTGGGGTTCCCGTCTGCTGCTGCTTACATTATGTTGGATGTATGAGTGATTACTGAGTACCTACTATGTGCCAGGCACTATTCTAGGGACCGGGGAAAGAACTGTCAATAAAACAGGCCAGGCCTTCTTCTTGTGCAGCCTACTTCATAGTGAGGAACAGACGTTAAACAGGGAAACAGGTAATGGTAGGCCACGGTGTACGGACAGTGAGGGGTGTCGTGCAGAAAGGCAGAGCAGGGTACTGGGAAGGACTGTGTGCACGCACATGAGTATGCGTGAGTGTGAGTGAGTATGCGTGTGTGTCTGTGTGTGCGCATGTGTGTGCATGTGCATGCATGCGTGTGTGTGTGTTTGTGTGTGTGTGCGAGGGGAGTCAATGAGTCCATTTTAGCCTTCCGGGAAGGCCTCTCAGAGGAGGTAACATCGGAGTAGATACCTGAATGGAAGAAGGAGCCAGAAGAGTGTTCCAGGCAGAGGGAAGAGAGCGTGAAGGCCCCCAGGGAGTGGTGCTGCCTATGTGGAGGCCAAGCCAGGAGCTGCCCAGGTAGTTGGCGTTGAGTGAGGAAGCAGGCAGGACCAGGGCGGGCAGGGTGCTGTGGGCCACGTCAGGGCCTTTGGATTGGATTTCACTCAGGGGTACTAACATTCTTCTCGTTTCCCTGATGATGAAACTGAAGACAACACTATGGTATCAATGGGCACAGACGTTACCTCTAGTTTTGCCTGTCAAGGTTTCCAGTTTGCAAATGAGTCTAGCTATACCCCTGCCTAGCTCTTCTTGGGCAAGTCACCTACTTCTCTGGGCCTCAGTTTCTTCATCTGTCAAATGGGAGTGAAAAGCTTCACCTTCCAAGAGTGTTGTAAGATGGGGCTAACAACCCACCTCAAACGCTGCTGTAAGTCAGGAGCTGAGCCTGGGCCCTGGCGGACACAGAGAAGACTCAGTAAGTACAGCCCATCACTGTCACTGTCATTATTACCAGGCTCTGAATGGGGGCAGGGAGAAGCACGGGACCGAAACAGCTGTTGATAGCATATGTGCTGGCTTACAGTTAGACACTTTCAGGGCTGGAAGCAAATCCAGGTCAACTCCTAGCCAGTACTACTCGCATCATCCAGCTAGTTCTTGGATGCCTCTAGTGATGGGGAATTTACTACTTCTAGGGGCATCTCATTCTTACCCTGCTTTAAATCCTTCAGTGAACACTCCATTGCTCTTGATATAAAGTCCAACTATTTTCTGAGGCCCTGCAACCCTCCAGGAACCACCGCCTGCCAACCCCTGACCTTGTCCACTGTCCACCACTTGGTCCCTCACTCTCTTTTCTTTTGCATCTAAGCTTTGCACATACTAGTCCTTCTGCTGGGAATTCTGTCTGTTCTGCCCCCTCCTCATTCACTTAGCCCCTCCCCTTTTTTCAAGTTCTAGGTTACATATCACCTTTCTAGGGAGGCCTTCTTGAACCTCCCAGCCTGGGCTCGACACCCCTAAAACTGCTTGGGAACGTGCTCATCAGTCTTGTAATTAGTTGCTCATTTAAGATGCAGTTGCCCCATTTTCCATGAAGGTGGGGAGCTGTCTGATTTTTCCTTCTGTCTTCTGCATCTCACACCAGTGAGTGGCACGTACACAGGAAGGCACACAATACATGTCCACTGAATTGAGACTCTGCCAGTGCCTCTCTGCTAGACAAGTCTTCCTTTTTTTTTTTTTTTTTTGGTCTGGCTCTGTTGCCCAGGCTGAAGTGCAGTGGTGCAATCTTGGCTCACTGCAACCTTCTCCTCCCGGGTTCAAGCCATTATCCTGTCTCAGCCTCCCAAGTAGCTGGGATTACAGGTAACTGCTACCCACCACACCCACCTAATTTTGTATTTTTAGTAGAGACAGGGTTTCACCATGTTGGTCAGGCTGGTCTTGAACTCCTGACCTCAGGTGATCTGCCCGCCTCAGCCTCCCAAAGTGCTGGGATTACAGGCGTGAGCCGCCGCGCCCGGCCCTAGTCTTCCTCTTAGCAAGCTCACCCTACTCCAGCAGTGAGCTCTGTCAACACCTCCACTCTGCAGACAAGGAAGCTGATGATGGTAGCACTGGCCACAGGGCTGGGGCAGAATGACAGGAGACAGCAGCAAGAAGGATGGAGCCTGGCCCTGCATGGTGTCGGGGTTAAACCCAAACAATTATTAATTTTATTGCTGTTGATATCATTATGATAGTCAAGGTGTTCTCATGGGGAAGAAAATACAGCACCTGCCAAAAGGAGACAGATGCTAAGTGATGCGTACAAGCTCAAGCTGAAATGGCAACTTCCTGAGAGCAGGGGCTCTGGCTCTTTCTTCCCCACATCTGGGGACTTTAGGGCAGTATCTGACTCCCTGCAGGGACAGCACAGAGGGTTCACCAGGTTCTCAGTGCTAAGTCCTGGCCATATACCATCTCACTGAACACTTCCAGCACTCCCTGAGGTCACGGTTATCACCATTCCCAACACACTGATTGGGCCACATGCTCAGGGAGGCTGCGTGGATCCGGGTGAGAGAACAGGAAGGTAACAAAGCCAGGGTAGGACCCAGGTCTGTCTAATTCCAAAACCACCCTCCGTGCCAACTTCAGAATTCACTTCCTTCTCAAGAGTCCCCCAACTCAGCCTAGCTGCCCTCACACTCAAACCAATTTTAAAGGCTTCTGCTTCGCTTCGCGTTGGGCTATTGATCTTCATTTTCCAGGCTGGTTTTGGCATGAACCACTGTATCTTGGAAGTTTTATCAGGGGCTCTTTCTGATTTTAAGCTTTCATTAGCACAGTTAACTTCCAATACGCTGCAAAAATATTTCTTCACATGTAGCTTCTAACTGCTTTGCCATCCAGATGGTTTTGAAATCAAGGAAGCTGCTACATTTGCCTGGAGCTGGTTGTTTTGCATTTTGTGACCATAGCCGTGGTCAGAAGATGAGTGACACAGCTGGCCACAGTGATTCGTCTTCGAGGAGCACATCGCAAAGCAGCAAGAGGAAGTCTCCACGGATCATTTTTTTGGTTTGTTTTAAATAACTAATGTGATTATGGGTTTCTATTCACATTAGATTTTTGGATGAGTGTATTTAAGTAATTTTCTTTAGTTTTTATTCTGGGTTTCAAAACAGAGCTCCATGTCAACAACTAATTTATTATGGAATAGCCTGTGATTTTGACCTAGTTAATCTGACTCTAAATGATAACTTGCCATCACAAAGTATATGGCAAGAGATAAAAGCAGAGCTGAAATTAGAAAAAAAAAAAAAAAATACAAGTGCGAGAAAAAAAGGAGAAGCTATGGTTTCTCATTTTCCCCCTCCAGCACAAATTGTTGAGTAATGAGATTTTTAAAAGCCAGAAATTGCTGTGGAGTGAACCAGTGCTGGCAGCTGGAGAACTGGCACCAGACACATGTGGCCTGACAGGGTTTGAAGGAAGGCTCGCTGCAGTGGGTGACTACCCATACCGCAGCCTGGCTCCTGCAGCCGCCATGCAGACACGTTCAGATACAAGAGGGAGGGAGAGCAAATGGGAAAAATCAACGTCCAAATTAGAAACTACCTAAGCCATGCTGTTTTTCTTGGGGCCCCACTGTGCCTTTGATTTCCTGATCGTTCAGAGCAAGAATAACAAAATCCGTCTAACCCAGTGATTTTGACAGATTCATCTGAAAAGCTACCCGTTGGGTTTGATCTGTTCATACCAGTGATTCTTAACTGGGGAGCCACTTTATCCCCTGGAGACATGTGGCCATATCTGGAGACTTTTTCAGTTATCATAACTAGGAGGAGGTGCTACTGGAATCTGTAGGAAGAAGGCAGGGATGCTGCTAAGCACCCCAAAATGCACAGGATGGGCCCCTCATCCCCAACAAAGAATCATCTGGTGCCAAATGTCAATAGCGGTGAGGTTAGGAACCCCTAACGTGTGTGTACTCAATCTGAATTCCTTTGGTGGGGTGGCTGGTGTGCCATTATGTATATAGTTTCTGGAACCTGGAGATATGAAGTTCAGGCCTGCCCAGCTCAGGCACCTAAATTATGTAAGTAGCTGAAGGATTAATTGGGTCCCGTTTCCTTTCACTAAAGCAAAAGGATCTCATCACCTGGTGATGCAGCCAGTGGTGAAAAGAGCTTTTGAAAGAAGCGTTCAGCTGGGAGCTGCAGCAGCAGGCTGAACGGCATCCTCCCCCTTTCTGGTGGCTGTGTTGGAATTGAGGGCAGGTGGACCCGGAAGCAGGCTGCCCCCTTCTCTCGTCAGCCCCCCAGGACACTCTTGGCTTCTCTGCTGTTGAATCTGTCTCACTTCCTGTGGTGAAAGGTCACCGAGGAGCTGGGCAGCAAGACTCCCCAGGCGCCAGCCACGGTTCTACACTCACAGTGATTTTATTGGCATGACGGGAAGCTCGGGCCTGCCAAAGACAACAGTCCTGTGCTGTGACTGAGACTGCAGGCTCCTGGGGCATGTGTCCTACCACTCTAGACTGTCCCATTCCCACTGGGTGCAACGGCCTGGAAGAGGTGGATGACAGCAGATGGACACCCGGTTTCCCCATCCTGTCCTCCCTATCTCAGCACCCAGCAGAGGCGCCCTTCCATGCCTGGCCCCCTCTCACCCTTTCCAGTTCACATTTTCCTGCCCTTTCTAAAGAAGCAGCAGGGCTGAGGTGGTCTCTTTTCATGCTGGTGATCAACTCTGTGGCCAAGGGCAGCTGTGTGACCTCTCGCTCCCAGGCTGCCAGGGGAAGCGGCCCCTGGATGAATGTCCCTTTCCACATGTGCGTCTGCAACTCTTCAAACTGCGGAAGCGCCCTCCCTCGACCCTCATTCACACCCTTGCCAGCTCTTCCCAAAACAGCTTGCCTGGAAATACGGGGGCTGGGAAGAAAAGACTGTGATTGAAGAGCTCCTCGAGGTGACTTAGACTTAGCTCCTTGCCCATGCTCCGTGGGACCGCGCAGCCCCTCATTACCCTGGGTTCTCGGCTGCCATTCCCTGAACGTGAGCTCAGGGCCAGGCCGCAAGTGGAGTGCTCTTCCTGCACGTGCTCCCATCATCTTCACAACCATCCCAGACGGAGGAGGGGATTTTGTGAGGCCATTTGACAGGAGAGAAAGTCAAGACTGAGAGAGCAGATGGCCATGCTTACCCGAGGCCAGACGGGTTGATACCATGTTGATCTGGGCTTCCCAACCAGGTGGTCTAAGCCCAGGGCCAGAATTCTTGGCCTTTCATCATGTAAGGGTGCTTGGGGATGAGCCCCCAGCTGGGCACACTTCAACTGTGGTTACTGTCATTTTTGTCAGTGGTGACTGGCCCCTGTGATGGCACACTCCAGTCAGCTGGCCTTTGTACAGTTTTGTCTACCCTACTCCCCACCCCCACGAAGAGCCACCAGGAACCCCTTAGACCTGGAGAAGGCACTGCCTCCTCTACCAGGGGTTCCTGAAGTCCCTTGGTCCCCTTTGTCAGGCCTGCTGGGCACAACTCGAGCCTGGGGTCACTGTGCGCTCCCTAGCTTCTCCCCAAGGCCTGCTGCAGGACGAAGCCCCACCCCGCACAGGTCAGGATTCCGTGGGCACGAAGAACCCCAGGATCCTTGGTCTGAGTGACCGGGGCTGTCCAGTACCATGGGGGGCTCAGTGGGTCTGGGATCCTCCTGTATCTTCTTGGAGGCCCCGGTCCCACTGGGCCCAGCGCAAAGGGCAGCTCTGGGTACCTACAGGCCAGGCTCCGACTGGCGCAGAGCGTACAGGGGCGCTCACATGGTGCGGTGACGCGACTCCCTTCCGCAGGGCCCAGGAAGCTCCTGGAGGCGCGCAGGTGCCGGCCAGGTGAGACTGGAGAAGGGAGCGCAGGGCGCAGCACAGCGGCCGCGTGCGCCGGCCCGGGGCCGTAGTCCCCAAGGGCCCTTAGGGGACATCAGACGGCGAGCTCCCTCCCTTCCGACCTCAGCCAGTTTGCCGGATGGGGGAGGGTGGCACCTACCTCCGAAAAGCACCAGGACGCAAGCGTAGGGGAGCATGGCTGCGAGCATCCCGGCAGGGCTAGCAGGACAGCCCGCTGGGCACCGCCAAGGTGCGCAAGGGGAGGCGCGGTCGCCGGCGTGCAGGCTGTGGTCCTGAGAAGAAGTTGCAAGGGTCCTGCGCCCCCCTCGGCCCTCACACGCGCTCAGCCTCCCCGGCTGCTGATAGTTGTAAGCGGAGCTGCTCACTCATAGGTCCAACTCGCCAGAAGAGGTGGAGACAGCCCCCGGCGAGGCTCGCACACCCGCGCAGGGCGCACAGCCCCTGGTGCAGCTCTTTCTACCATTCAGATCCCCAGCACTCCCCCAGATGTCTGTCCCCTGGCCGTCGCCTTCCCCAGAGTCTTCGCAGTGGGCAAGGAGGCCTTCCCCAAACTCTGGTACCTGCCAAGCCAGAGCGATGCGCTCCTTGCGTCAAAGCGCACCCCTAGCCAGGCGGTTCCCTGGAAGGTCAAGCGGGGCAGGGAGTTCCCCTTAGCCCCTCCAGTCCTGGGACCCCTGAAGTTTCTATTCAGGTCTTCCAGATACTCCTGGAAAAGTCGCGTCAACTTGGATCCCAGCAAACCCAGAAGCTCAGTGAAAGTGGCCAACCCGGTCGCTTAGAAGCCAGCCACGGCCTCTGTCTGTAAATGAGGCCCTCAACCCCTCCCCACCACACCCAAACGCATCTAGGCGAAGTGTGGAGCCGACCAGGCGGGTTTTCCTCCTCCTCCCAACTCCTCCTCCTGCTCCCCCCACCCCCACTCCCCAAATCTCATCTGAGTGAGTCAGCTGAGGGTGGCAGCTCAGAGGCAAGGCAGCCGTGAGGAGGAGGACAGGCTGGGGGACCCCAATGGGTCCACTCCGGCCCCCACCCCAGGCACTGGGACTCTGGTGGCACCCTGGGTGGCAGGCAAGCCTTGAAGTCAAGTGCACGAGCCTTGGAAAGGAGGACAGGGAGAGTTATGGGATTTATGAATGAAGAAGAGAAAGAGAATCACTCGGATGGGAAAAGTTAACTGGATTGTTCCCACCTGCATGGATCACCGGGTAACAGAAGTGGGACCGAGGGGGCAAGGCTGCGGGCTGGGGATGTGCGGGTTTCCTTGCGTTGCCATAAACCCAGAGACAGAGAGGAGGAGATGGAAAGAAAAAGGAAAAAGGGAAAGAAAGTAAGAGGAGAGAGAGGGGAAAAGAGAGGATGAAGAGAGACAGAGAAGAGAGACCTGAGAGAGGGAGAGAAAGAAAGAGACAGAAAGAGACAGAAAGAGAAATGAAAGTGGGGAAAGGGGAAACAGGCAGAGAGAGTAAGGGGAGGGAAGAGAGAGGGAAAAGGAAGGAGGGAGTGAAATCAAGAGAAGTAAAAAGAGAACCAGTAAGGAGGAGAGGGGGAGGAGAGAGAGAGAGAGAGAGGAGAGAAGAGAGAATAGATAAGAGGAGAGAGAGAGAGAGAGAGGAGAGAAGAGAGAATAGATAAGAGAGAAGAGAGAAGACAGAGATATGGCCTCCTTTGGGAAAGGTTTGGAGAACTGGGCCAGGCCCATTTCCCGGGGCTCACCAGTGAACAGTCCACCTGCCCCTCTGAAGCATTTTATAGACTCATATGTCCCACTTTTGTGAGCTGATCATCCCACAGAGGACCAGGGGACACCACCTCACCCTTTGATTTCTTACCAGAAACTTGGGTGAGGCTTCCAGGAGCTACAAGAGCCCTTCAGTCCACCCAGGGACCCCCGACGCGGGCCCATGAGCTGTCCTTAGCTTTCCTCCTCTCCAGAGGCAACAGGGAATAGGAAAAAGCCCAGAGCAAGGCCACAGCACAACCTTATGCAAATGGAAATGTGAGGAAAACGATCAATTTGCTTCCTGAAAATGACATTTTTTTTTCTGGTTTCTATGAGACGCGAGGTGGCCTTCCTGAAACCGAAATCGATGTGAGCTTTCCCTGGCAGACAATGGCTACAGGTCACATGTTAAATTCTCATGAAAGGGATAACTTTGTGGGCAAGAGGAGAGCTGTGCAGGGTGATTATTTATAATTGCATAATTGTGATTATTTGTTCAATTATCTGTCTTTCAATGTACAAAATTTACCATTATGGGTAGTTTAAAAACTGCATGCTAAGGTCGGGTGCCATGGCGCACACCTGTAATCCCAGCACTTTGGGAGAGCCAGGCGGGTGCATCACCTGAGGTCAGCAGTTCAAGACTAGCCTGGCCAACATGGTGAAACCCCGCCTCTACTAAAAATACAAAAATTAGCTGGGCCTGGTGGCAGGCGTCTGTAATCCTAGCTACTCCAGAGGCTGAGGCGGGAGAATCACTTGAATCTGGGAGGTGGAGGTTGCAGTGAGCCAAGATCGTGCCATTGTACTCCAGCCTGGGTGAAACTCCATAGCAAAAAAAAAAAAAAAAAAAAATTAAAACTACATGCTATTCTGGCCATAATCATTGGAGACTTCAGTCTCTGGGCTTTCTGGATGTGGGTGTTTCAAAGTCCCAGGCGGCTGATGGGGGTTCAAGCATTAGTGGCTTTTCCCGGGGAGGATGGGTGTTACACTGATGTCCTATGTAGGGTCATAATTCAGTATTTTCAGAACTTATTGTACTGCTATTAGAGGTACGAACTTTTCCACAAAGTATGGTGCTTGTGTATTAATAGTTGTATTGGCTTATTTATAAATGAGAGGATTTGCTGATAATTATTGAGACTGTGGCATGGGCCAGGTGCTAGGTGGGTTGAGTACTTTATATGCATGTACTTTATATCTGAGCAAATTGACAAGAAGTAGGAATTATGGTCAGGCCATTTTACAAACTGGAGCAACTGAGTTCAGAGAATTTGGGCCACTGTCCTGAGGCCAGGCAGCTGGAAGGTGGCAGAACTCCCAGGTCCCTGCTTCCGACCACCGTGCTGTGTCTCCAGGACATGTCCTGTCTCACTGGGTTGTCTACTCCTTTCTGAATCTGAGGACCCCAAAAGAAAAGGCCTGTTTTAAAATAACAGCTTCTCTTCAAAGAGGTGTGTGAATAATGGGGGAAACATAATTCCAAAGTACTTTTTGTGTCCAGCCTGGGCAACACGGCAGAACACCATCTCTACAAAAAAATATAAAAATTCTCCAGGTGTAGTGGCACAGGCCTGTAGTCTCAGCTACTAGGGAGGCTGAGGTGGGAGGATCTCTGGAGCCTGGGTGGTCGAGGCTGCAGTGACTTATGATTGTGCCACTGCACTCCAGCCTGGGCGACAGAGCAAGACCTTGTCACACACACACACAAAGTGCTTTTTCTAGATCCTAGCTAAACCCCAATTGTTGAGGCTGAGAGTTACAGGTGGGCCCTGCGCCTGCTGCGTTCTCACCCTTGCGATGGGGCAACACTTGGGAGGATGTGGGAGGATAAAGGGCACCGGAGGCTGACGGGTCCAGCGCTCCTCACTTCCCAGGTAAGGAAACAGAAGCACATTGCAGGTGAGCTGCCCCTGTCAAGGTAACACAGATTTTACCCTACAAATAGAAAAAAGCAAAGAAAATGGACAAATAGTGTTTGAACAAGGCTCTCCTCAACTCACAAGGAGATCAAACAAGAGCAAAAGAAGGAACCGAAGCTAAAACTCACTTATTGTCTTCAAACATAAATTTATTTTTAATCAGAAAAAGAAAAAAGTTATGTTGTCCAGGTCTTGCATTTTGCTCAAGGAAGGGTGATATACGCTTGGTTCCTGACCTCTTTCTTACCAAATAATCGCTTGAGAACTTTTGAAATGGCAGCAATCACAAAGCTGTTCTGGGGAGAAGCCCCAGCTCTGTGTTGGCCGTGAGTCACATCTGTGGGCATTATCGCATCTTGGCCTCTGTAGCTGGGCTTTTCTGGGCTGTTCACTGCAGGGGCCCTCCCTGGGTGCTCAGAGCTGCTGGGGCTGAGGTTTTGCGAGGATTCAGGGGATCTTGCTGGGTGTGAGGGAAGCGTCCTTGAGTCAGATGTCCGTGAGTGAGAGCCAACCTTCTTGCTCCATGTTTATCTCCCGCACCACCTCTTGCCCCAGAATCAAAGTCCAGACAGAATCAGGAGGAAAGTGTTGCAGAGCAGGGCCTCTATTCCCTCCCCCTCCCCTCCAAATGCCTACCTCTTCATCCTTGTCCCTGTTAAAAACACCATGGGATGATAAGATCACCCCACAAAATCATGCTATAAAATGGTCTGTTTCCTCTGCTTGTTATCAGGGGTATCTGATCAAAGAAATGGTGCCCAGGCCTGGTTATCTAATAACCAAATAAACATCCAGGCAGCCTCCTGGGCCAAGAAAGTTGGTTGGGGCAGCTCTGGATGAAGCAGGGGACAGGCTGGGGTGGGCTGGGCCCCTCTTGGTGACCATTTCTGCCTCCAGAGTGAGCATGCTGGCTTGGCCCGAGTCGACCAGATCCTTACAACAACCTGCATATTACAGATGAAGAAACTGAGGCAGGAAAACCAAGTCCCTGTCCTTCAGAAGTGCCTGGTGTGCCCCTGAGCCTAGCACATGCCTTGTGCATAGCAGGGGCTCACTACATGTTTGTTGAGTGAATGAATGAGAGAACAAATGAACTATCACAGAATGAGCACTGGGTTTATCAGAAGACCTGAATTCAAATCTTAATGCTACCATTTAGCCACTCACCACGGCCCGGTGCTAGAAGGAGGCAAACTGGTTCCCAGGGCTCACCATGTAACAGGCACTCACTCTCGGGTGGGCACAGGTGCAGATAGCCCCTCCAGGTGAATGCCTTCTCATAGTTTGAGCCCTGGGTGCCTCCCCGCAGTCCCAGCCCTGCAATTCCCTCTGCAGCTGTTTCTTCCTCTGTATAGTAGAATGAAGCTGTGCCACCTGTAGGAATTAGAAGACCATGTCCAGGAATTGAGCATTGGGTGCAGGGTCCAGTCTTCTCAGGCCCTGAAACCCCATGGTGAGAAGTTGAAGGTCACACAGCTGGTATGCAATGGAGCCTGGATGGAAAGACTGTCTGGGTCTGGAAAGACTGGCTGGAAAGACTGGCTCCTCAGCCTGAACCTAAACCACCTAGGTCCTGAATGGCATCTTGTTCACCTGCCTCTGGGAAGGCAGGTTGTGGAAATACCTTGGGCTGTCTGGGAACTCACCCACCAGCCCTCAAACCTGCATAGGTCTTCTTGCTCTATCTGGCTGTTGTGTGTATGGTAGGGGCTGGGGGAGGATGGCGTTGGAGGGCTTAACCTAACACCTGGCACATAAATGTTTAGTGAATATGTTTTGAATGAATGTATGAATTCAGTAGATGAATGGATGAGTGATTGGGTAGGTGGATAGATGTGTGAGTGGATGGGTGGATGGGTGGCTGGGTGGGGGGATGGATGGATGAATTGGTGAATAGATGGATAGATGGATGGAGGGTGAGATGGATGGATGGAAGGACGAATAGATGAATGGGTGGATGGATGCATGGATGGGTGGGTGGATGAGTGGATGGGTGGTAAGTGGGTGAATGGGTTAATGGGTGGATGAGTGGGGGGGTGGATGGATAGATGGATGCATGGGTGAATGGGTTGGTGGATGGATAGATGGATGGATGAGTGAGTGGGTGAATGGAAGGGGAGGAGGATGGGTAGGTGGATGGGGGTGAGATGGATGGGTGGATGGATGGATGGATCAGTGGATGAGTGGGTGGATGGGTGGATGAATGGGTGGATGGGTCAGTGGGTGGATGGTTTGGTGGATTAATGGGTGGATGAGTGGGTGGGTAATTGGATAGATGGATGAATGGGTGGGTAGGTGGGTGAGTTAATGGGTGGATGGGTGCATGAGTGGGTGAGTAAATGGGTGGGTGGGTGGATGGGTGGGGAGATGGGCAGATGAGTGATTGGGTAGGTGGGTAGATAGGTGGGTGGGTTAATGAGTGAGTGAATGGATAGGTGGATGAGGGAGAGAGTGAGTGAGTGGTTGGGTGGATGGTTGGGTGGGTGGTTGGATAGGTGAATGGGTGAGTGGATGGATAGATGATGGATGGGTAGGTGGGTGGGCTAATGGGTGGGTGTGTGAGTGGGTGAGTGTATGGGTGGGTGGATAGGTGGGTGTGTGGATAGATGGTGGGTGGATAGGTTGGTGGGTGGATAGGTGGGAGGGTTGATAGGTGGGTGGGTGGGTAGGTGGATGGATAGGTGAATGGGTGAGTGGATGGATAGGTGATGGATGGGTAGGTGGGTGGGCTAATGAGTGGATGGGTGTGTGAAAGGGTGAGTGGATGGGTGGGTGGGTGGATGACTAACACTCCTTTTGCCGTAATTGTTGCTCTGGGTGGTGCTCACACCGAATGGTTTGTTAATTTTTTAGTAACAATTCATTAATGTGTTAACTCAAGCTGTGGAGACACATCTTAATCCCTGTGCACTTAAGGGGTGCTTTCCTACAAAGGCGGGGCCTTGTGTTCTTCCTGCGAACAGCCACAGCACCAGCGTGACAGGCAGGTGCTGCTGAGCAAAGAGCAAATGCCTGCTCTTATGTGGCCAGCCTTGTTTGCCTGGGAGGTTTGGGGATTTGTTTTTGTTAAATTTCTGGGTCCCCAGCCCAGCTCAAACTGCTCACTGATGCCAGGGCCACTCACGGCAGGCTGTGGAATGGTGGCTGAGCAGCTGAGTCTGGCACCAAGAGCTTCATCAACATGACACCCAGACAGGTCCCTCTGGTCGTGGAGCTGACCGTTTGATGCTATGTAGACCCACCAGGGCTTGCAGACGGTCTGTAGAAAGAACGGACTGGCTTGGTTCATTCTACTTGGGAGGCAAGAAAATTCAGCCTGAGCGAGGGCTTCTGTTGATGCAGGATGGAGGAGAGGCTGCCCACTCATGGCGGAAGGAAGGCTTTGGGCGTCTAATGGGGCTCATGTCTTGGTGCTGCCCTTCATGAGGTACATGACTTTGGGCCTTTGGGCACAGCCTTCTGAGCCTTGTGTTGCTCAACTGCAAAGGGAGAATCCTCAGGTTTGGGGAAAATGTAATGAGATGACACAAGTAAAGCCCTCAGTGTGGGGCCTGGTGGGCTGCAGGTCTTTGGTAAGAGGGCAGATGTCGCCATTATTTCAGAGGGGACTGGGTAGGTTTATGGATGAGTGGCTCATATCACCCAAGACCCCATGTTGGGCTCAGCACTGCAGGATGTTGGAGCTGGGAGGCCTCTGCAGACCAGGTCCACTCATTTTCAAATGACCTCTTGGGAGTCACCTAGGGAGGAGAGGACAGGGAAGGGAGGCAGAGAGGCTGATCTCTGAGCATCCTCCTCCCCAGTGTCATCTCAGGGTCACCATAGTGCTCTTCATGGGGTGGGAAGTGGTGGCCTCTAAGTGGCTATCAAATGTGAAGACTGCATAGAGGGATCCATGGCTGTCGGAGCAATGAGATACGTGATGACACAGAGAGATCCGGAAAGCGCATCATCTCTTGAGCAGAAGAGCACATTCATATAAACCCAGAACACAAACCTGCACACAAGTGTTGCTTGCATTTCACGTGTGTGTATCTAAGGCAATCCATTAGACATACTCCAGGGAATGTCTTTCAGGAGGAGGAAGGAAGGAAACGGGTGTGGAGATGGGAGCGGGGGCAAAGGGAAAAATTTATACAATAAGAAAATAAGACAGATGAGGGTCCCAACATAGACCAAGGTTGTTAGCATGCCATGAACTCAGTAATGTTAAATGCAACTTCCTGTGACTGCGATCCAAAAAGTATGGTAAGCAAAAGAGACTATGGAGAGACTGAGGCACAGCAAGGGGCAGAGGGATGGCCAGAATGGTGGTTGGGTGTCACCCAGACACTCAGGTCCCTCTGGCCGTGACACTGACAGTCTGGAGTGATGTAGATCCACCAGGGCTTGCCAAAGAGCATGGTTCGGTCCCCATCCTCTGATGTCTGCTCGTGTGTGCAGAAGAGCTGCTTGGAGCAGGGTCTTACCTTTCTGTACCCATTGGCCCCCCACTCCCATCCACCAGCTGGGTCGCAAGAAAAGGCAAAAGCTATTGTGACAGATTCCTTGTTTTGAGAGGCTTTTGTTGAAGGGGGGAAAAAGGAAAGTTAGGGAACATGTGTGGCTTCAACTTATGTCAGTTATAAAGTTTATTGTTAACCCCCATTATAAAAATCAATATACGCTCCTCATATAGGATTTTGAAAGCACTGAGTTTCTTATTTCTCTCTCATTGTAAAATTAACAGTGTTCCTAATATGCTACTTGGAAAATACAAAGTGCAAAGAAGAAAAATGAAAGTTATGTATAGTCCTTCAGCACAGGGACAACCCCGGCTAACGCTGGGATGGATGAATTTTATATATGCATATAAATATTCTCATCTGTGGTCAAATTTAATAATGTGAATGCCTTGATAAACTACTAATTCCTTAATTTCATCTTTTGGGTTAATTTCCTAGTCTTTAAGGAACTGTTAGATGCAAGGCTATGGGTAGTGGGTGGGGGAGGGACATGAAAAAAGAAATCTTATTTTTTGGCCAAAATATCCTGCATGTTGGATTTGCCTTTGTTTTGTTTTGCTTTGAGCCTTCCACCTTGTTAGGCAGCTGTTTGTACACTTTCCTCTGCTTTGGATTTCAGTCTGGAAGCAGCACATTGATTTTAAACAGAAATACCTTAAAAAGGTGGTGTTTGGGGGTTTACAATCCCCCCACCATCAGCTTGCAAGTGGTTGGTTCTGTTCTGGCTGGCACGTTATGCCAATAAGAGGCCTGGTGTATCACCCAGGGAGCAGGTTAGCTAACTTCAAGTGAACAGACGGCACTCTCTGTTTCTTTTCTGGCCATCTGCCTAGTTTGGGGGGTCTTGGGGAACTGGAGAAGCAATATTTGGGGGTGGGGGATCTTACAAGTGCTCACAGCACAACCCAAGCCTAAGACCTTATTTTTCCCTTCCTTCCCTCTTCTTTTTTTTCAGTTTACAATTAACACTCAGGGTTTAGTCTCCACCCCTCCCTCTTGAAATGGAATTTTTATCTCTTGATTCATGCTACAAGATAAAATCCCTGTTTATCCAGTTGCATGAATAATTGATAAGCTCTTTCCAATTTGCCAGAAGCAACTTAGCCGTCTCGCCTTGCGGCCTGGAACCCCTGGCAATTTCCGGAGCACCGGCAAGAGACTTTTGCACAGTTTCTGCTTGGAGTCTACTGACTCTCTCTCTCAGAGGTGGGGGTTTATCTCTTGATCCTGATTCGTGAGTTACAGATGAGGCACTGAAGGTTCCAGCAACGGGGATGCGTGGGGCCGGGGGAGGGAGGGAGGTGCACATCAGAGTCCACTTAGATTTTGTGAACTCTTGTCTGTGACAGGTGTGGGCCTGGATTCCACTGGGAGCACCCCCCACACTCCCCATCCAGGGCTGGCAGTTTCAGAGTTCACAGGATTCATTGACCCTAATCTGTTCCCTGATAGTTTAAAGCAGGCCCAAGATGTGAAAGCATTTTCCTTCCTGCATATTTAATGGACTTAATGAGATAACAATGAGAATCTGTGTTTAGGCTCTGTAGCGCATTTGGCTTTCTGGCCATGTTTATATGATAAAAGGCAGTGGGCTGTTATTTATGCGCTTAGCTGGGTTTTATTCTTTTTAAACAGGTCTGGACAGCTACTTGTTATATTTGGCTCATGCTAGCTTAAAAAAGGAATTTATGGACCTTACTGCAGAACGTCCCAATTCTTCAGGCCAAGGTAAATGCAAATTGGGGTTGTAGTGAAGTTGCAAACTGCCCCCAAGAAAAAAAGTTAACAAGATACTGTTCCTTCCATCCCTGGCCTCCCCTTGGTTCCCTGACCCCAAAAGCCTTCCCACCAAGCTTCAGGGTGACAAACGCTTGGATGTGATGGGGCTGAGATTTGCTTGTGCCTTTGTTGACGGCCGGGCACTTTTATTGAAACTTGTTGAAAGGAGCTAGCTTCAAAGGCTCCTCCAAGACTCTATACCATACGGGGAAGCAGGGCTTTGATTCAAGGTACTCACGTCTATCAACCACGGGCATTCATCGAGTTTTCTCTTTCATTTGGGGAAGGAAGGGAGAAAATGAATCAGAGGCTGATTTTTTTTTTTTTTTCCTGGGCTGTTTTCCCCAAGCTCCAGGAAATTAAGAAACACGCCATTGGTTTTAGCAAATAATTTGAACAAAGTAAAACCAGATCTCCCACCAAAGTCCAAGGACCACGAGGGGTCTGAGTGCCCCTGGCCCTGTTTGTGGACTCTGCGGGTCGTGAAGGAGCCACGAAATGGGAAGAGAGCTATGGGTGATACAGGATGGTGTGCGTGACAGTCTCCCCTGTGTCTTGTTTGCTACCATATTTATCATAGCTTAGATGTTTGTGGCCTGGTGGCGCCAAAGAAAGGTGAACACAAAGGGTTTTTGGGGCGCCATGGCCCAGACCTTAGCCTGAATGTTGTGGGAAGCTGGTGGGTGTCTACATGCGTTGGTGAAGACCAGTGGGCATCTCCTTGGAAGCCGGTCTCCAAGATGGCTCTGGATGGCTCACTCCTGCGTCTTGCCAAATCGACCGGGTCCAGCTGTGTCTCTAGGGCTGCATGGCTTATTGAAAAAGAGAGTGTATGGTGGATTTCAAAATCCATATTCTACAAAAAATGTAAAAGGGGCAGAGGACGGGAACAAAGAAACCAGTGCTGGTGATCCTGTCCCCACAGTAAGGTCTGCGCTAGTGTGGACATGGGACAGGGGCCAGCTCACCGTCGTGTATGTGATTTTGATGTTTGTATGTTTGTTGTACCACACGAACCAGTCTTGGATGGCTGTTCTGAGTAAATGGGATGATGTGAGTAAAGCCCCCAAGACCAGAGCTTGGCACAGGGCCCTGCTGAATAATGCTGACTCGTGGTGATGAGGGGAAGGAGGAGGCAGGATCCGATGGGTGAGGAGTCCAGGCTCCAGTGCAGCTAAATCACCGTCCACCAGTGTGATCTCAGCAAGCCTCTCTCCATCTGGACCTAGATAGTTCACCCATTAAACACTCCAGGCACATTGAAGGGAGATGAACAGTGTCCAGCATGGTTCTCGGCTGTGAGAATCCATACACTCTCCTTTTCAACCCTACAACGTTCTGTTGCCTGGGGTACAGGTTTCTTTCCTCTTTTTTTTTTTTTTTTTTTTTTTTTTTTACTTATTACAAAGTAAAATACAGTCTTATAACATAAAACTAGAAACCAGAAAAGCCCACCACACAGTCATTCATTCAACAAATGCCTATTGGGAGGGGTGGGGGATGAACCCCTGGTGGAAATGGGGTGAAGCCATGGACTTTCTCTGGGTGTGATGAGGGTCGACGGAGGGCTTTGAGCATCCTCAAAATTCAGAAATCTGTTCTCAGTCATCGGCAACTGTACCAGGAGAGGCAGAACTTCCGAAGTTTTCTGAAACCAAAAGCCAGCGAAAGTGCAGATTTCCTGAGAAGGAGTGAAGCTTAGGGCCCTGCCAGGCAGTGATGCTTTCTCAACTTTGGGGGCAGTAAAATGTACAGATTCCAGGGAAGGAAACCAGGAATGAGGCTGCAAAGTGTGCCTCCTCTGGGAAGAGGTCAGGGAAGCCCAGCAAAAAGCTGCTGGGGACCCAGCCAGGCTGCCTCCCTTGGAGGCCCAGCCTGAGGTGTGGTGTTTCCCACCAGAGATGGCAGAAATGATTTCAGGTGCTATGTAGATAAGCCACGAACTATCATTGAATCTTTTCTTGGTTGTATTGTTAAAGAAAAAGTCTCTGTTGGGAGATGGTGTATCTTCAACACCACTTAACACTTGTCAAGCTCTCCTTTACTGAGGTAAAGCAGTCCTCAGGCTCAGAGCTTGTGACCAGGGAGCAGTGTCTAGCCAGAATTTTATTTCGATGCTTTGTTTTCATTGTCTTTAAAACAAAAGATGGTTATCTTCCATTTGCCATGAAAGATACTACTTCCCATTTCTGTTTTTTACCCATTTTTCATTAAGGTATAATTTGCATGCAGTCAAGTCTCGTCTTTTTAGTGTACAGTTCTGTGGAATTTCGATAAATGTATCCAGTGTGCAACCATCACATCAAGATATAGAAGGGTTCCTTCACCCCTAAATCCTTCCTTGGGAATGATAATCTCTCTTCACCCTCAGTCCTTTGCAACTAATAATCTGTTTTCTTTTCCTATAGTTTTGTCTTTTCTAGCATGTCCCATAAATGGAATCTTATAGCACATAGTCTTTTGAGTCTGGCTTCTCTCACTTAGCAGAATGCATCTGACATCAGTTCACATTGTGCCTGTATCAGTAGTTCATTCATTTTTAATAATGAGTGGAGTTTAGTTGTAGAGCTACACTATAATTTGTAGAGGGACATTAGGATTGTTTCCAGATTTGGCAGTTACAAATAAAGCCCCTATAAATGCTCACGTACAGGTTTTTGATGAGCATCGGTTTTCATTTCTCTTGGGTAAGTACTGATAAGTAGGATTGCTATGTTGTCTAATACATGCATCTTTAACTTTGTAAGAAACTGACAAGCTGTTTTTCAGAGTGGCCATGCTATTTTGCATTCCTACCAGCAGTGTATGAGAGTTCCAGTTGCTCCATATCCTCATCAGCACTTGATGTTGTCAGATTTTCTTTCTTTTTTGTCTAATGAGTATGTACTAGTATCTCATTGTCATTTTAATTCATATTTTCCTGATGACTAATGATGTTTAACCCCTTTTTATGGGCTTATTTGAAATCACTATGTTTTCTTTGGTGAAGATTTCAAATCTATTGTCCATTTTAAAATTTGAATTGTTTGGGTTTTATTATTGAACTTATTATTGAGTATTTACATATTCTGGATACAAGTTCTTTTCTAGATATGTTATTAGCAAATTATTCTGGTAGCTTTCTTATTAATTTTCTTAATGATGTCTTTTAGAGATTTTATTAATTAGTCTGTTGTCATACTGCTAATAAAGACATACCCAAGACAGTAATTTATAAAGGGAAGAAGTTTAATTGACTCACATTTCAGCATGGCTGGGGAAGCCTAAGGAAATGTACAATCATGAAGGAAGGGGAAGCAAATATGTCTTTCTTCACATGGCAGCAGGAAGGAGAAATGCCATGCAAAAGGGGGAAAAGCCCCTTATAAAACCATCAGATCTCGTGAGAACTCACTCAGTATCACAAGAACAGCAGCATGGAGGTAACTGCCCCCATGATTCAATTACCTCCCACCAGATCCCTCACATGACATGTGGGGATTTTGCAAACTACAATTCAAGATGAGATTTGAGTGGCAACACAGTCAAACCATATCAGAGCTGATAGGTTGTTAATTTTGATCAAGTATACTTTATCAAGTTTTTCTTTTGTGGATTATATTTTTAGGGCCATATCTAAGAAATATTTACTTAATCTAGGGTTATAAAGGTTATCTTCTATGTTTTCTCCTGAAGGTTTTATAGTTTAAAAATTTACATTGAAGTCTATTATCTATTTTGAGCTAATATTTTGATACAGTATGAGATATGAATGGAGGTTCATTAAAAAAACATATCCAATTATTCCAACACCATTGGTTGGGAAGACTACTTCTCAACCAATAGAATATTTCTATTCTAACTTTATTCTTCTTTTTCAAGATCACTTTGGTTATTTTTTCTTTGTCTTTTCATAAAAATTTTAGAATCTGCTTGCTGATTTCTACAAAAAACTCTGCATTATTTGTAAGGCAGAGTCTTGCTTTGCTGCCCAGGCTGGAGTGCAGTGGCATGATCGTGGCTCACAGCAGCTTTGACCTCCTGGGTTCAAGGGATCCTCCTCCCTCAACCTCCCAAAGTGCTGGGGTTACATATGTGAACCACCACATCCAGCCTGCCGTGGGTTTTGATTAGAATTATGCTGACTGTATAAATCAGTTTGGAAGAATTGACATCTTCACAATATTGTCTTTATCAATGTGGCGTGTCTTTACATTTATTTAGGTCTTTGATTTCCTTTATCATTGTTTTTTTGGTTTACAGCATATAGAGCTTGCATGTCTCTTATAAGATCCATACCTAAGTATTTTATAGGTTTTGGTGCTATTGTAAGTGGTATCTTAAAAAATTTCAATTTTCATTGCCAAGTATACAGAAATACAATTAATTTTTGAATATGGATCTTATTAATGTGAACTTGCCAAAGTCACTTTTTAGTTTTAGTAGCTTTTTAATAGACTATTTGAAATTTATATGTAGATTATCATGTCATCTGGCAATAGAGTTTGAATAATTTCTATTGACTTATCCTCAGGTTAGCTGATTCTTTTGTTATCTGTGTTGAGTTTACTAATGAGTCTATCAAAACCATTCTTTATCTGTGTGAGTGTTGTTTTTACTTCCAGCAGTTCCAATTGATTTTTTTTCTTATAGTTTCCCTCCTCTGCTGAAATTATGCATGTGATAATTCATGATGTTCTCATTTCCAGTAGAGTCTGTAACGTATTATTCATAGTTATTTTAAATTTCTATCCATTTTGTTTTTACCTTTCCAATGTGAATGTCCTTTTTCCCTTGTCTTATTGTACCGATACAGTATCAGACAGGAGGATGATATTGACAGCCAATATCATCTCTTGTTCTCAATCTTAAGAGAAAAGCATTGTCTTTCACTATTACGTATGATATTAGAGTTGTAGGTTTTTTGGTAATGTCCTTTATCAGGCTGAGATTGTTCTCCTCTAGTCTTCGTTTACTGAGAGGTTTTTCTTTTATCATGAATATGTGCTTATAAAATGCTTTTTCTGTATCTCTTCTGATGATTATTTGATTTTTAGTCTTCAGTTTGATGATATTACATTGAATATTGATATTACAGTGAATTACCTTGATTGAGTTTTTTGAATGTCAGACTATCCTTGCTTTCTTTAAATAAACCCCAGTTGGCTGTAGTGTACTATCCTTTTTATATATACTGGATTTTATTTGCTTGCATTTTGTTAGGGATATTATTTATATTCATGAGGATTATTGGGCTGAGTTTTCTTTTATTATAATGTCTTTTTCTGGTTTAGATATCAGGGTTATACTGATCCCATAAAATGAGTTGGGACATGCACCCTCCTTTTTTTGTATTCTGGGAGAAATTGTGTACAATTGGTGTTATTTCTTTCTTAAATATTCAATAGAAATAACCAGTGATTTGGGCCTGGAGGTTTTCTTTTTTTCTTTTTTCTTTCCTTCCTTCCTTCCTTCCTTCCTTCCTTCCTTCCTTCCTTCCTTCCTTCCTTCCTTCCTTCTTTTTTTCTTTTTTTTCCACAAGTGCTGACTGCTAGTGAGCGATATCTTTTTAGAAAGTTTTGGCCAGGTGCAGTGGCTCACACATGTAATTCCAGCACTTTGGGAGGCCGAGGTGGGTGGATCACCTGAGGTCAGGAGTTTGAGACTAGCCTGGCCAACATGGTGAAACCCTGTCTCTACTGAAAAAATACAGACATTGGCTGGGCGTGGTGGCAGGCGCCTGTAATTCCAGCTACTCAAGAGGCTGAGGCAGGAGAATTGCTTGAACTGGGGAGGCGAAGGTTGCAGTGAGCTGAGATCATGCCACTGCACTCCAGCCTGGGTCACAGAATGATACTCCATCTCAAAAAAGAAGTTTTAATTATGCATTTAAATTTCCTTAATAGATACAGGATTATGTATTCTTTGTAAGGTGATGTTCAGTGTTCAATCTTCCATTCCTCATATTGATCATTTGTGTTGTCCTTTTCCACTGGTCAGTCTTGATAGAAGTTTATCTGTTTTATTATTATTTTTTTCAAAGCAGCAGCTTTGGGTTTCATTATTTTCTTTTCTCAATTTCATTAATGTCTACTGTTATCTTCATTATTTCCTTTCTTTTGTTTATGATTGTTTCATCTTCGCTAAAGGCTTATTATTATTTATGTCTCTTTAAAAATTTTTAGTTGTTGACCCAAGTTTTATAACATTTAATAAAAAATTCTAACCTCAAATAATATACTACTTTATATCTAGTCTAAGAAACTTACAAAATATGCTAATTATTCTTTTCTCCAACACTTTTGTGTCATTGGTGTCATATATTAACATTTTGTTTTTATGTATGCTATGAGTACACAACAGCTTGTTACTACTTTTGTTTTTGCTACTACTTTTTTGAAAGTCAGTTATCTTTTAGATTAGGAGTTGACAAATTTTTTCTGTAAAGGGTCAAATAGTAAATATTTTAGGTCTTGTAGTCCACAAATTCTGGACTCTGTCATAGTGTAAAAGCAGTCATAGACAATACATACATGAACTTGTGTGGCTTTGGTCCAGGAAAAACCTTTATTTACAAAAACAGGCTGTGGGCTAGCTTTGGCCCACAGGCTGGGATACATTTTGGGTTAATAGTTTCTATTGTTGTTGTTGTAGTTTTAGCACTTGTATTGTCTTGTGGCTTGCCTGCCATCTCAGGGGAAGTCTGATGTAATTCTTATTATTGTTCCTCTGTATGTACTATTTTTCTCTGCCTACCTTTATGATTTTCTCTTTATCTTTAGTGTTCAGCAGTTTGAATAAGCCATTTCTAAGTATTTGTTTTGTTTAATTTATCCTGGTTGGTGTACTCTGAACTTTCTGGATCTGTGGTTTGGTGTCTGCCATTGGTTTTGAAAAATTCTTTTTGTATAATTTCAACTATTTTAATGTATTAATTTTTTTTTGTATTTTAATGTATTAATATTGGTTCCATGGCCCATAAAATGGTTTGCTTTGGTTAATGTTTCTTGTGTACTTGGGTGGAGTGTTTTATAAATGTCAATTAGATAACTATTTCTTCAAATATTTTTTCTGCCTCATTCTGTCTTCTCATTCTAGAATTCCAATTACCATTCTGCTAGACCATTTGTTATTGTCTCACAATTCTTGGATACCCTGCTTATTTTTAAAACTCCTTTTCCTCTTTGAGCTTGAATAATTTCTATTGACCTATGCTTAAATTAGTTGATTCTTTTCTTACCTGTGTTAAATTTACTAATGAGCCTATCAAAATCATTATCTTTATGAGTGTAATTTTTATTTCAAGAATTTCCATTTGATTTTTTTTCTTATAGTTTCACTCCTCCGCTGAACTTACCCATGTGATAATTCATGGTGTTCTCATTTCCGCTAGAGTCTATAACATTTTGATCAGTTATTTAAAATTCCTATCTAATAATTCCATCATCTGTATCATAGCTGTGTCTAATTCTGTTGATTTTTTTTGTCTCTTGTCAGGGTGTTGTTTTTTTCCCTCGCTTCTTTGAATGCCTCACATTTTTTTAATTGAAAGCTAGATATCTTACGTAGGACAATATATACTGAGGTTTTAACATCTGGGAATGGAGTATGTCTTTATTTCTCCTAGGACTTCAGTATAGGCAGTTGAGTTGGTCTATTTAGGAATTCAGCTATGTTAGATTTCATTGTTGGCCATAGTTGCTCCCAGTGTGCTGCCAACTTCAAAGTCCTTTTGTGTTAGTTTGAGTTTAAGCTGGGGGTTGGTTTGCCAGAGGATTTTTTTCAATATCTGCTCCACCCTCAGCTTTTAGTCTTCCTTTGTGCTTTGCCATAGATTGAGTCTCTCTCCTGTCTCTTGTCCCTCTCCCAGGAACAGACCACCGTTACCTGCTACTCCATATCTGTTTGCCTGGTAGTAGAGGTTGGGGAATATCCTCTGTTGTGCTTACTGTGTCTCAGTCTTAGCCAGGCACTTTGTGGTTCTGTCTATCTCCCAGTTACTGGTCTGGGCTTAGGATGCATTCCTGCCCACCCTACTATACACCAGGAATAGTGTGAGGAGGGGGGTTGCTGTTGTTGTAATTTCCCATTTTCATTAGTGCCCTCACGGCAGCAAGTTTCATTGCCCTTCCCCTAGACGTTTTAGGGAAATCCAGGTGAGGACTTGTGCTTTTTCTGCAGTGGTTTCTGTCCCCCTCCCCCAGTTCTATGCTGCAAGGGATGCTTTCTCAGTATTCTCATCTTGCCCTTTCCTATCTTTTTTGTGAGCACCCAGTTCAGCTGTGGAAACAAGCCTGCATATAGAGTGAATTCCTCTTACGTCTGTGGCTCTCAGAAGTGCCGTATAGTCTCAGCAGCCCATGCTCAGCCTTTAGCAATTTGTTAAATATTCTAGCTATTTTTTTTCCTACCAGCGTCTGATGGCATCTACTCCAGGTAAGCAAGTATTCCAGTCCTGGCTGTCCTTAGAGGTACCTATCTTTCCTTACATTTCAGGTTAGCTGCTTAGCTTGCAACCTCAGATCTCTGTTGGATAAAAGAAAAGTTGCAAAATTTCAAATTATCTGGCTTGGTTTTCTATTGGAGTAGTAAGAATGGGAGCGATGGTCTTTCCAGCATTCTACATCTGAAGCAGTTCAACTTCTTTTAAAAATAAACTTTCTCCAGTAAAAATAATGTGTCCTTTAATATATTAATGATATGAAGCAAAAAAAGCAAATACTAGGAAGCAAAGTCAATCATACAAAGCACATACAACAGGGCTTTGGAGTCAGCATTCTGTCTCATATTTTCTGTGTGACTTTGGAGAAGGTACTGGACCTTGAGCATCAGTTTCTGTTTTCTTGTCTATACAATGGAGATCGAATATTATCCAAAGAATTAAAAGAGCTAGTATAGAAAAAGTGCTTGGCTGATGTTAAGTGCGCCACTAAATTGATAAAATTAACAGATGTTATTACTTTACATGGATTTAAAGACCCTCTCTGCAGTGTGGAAGACAGTCCTAGATGCAGTTGGGAAATGAGGTGATTCTTCTCTGTATGATTCCCAAGTCTCCTGCACTCTGGCTGGCATAAGTGTGTGTGTGTGTCTGTGTGTGTGTGTGTGTTTATGAGAATGTTCACTGGTGGAATTCTCTGAAGTAGCTTCTGCCACTACTACCACCATTCAAAGCATACTGTACAGCAAAAGAAGGAAATATTTAAAAAGCGTGAGAGACAGTGAAAATATCCAGCCCAAGACCAGGTATGGAGAAAGCCCCCAGGAAACATTAGCAAAGTAAGGAGGGAATGTACAGATGGGAGAAGTATGTATGGCTGGGAATAGACCCCCCCAGCTTAGTCCCTGCATGTGAACCAGTAACTGTGTCTGGGTGACCTTGGGCTGGACCCTTGACACCCTTGAGCCTCAATTTCTCATTAGCAAGATGGCAGAAATCTCTGCTGCCCTCCCTTACCTCCTGTGATTGTTGTGAAGCTGCAAAAAGACCATGTCTGTGACCATTTGGAAACTCTACAAACATAACAGACATTAGTGTTAAAAATGATCACTCAAACCCATTCTGAAAGGTTGAGGGATACATGAAAAGTGGACCTTGGGGCCTTCTCAATTATGGCTTCAGAAATAGTTAAGGTAAAGTCAGGCGGCAAGTGATCAATGCTTCTCGATGCTTCTTTCCCAAGGAGGCACTCAGAGTTTTGCAGCTGCCTGACATGTTTCTTAACAAGTTACCTCCAACTGGAGAAACATCAGTAGTTGTCAAGGCCACAGTTTGTCTAGCTGATTTATACAAATCGGTGAAACAATATCTCCAGCCTATTCTTTGATCTTGGTTTGAAGCAAGTCATCTTAAACACTCATGGGAGCTGGAAGGAGATCCTTCATATAAATGTGTCCACAAATCTTTCTTGGTTGCTCAGGGTGAGGCCTCTGCTAGTTGCTTCGAAGGCCTCATCCATCATGACAGGGGGAATAAAAACCCAAGTTATGCTTTATTAACCTTGTTGATTGCCACCCTTGACCCAATTCAACCCATATCCAACTGCGTCAGGAATTTCTAACTCAACTTTTGCTGTAGTAAGACTGCACTTCCTCCGCCACAATCCTCTCTGCACCCTGCCTCTCTGGCCCTGGCGCCTCTCTTTAATCAAGAAGAGCAGCAGGGAAGGAAGGAAGATCGCACTGCTGGAGACCAAGTGCTGTGGTCATTAAGGGGGCCAGTTCTGAAGCCTGACTGCCTGGATTTGAATCCCGGGTCCAGCATATACTGACCTTGGGCAAGCTCTAGAAACCTGCGCCTGCCTCACAGTCCCCATTTATAAATTTATTTGGTGCATTGGTAGGGGTTATACCAGATAAACAGAACCAGGAATTTATATATATATTTAGGGGGCCAGTTCTGAAGCCTGACTGCCTGGATTTGAATCCCGGGTCCAGCATATACTGACCTTGGGCAAGCTCTAGAAACCTGCGCCTGCCTCA
>NW_012114666.1:218257-259097 GCF_000951035.1 Colobus angolensis palliatus | reverse complement strand
GGCAGGCTGACAGGCTGACAGCCTGGAGGCCTGCAGGGAGGAGCTGAAGCTGTGGACTAGACCAGGGGCAAAATTTCATTTTCCTCAGTGAACCTCAGTTTTGCTATTGAGGTCTTTCCACTGACTGGATAAGGTCCCCAGATTATTTAGGACAATCTTTACTTAAAGTCCCCTGACTGTAGACATTAACCCCTGGTAACTAGAATACTGTCAGAGCAGCACCTGCATTAGTGCTCGATGGAATAACTAGATACTAGAGCCTAGCCAAGTTGACACATTAAACTGACCAGCACAGATAGTGTAGAAAAGAGTATGAGGTACTACATGTAAAGTTTTCAGGCTGGAACCCAGAACACAGTGTGGCCTCAATATATATGAGCTGTTCTTATTGCTGTGAGGATGCAGAGAGAAGACTCCCAAATGGCCCCATATATAGTAAGTGCTCAGTAAACATTAGCGATTATTATGTCTTCAAAATTTCACTCAATATGCATCATTAATGTCAGGGCTGTGATGGTGGTGAGGACACTGACTACGGCCTATGTTAGCAAGTCACCTCATGTACACTCACACACACACTCTGTCTCTCACACACTTGCATACTCATATCCATACACATACACACACTCATACACTTACACTCACACACACACACATGGTTGATGACAAATGGTGACTTCATAGGGTGAGGACTTATGACGGATCTAGAGACTGAGGGCTTGGGGAGTGGAGGTTTGCAGGATGAGCGAGTTTCCTGGGGGAGGGGTGGTGGCTGGAGGGCCGGGCTATGGAAGCCCACAGCAGCTAGGACAGGCGCAAGCGTCAGTCCCTGGGCAGGGTCCTAGTGTGGTGGGGTGGGTCCCAGCCAAACCCTGCATATCAGGTCCTGACTATGGATGCTTGATTGCTTTGATTTGATTTGATTTATTTTTAATTTTATTTTTTTGAGATGGAGTCTCACTCTCTCACCCAGGCTGGAGTACAATGGCATGATCTTGGCTTACTGCAACCTCCGCCTCCCGGGTTCAAGTGATTCTCCTGCCTCAGCCTCCTGAGTAGCTGAGATTGCAGGCATCCACCACCATGCCTGGCTAATTGTTGTATTTTTAGTAGAGATGGGGTTTCACCATGTTGGCCAGGCTGGTCTCGAACTCCTGACTTCAGGTGATCTGCCCTCTTTGGCCTTCCAAAGTGCTGGGATTATAGGCATGAGCCACTGTGCCTGGCCCTGCTTTGATTTTATATTGGCATTTTTTTTTCTCTCTTAGTCTGAAAATAATTGTAAAAATTGCTTATCGGCCATATCTACCTATCAATCTATTTAAAAATAACATACCAACATTATTGCTAACAATATGATTATTCCTAAAAACAGCTCCAGATTTCTTTGCAGTTCTTGTCTCACTAGGGGTGTGCGTCCCTATCTGTGTATTTTAAAATCACCTGAAATGATTCTTCTCTGATTGGTGAAATCAGGAGGCGGCTAACCTTTACTTAAAGGCCAGATCACCTAGGTAAAAAATGAGATATCCTTTGAAAGCAACAAGGACAAGGTTGCTCAGCACGCATAAACCTGAGTGTTGTGATTGGTTCGTCTGGTCTGGTCAGGATACACATGCACTCCACATCCCCCTTGCCATCTTGGGTCCAGGCCAACTTTGCCTCTCACCTGACAACTGTCACAGCTTCCAAAATGGTCTCCCTGCTCCCACTCTACCCTGTGCCCTATCCTCATCCTTTTGTACTTGGCAGCCAGAGTGATTTCTTTTCCAAACTAAACTGTAATATCACACTGTAAAGGGGTTCAAAGAATTGTCACGAAGTCATGGACGGAATGGGAGGCCATTACCTAAGTGCAATGAGTCAGAAGCAGAAAGCCAAGTCACTGCATGTTCTCACTTCTAAGTGGGGGCTAAACAGTGGGTACACATGGGCATACAGAGTAGGGCAATAGACACCAGAGACTCCAGCAGGTGGGAGGGTGGGTGTATTAGTCTGTTCTCACTCAGCTAATAAAGAAATACCAGAGACTGGGTAATTTATAAAGAAAAAGAGGTTTAATGGACTCACAGTTCCACTTGGCTGGGGAGGCCTCATAATCATGGCAGAAGGCAAAGGAGGAGCAAAGGCAGGTCTTACATGGCAGCAGGCAAGAGGGCATGTGCAGGGGAACTGCCCTTTGTAGAACCATCAGATTGAGTGAGATTTACTCACTGTCACAAGAAAGGGAAAAATCCACCACCATGATTCAGTTACCTCCCACTTGGTCCCTCCCATGACACATGCAGGTCATGTGAGCTACAATTCAAGATGAGATTTGGATCAGTGGGAGAGGGTTGAGTGTTGATAAGTTACCTATGGGGTACCAAGTTCACTCGTCGGGTGATTTGGGTACACTGAAAGCCCAGACTTCACTGCCATGCAGCATATGGAGATAACAACTGCACTTGTATCCCCTAAAGCTGTAACAATTTTTAAAATAAAATAAAAATGGTCATATAGCACACTTCTGTGGAACTTCAACCCAGTTCAAGAAGTTGCTTCCTTGTCCCATCTAAGAAACTGTGCCTCCCTCACCCCCAGCAAGAGAACCACTGTTTTGACATCTCACATTATTATTTCATTTTACCTGCATTTGAATTGTCTTTAAATGGAGTAACTCAGATTTTATTCTATTGCATCTTGCTCCTTTTGCATAACTTTTTAAAGTGAGACACAACCATGTAGTTGTGTGTGGGTATAGCTCTGTTATTTTTGTTGTACAATATTCTATTTATGAATATGCTATAATTTATTTATCTATTTTGCTGTTGGTGGATATTTGAGTTGTTTCCTTTTTGGTGGCTACTACAAACAGCACATGTATGAATATTCTTGTCCATGTATACACCGCTGTTGGACAGAAGCAGATTTTCTGTGTTATGGCGTATATGTAGGTTCAGTTTCTATAGATACCACCAGTTTTCCAAAGCAGTGGTCCTAGTCCACATTCCCAACTCAGTGTATGAGAATTCTAGCTGTTCTATGACCTTGGATTATGTGCCATTGTCTGGGGGTCTTGTGTTTGTTTTAGTTTTGTTTCTTTAGTTTTTCCATTCTCTGGGTGTGTAGAGTATTTTACTGTGCTTTTAATTTAGATTTATCTGATGGCTAATTAGGTTGAGCCTCTTTTCATGTGCTTATTATTTGGACATCTTTTTGTGAAGTGTGCCTGTTCAAGTCTTTTGCCCATTTTTTTATTGGGTGTTTGTATTTTCTCTTGACTTGTAATAGTTCCTTACAGGTCTGGATATGACTCCTCTGTCATTTGTATGTGATTTGGTTATGAAAGAGAATCTGTTTAGGAAGTTGATCCTTTCACTCTCCTAGCATCCCTGTCTTCATAGGTCAGCATCCTTGAGAGTTCCTGGTACTCAGGCCTTTGAGTTCTCTGGCCTGTCTTTGGGCCACCCCATTCTGTGGCTTCTCCTTCAGCTATACCAGAGCCTCTAGATTGCCCTTCTCCTTGTCCTGGAATCTGACACAGGGCAGTGTGACTCAGAGCTAAGGGCACAGACCCTGGAGCCAGACTGCCTGGTCTCACTGCTCATGTGTGGAATGGTGCTGACAATAATAATAATCCCCTCTCAAGAGTTGTGAGGAGTTAATGTGAAGTCCTTAGAAGAGTGCTGAGCACGTTGCAAGGGGGGGGGGTGGGCGTGAATTTTTTTTTTTTTATCATCATTTATGTTCTTTGAGATTCTGCTTTTGGAAATGTCCTTTCCTTTTATCACCTATGACTCTAATCACCCCTTGGCTAATTCCTACCTACCCTGTAAGTCTCAGCTTCAAAATCACGTCTTTAAGCCCTCTGTATCAGTCAGCACAAGCTTAGTTGACTTGCAGTAATGAACAACCTCAAACTTGCAGTGGCTTTAAACCATCAGAACATATTTTCCACCCCTGCCACATGTCCCCTGTCGGGTGGCTAGGGGATCTGCCACCGTGATACTTTTACATCTTTGCTCCAGAACCTCGTCCATGGACCAGCCACTGCCTGGACTGTCAATAGGCAGTGGTAGAGGAAAAAAAGTCTCTGGCAGGTTTCACACAGGGGATTAATGCTCACCAGGAATGACTCTTATGTCTCTCCCACTCTCGCCAGAACTAGTCACAGGCCATATTGGCCACAGGGGCTAGGAAGTTCAGTCCCACCTTGTACTCGGAAGAAGAGAGAACTGAGATATTTGGAGGGTTGCACCAATGACTAATGACACCTTCCCTGAACCCCAAACTGGGTTAGGCCATGCTATTGTGTGCTTTGTCTATTTTACCTTTCTAACACACATCAGTGTGCAGTCATATGTTTGTGTGACTATTTGATTATTGTCTGCGTCTCCCACTAGACTGAATATCACAAAGGCAGGGCCCTATTGGAACTGTTGACTGCTCTATCCCTGTTTCCGTTACTTGCCCCCTGCAGACATTTGAGAAGTCTGGTGTCTATAGCAGTCAGTCATTGGAGAATAGATGCTGGTCTCTTTATCCAGCCATCTCTAGATGCCTTTTCTTCTTTTAATTATTCATTGCAGAAATTTATGTATCTATCTCCCAGCTTCCACAGTTATCAACATGCCAATCTTGTTTCATCGAATGCCCATATTTCACTGCAGAAATATTTGAGTCTATAAAAAATAGAATCACATAGTAAACTCTCATGTACCCATCTCCCAGCTTAAACAGTTTTCAACATGCCAATCTTGTTTCATTGAATTCCCATATTCTCTCCCCACCACTGTTTTAAAGTAAACACATTCTATCATTTCATTTGCAAGTCATTCACTATAATGTAATACCATTACTGTGCCTCAAAAATGAACAGTCATTTTTAAATATCATATAACACCCAGTAAATGTTGCAATTCCATTGATGGCCTCATAAATGCTTTGTTCAAATTAAGATCCAAAGATCCACACATTGCATTTGGTTGATTTGGTTTTGGAAATCTTTAGTGAATCTCCATTTCCTTTTTTATTTTCTTATTTTTCTGTTGGAAACCATATCATCCATCCTGTAGCCCTTGCCATAATCTCAATTTTGCCGATGGCATGGTGTCTTCTGTTATGTTCCTCCATCCCCTGTGTGTCCTGCAAACCTGTAGCTAGCTCTCAGTAAGATCTAGAAGTTTGATGATGTTCATATTTGACTTTTTTTGGCAACAATTCATCAGAGTTGTCGTTGTATACTTGTACTGCCTCATTCCATGTGATGTCTGTTGTCTGTTAAGCTTCATCAGAGGTTTTGGGTTTTGCCAGCCTGATCCACCATGGTACCCACCTTCATCCGTGGTACCCACCCACACCCCCCAGTTCCCAGTGACCCCACTCCTGTTTACTTTGTTCCATTGTCTTACGAGAAAAATCACATCCTAAAATGTTCCCTCCTTGCACGGAAAACCCATCCAGACGAGGCTCAAGTCATAAAAGAGCATGAGACATGGATCTCCATTCGTTATGAGGTTAGTGGGCATCAGCTTTATCAACAGCCCCTATCTTTAATCAAGAAGAAATTACCCACTGGTGGGACATTATGGTTTTCTTTTATAACCAGCTCATTTTTTTAAAAACTAATTTCAGTTCAATTTTTTTTTTTTTTAATTTTAAGTTTTGGGATCCATGTGCAGGACGTGCAGGTTTGTTACATGGGTAAGCGTGTGCCATGGTGGTTTGCTGCACCTGTCAACCCATCACCTAGGTATTAAACCCCACATGCATTAGCTGTTTATTGTGATGCTTTCCCCCACCATCCCCCGACACAGGCCCCAGTGTGTGTTGTTCCCCTCCCTGTGTCCATGTGTTCTCATTGTTCAGCTCCCACTTACAAGTGAGAACATCCGGCATTTGGTTTTCTGTTCCTGTGTTCGTTTGCCGAGGATAATGGCTCAGTTCAACTTTTAAGCAAGGAAAGAGAAGGATAATTGTGCAGCGTTTCCTGAAAAGTTATGAAAGAAAGCAAAGGGTCATTTTTCAGAACTCCGCTCCCACCATTAAGAATCATCTGTCGTGGCTTTTCCTTGCACCTGGCAGCCGAGCCGTGAGCCCTGGAATTGGCCAATGGGGCTTTGCTTCCAAAGATGTTTTTTGGTTCCTCCTATTTACAAGGAGGGTGTTTAGAACTGGAAAAAAGCTGGAGGTTCGCATCAGGGGAAATTCTCAGTGCAGCTCCCACACTCTCGTGCCTGCTGGGAATCCGGGCCCTCCCCACCCCCACCCTCTCCTCTGAGCCCTTTCCTCTCTTCTCCATCCTTATTTCCATTCGAATCAGTGGTTATGGGGTGCTCTCAGGCCTGAGCACTGATGAAGGGATTTTTCAAGCTGTAATTTATCACGTGGATGAAGGTTTGATCCCTTTTTTTGTGCCCGCAACATTGGGGTCCTAATTTCCACTCCAGGGCCAGTTCCCTATGGAGCAGGGCAAATCTTGCCTAACCTTTCTATGTTAGTTTCATCTCCTGCAAAATAGAGTTAATATCTACCCTGCTCCTAGGAACAGAGGAATTAGTCATTGTTTTTTTCAGATTGCTAATCTCATACCTTTGCCAACACAAGGCAGTTCCTCCAACAGCCCCCAAATTATGTCTGATCACATAGTGACTGAATGTGTTGATCATCACTACTTCCATTGTGAAACTCCAGACTAATACTTTTAAGGTTGCCACTTTATTCATAAATCCAAGAAGTTATCACAGCCGCTGCAGTGAGTGGGGTTCAGAGCTGAGGGCCACTTGGAAAAAATCACCACCCACTGCAGCCCCAGCCTCCATCCAAGGCTAGGCGGGCTATCACGAAGGAAACGAGAAGGTCATGACAGGCTGCGGCTTCGTCCCTTTCCATTTCGGGCTATGATTAATCTTTTCTGATGTTCTTTTATTTGAAAGAATAATCTAAACTGGCCCCAGACAGAACCAACTCTCCTTAAAAGGGAAATCTACATGAAAGGATGGAACGTTGCTCACACAGAGAGAAAAGACAGGGAACCCATCGTTGGAGGTTTGAGGCTCCTGAGGACAGCACTAAGGTGCCTCGTCTTTAATTTATGGGTATAACGGGAGAGCTCTTTCTTCTTGAAGTTGGTGATTCACAACCTCATTTGAGGTCTGATTCCATCAAAAATGCATCCAGCTCCAAGGGCTGCCAAAAATAGTAGGTTTTCTGTAACCCAAGAGACCCCACACAGTTTCTCCTCCATCCTGGAGACCTGGGTGTACTGTCAGGGCCCCCAACTTCAGTTCTCCGGTCCTCCTGAGTCGTAAGTAGTCCCCAGGAAAGACCTTTCAAGAGGCAGGCTGCTTGGGTCTGGATGGTTCTCTAAGTCAGGGTTTCTCAACTGATGTGTGACTGACATTTGGGGATGGATCTTTGAGACTGAGTCACTGGGGTGGTGGGGACTGACCTGTGCATCATAGGAGGTTTAACAGCCTTCCTGCTCCCACCCACTGAGCAGTCCCTTCTCCGGTTGAGACAACCGAAAATGTCTCCAGACATTGCCAAATGCTTCTGGGTGAGGGGGCACAAAATCACCCTGGTGGCAATTCATGGAACTGTTGCTCCCACAGCTCTTTCCAGGGTGCCTTCATGTCCACAGGGAAACTTCAAAGTGCCAGGGCCTTTGGCTGAGTGGGCGAGACCTTGGGAAGGCAGAGCACGGAGCTGTCCTGACACGGGAGTATTTTATTCCCTTGTGCACACGTCCTCCTGGCAACCGTGCTGTGAGTCATCGTGGCCTGCCTCCCAGGTGCCCTTTCGAATTGTGCCCACAAACCAGGTGGTTAATCAGCTCTCCAGCGCTGCTTGGAAGCGTCCCTGCCTAAGCGAGCATGTAATTACCAGCTCGCACCCTTAGCCGTGGACACGCAGGAGAGCAGCGGCAGAAATGGGTGGCTCATTGCAGGAGAAGGGAGCGGGGGACTCTGGCCTTTGAAGCGTGACATGAATGCCAAAGATGTTTGTGTCCGTCCCCTTTGGAGACTGGACATGTTCTGCTGGCCTTTACCAGAACACAGCTGCTGGATCCCTGCAATTGACTAGGGCTACCTGAGCTACCTGTGTGAGGGAACGGACCCCCAGCCACGGGGGGCACCTGAAGGGTGCCCTAAGCCTGCACACACCTTGAGCCTCCTGTTAGGTCCAGGGGAGTCTTTCGTTTGGCAGCCTTGCTCCCCATCATATCAAACGAATTAAAATACACCCACACTCACTGTAATTCATTTGCAGTAAAAATATTTGGAAGGAGTTGAATGATTTCGCTTCTTAAATTATCTGGCAGCAGGTAATTCATCAAAGTTGCAATTGCCTGTGATTCACCCCACAACCAATAGGCATCCTTAGGCATTCTTGCAGCCGTTTTCTCCAACGTAATGCAGTTTTTATGACGACTACATCATCAGTACTGCACCCAGCAAGCAGGGAGGAGGTTGCACTGCTGTAGTCGGCAGGCATTTAATGAAGCATTTATTAGTTTTGATTTTGTGGCTTTCTTGTTGAATTTTGGAGCCGATAATTTTCTTCCACACTGCACACACTTGCATGGACCCCAGAAAGCTTCATGCCTAAGGCTCTCGGGGGTTTGTGGGAGGTGCTCTTTTCTCTTGGCGGTATACCTAAGGTGAGAAGAAGATTCCAGAGGTAGCCGAGCAGTCGCTTTGCCAGGGAGGATTTGCTTAGCTGCTGGAGTCACTCCCGGTTTCCTCTTTCTTGGTTTTTATGGCAGTAAAAATTAAGTCCAAACATCTGGAGAGCCACATGTGTGATTTGCAAACATCAAACACAGCATTCATTCCTTATTTCTTGATTAATTTATTGGCTGTCGGCTTTCTGATCAGTCTACCAGCTGGGCATTTTACTTTTCTCTTACTGTGAACGAAGCGTAATTGCTAGGACGCAAACCGGTTGGGAAAACAATGAGAAATTAGGCATAATTGGGCGGCATTTCCTGACGAGCTATAATGCCAGGCTCAACATGGGAGCCAGTGTTTTGTTTTCTTTTTTACAAAAAGGGACTTCACAATTACTCCTAGCATGGGAGTTTTCCTCCCCATTGCTTTCCAATGCCTGGGACTGAGGGGAGGGGCGATTTCCTTCCTCCCCACCAGAGGTAGTGAATCTCTAAGATGCTTATGGTAATATTTAAAGACATAAAAAGGACAGGACAATTAGAAATGTGCACAAGTAGCTTTAGGGCTGACATTATTGATGGCTTTGTGATCAATAGCACTATTTTTATTTGGATTGCTGGGTAAGAACAAGCCTTAGGAAGCTATGGTCACAAAATTTAGAGAGCCCTGCAGAGGGCCTGTAAAACCCTGTTGTAACTCTCATGTCAGGCCGGGAATAACAGCTGATTTAAAGGCTTTGGCTGATGCAGTGGCGCGGGGTTTCCATCAGTGTATGCCCAGGAGAGGGGATTACATCTGCCTGGTGTCCAGACCCCAGGTGGAGTGAAACCGTTTATAACACAATTTGGCTGCAGTTGAATTTTCATCTTGGGATCCACCGATTGCTTTAAGGGTGAGCTCGAGAAGCCGCCATTTGTTTTTAATAGCTTTACCCAGAGACTAAAGAAATCCCTCCCCCGACAGTCGCTCTGTTCGGGGTTGTGTTTGTGGAAGGGAATTGAAAGAGAAAATTTGATAAATAGGAGCCATGGACTGTCATGCTTTCTGGATGAATTCTTTGGACATTGGCTTTCTGATAATCATCGCAGCTAATATTTACTGGGTGCTAATGACACGTGGGGATGCTGCTAAGCACATTTCACATCATGTTTATTTTCTTAATTATTTATTTTATTTTATTATTTTTTTTGAGACAGAGTCACTCTGTTGCCCAGGCTGGAATGCAGTGGTGCAATCTCCACTAACTGCAGCCTCTGCCTTTGTAAGGGCTCAAGCAATCTTCCCACCTCAGCCTCCCGGGTAGCTGGGACCACAGGCACATGCCACCACGCCTGGCTAAATTTTTTTGTATTTTTTGTAGTTTTGTAGAGATGGGGTCTCCCCATGTTGCCAAGGCTGGTTCAACTCCTGGGCTCAAGCAAGCCACCCACCTTCGCCTTCCAAAGTGCTGGGATTATAGGCCTCAGCTACCATGCCCAGCCACATCGTGTTTATTTAAAAAAAAAAACAAAAACCCAACTCACAACAACCTGTGAGAGACTCTCAGGCCCATCTTCTGGACCTGCACTGGCCAGTATGGTCACCATTCACTACTGCACTTGAAATGTGGCCAGTCCATACAGAGACAAGTTGCAAATGTCAAACACTCACCAGATTTCATACTTAAGGTGAAAAAGAAAAGTGTCAGCTACTCAATTAATAACTTTTATATTGATTACCTGCTGGGATTTGGGTTATAGAAAATGTGTAATGAAAACTGTATTCTTTTGATTTAGTGTCCATTTGTTTTTACTTTTTGAAAATATGTCAAGGAAATAAAAAATTACGGATGTGATTCACATTGTACTTCTGTTACAAGGCACTAATCTAGAAGAAAAGACGCACAGACCTGTAATCCCAGCACTTTGGCAGGCCAAAGTGGGCAGATCACCTGAGGTTAGGAGTTTGAGACTAGCCTGGACAACATGATGAAACCCCATCTCTACTAAAAATGCAAAAATTAGCAGGCGTGGTGGCATGCTACTTAGGAGGCTGAGTCAGGGCAATTGCTTGAACCTGGGAGGCGCAGGTTGCAGTGAGCCAAGATCACACCACTGCACTCCAGCCTGGGTGACAGAGCGAGACTCAGTTTAAAAAAAAAAAAAAGAAAGAAAGAAAGAAAGAAAAGAGGGCCAGAGACGTAAAGGAACTTGCCCAAGGCCGCCCAGCATGCAAGTGTCTGGGCCTTTTAGATGCTAACAGCATGAACCCAAAATGGGCACTTGTGCACGAGTCAGTTTCTCAGTCGGCTTTTTGTCGTCAGCCCTACATCCCTGCAGATCTTGGTTGAATTTTTAGCTCCTCTGGTCTCAGTTTTCCCAGCTCGGTCACCAGAGACCGGAGCTGAATGATCTTTGTGGCTTTTTTGCGGACAATAACGTTCTCAATTTTGTACTCTTTGGCGTGGAGTGGTGTAATGTGGAGAGGGGAACATCAGTCTCTCTCTTAATGCTTATCTAATTATATTTAATAAGGAATCTTGTTGCAATTGGTCTCCTGGGGCCATCGGCTGTGGAGATTTTTGAAAAATCCAAATTTTATTTCTTGCCATCGATCCATGTGGTTAATGGGTCTGAGGAGGAATGATGTCATCTGTCCTTCTAACTTAGCACAAGAGGCAAGAGGAGAAATTGAGCAAAATTGGGCTGAGCGCCCGAGAAGGCTACCCTTTGGAGAGCCAGGGCGGGCCTGGCTCATTCCTTCAGGTTCTCATCTGTAGTGTCCACTGTGTGCCCCAGCTTGCTCGGTCCTGTGCCAGGGTTTTGGGGACAGCTGGGTTCTGGCATCATCTGTGCCCTTGTTGACATGGTACCCTAAAATTGATGCTTGCCCTAATGTTAAAATGGTGGCCTGCGTGTGATCAATACCAATTTGTGATGCCCAGGGTTCTTGAGTCAGCCATCTATTCCCTGGGTTGCCTTCAAGATGACCTGAGTGGACTCCCACTGCCTATTCTTTTCCCTCTGGGTGGAATAGGATTCTTACAGGAGTAAGGTGATAAGAGGAGGAGGCTCTCCTTCATTGCTGCCATTGGGGACCTTGGTGGAAAACTGGGGCAGGATTCAAAACAAGGTTGAAGTGACCTGTGCTTCCCCAGAAAGGAGCCCTTGGAGGCCTGGCTAGGGCCAGCTCTCCAGCCCCGGCAGCTGCCCCCCACCCACCCCCACCGGGCATTTAATCAGTGTAGCTGATTAGTTGAAAGACACTACAGGCTGGGAGCCTGCGACCCTGGCTGACATCCTGGGCTGTCATTTATGGCTGGGTGATTTGAGGCAAGTCTCCCAACCCTGCTGAGCCTCGGATCCCTCATTTGCAAAATGAGACTCATCATATCTGCCCTCCTCCCTCCCCAAGTTGTTGAGAGGTTCCAACAATGTAGAGAGGCTGATATGAAATGTGGGTAAACAGGAGAGTGGGATTTAAATGCACGCTATTACCATAATTGCCTTGTATTGTGTGTGTGTATCTTATCTCCCCAATTAGATGCGAGATCCTTGGTGACAGCCACCATGTCTCCCCCCTTTTGATATTCCCCACACAGCCGGGATGATGCTGAACATATGGTTGCTGCTCAATAAATATGTACTGAATTGTACTGAATTTCATTTTGGTTCCAAATCACCCTAAAAATTTGATCAGGTGCAGCCCAAAGGAGCAGGCTGAATGAGGGAGGCTCCCCAGCCTGGCTCTGTGGCCGTTGCGGGAAAATGTCTGTGGAATGAATGAATAGATGAATGAATGAATGCCTTGTGGTGTTTGCTTTACTCTTCCTGTTTCCAGCTTTGAAACCGGCTGCGAAATCTGCCTCCTGTGCTCAAAACGACTTCTCCCTCTCCTCCTTTGGGATACGCTTTCTGCATCCTGCCTCGCTGTAGCTCAGATTTCTATTAAGTAGTCAAACATAATATAAAATTGCCAACAAAAAGATCACTTCTGGATTAATTAATCTCCCCCTTTACATAGGGAAAGACATAAAAGAGAGCATAAGATAAGAAAAGAAAATGAAATTAATCTTATACTTTCTATGGCTGCCTGTTAATTTCAAGCTTTCCTGCATCCGGGTCCCTGTGTTCCTGCTCGGTTTCTGGATTGCTTGGTACTTAAATGAAACATCTTATTAATCATTTCCCGGGAATGCTGTGCAGCCAAAAGGGGGAAAAAAGGCACTCAGGAGCCACAATAAGTTTATTTTTATAGTAATGTATACCTTATCATCAAGTATGGCCAATGCATCAAAATGATAAGCCAAATTTGTATACGATCTCACACTACTACTGATAAATCACGTTAACAGTAAGCTTCTGGGTCAGTTCTGCCCTGACACCAACCTCTCCACGGAGTAGAGATTCGAGAATAAATGTGAAGGTAACCAGGGAATAAAACTGTTTGAGAAGTTTCACAAAAGAAGCTGAACTCTGCTAATCAGAAAGTAGATGCATCTTTAATTCCGAAATGACCGCGCAGCAATTCAGCAGTCCTGAGGACAGGCAGAGTTTGTCAGGCCCGACGTGGAATGGATGGCTTCCTATCTCTCTCCTGCCAAAGCTGTGTTCTCACATCTTCCAAAATGTCCATTAACCCCAGCTGGCCCCTCACCCCACCGAGATGATGTAAATATAATGATTAACCAATCCACACTAGCATTAAGATTTCTGGAAGCTCCTCTTCACTGAAAAATGCATTAGCTCCTGGCAGTGCTGTCCAGAAATTAATTTACAGACAACCGAGCATCATTACCCATGGTCTGCCCTGGCTAACTGCTCTCTCTGTTAGTGAATTTGGGGATGGAAATGAGCTATTTCTATCCACTTTATCATCCAGAGACCTTAGTACATAGTGTATCTCTGGTAAGTGCTGTTATTACAACCTGTTTCTAGAATTGCTATTACCAGCAATTCTGCAGAAACAGGGTCCCACCCAAAGCCATCAGCACAGTGCCTTTAAATCTTAAAATCAGCCTTTAATCTCTACCTTGATGTTGTTGGCAGAGGTGAGAGTTTTATTTCAGCCCAATTGCTGTGTCTTTTAATTTTTTTAAGTGGTGAGCTATCATCCCTCCAACCCCCTTCCCCAAACACTGAAGTCCAGAGGCCACTTTCTGGGAGGAGGTCGTTGCAAGTGGCCCAGGTGCTGGGGCTGATTTGGTAGGAAGGGATGTAGAGAACCGTAAGGGCTCCCTACAGGAAAACATCAGGACTAGCACAAGCTACCCTTACAAAACTCAGAGTGAGTAATGGAATTGGCATATGGCAATGAAGACTCCAGGGAGAGCTCCCTTGACCTTCTGCATATGGAGTTTAGGGTCCCCTCTGGAAGGATCCCTGTCCCAGGATGCTGCCCTCCCTAGTACCTCCTCCTCGTTCCCTTACACGTGGAGCTCCTGCCTAGCTCTTTTTTGGTGGCCCACACTACCTGGCTGAGCGTCCCCTCTCATCATTTGCAGATCAGTGTCCTCCTGGTCTCCAACTCCAGTTTTCACATCTGAGCTCCATTTCCACCCCCGGACTTCTTCTCTCCTGCTTCTCCTGCCATGCATCAGTCCCCTCACTTGTCCCCATGGACAACTCTTCTCTATGGTGTAAGCCTTTGCTCTTCTGCAGGGCCCTCTCCTTCCTTCCCCCCTTCCCCTCCTCTGGACCTGCTCAATGTACATTCCGGCTATATATATATTTGGTCTTGGGATTCGGTTTCTGTCTGATTCTTTGAGGAGCTGCCGGGTGTCCCAGGGCATGGTCTGGATCCTGCTCATTTGAATTTCCCCTTTCCCTGCAGGGCTTGTTGCACAGTAGGTCTCTACAAATATTTATTAAATGAGTGTGCATGTATTCAAACCCAGGAGATGGGGGAGAAAGATCAGAGGGAGGATTTGATAAACAGAAGGCTTCCAAGAAATAGCTTCCAACTCCAATCAGTTCTTTTTCATTTTATTACGGTAAGAACACTCAACATGAGACCTACCCTCTTAACAAATTTTAAAGTGAATTGCACATTATTCAACCAAATGATGACTGAAAAATGAAGCGCTGAAAAGACACTCAATAAACATATGCCACCTTGGAAATGTATTACTAATCATTATCATCACCGTGTGGCGGCTGTGGATTGAGCCTCTCTTCTGTGCCAAACACTGTGCTGGGCGCTCCGTGCCTGTTCCCACGTTTACCCCCGCCCCGATCCTCTGAAACAGGTCTGCTCTCACCCTCAGTGGAGATGAAGCCATGGAGTCTCCGAAAGCCATACCCGCCGTCTCCCAGCCAGGGGCTGCCTGAGCCCAGCAAGAGTCCACCCTGGGGAATGCTGAGTCCCTACCTCTCACCACCACACATGCTGCCTTTGGGCTTCTAAAAACGTTGAATGATACAAAGATCCTGAGGAGGACCCATTATGAAAAGGGCATGTTCTTTGTTTTGGCCCCAGTACAGAGCACCATCAGCCCATCAATGTCTCCCATTCAATCTCCAGCATGATCGGTAATATTTGTTAGCGGGAGAGGGGCTGGTGTGTGGGCTGCAGCCAGGTGGCAAAGAAGCAGGAGCTTTACTTCTAAGAGAAGCTAATGGGACCAGTTTAGGGGGGCACAAGCCCCTGACCTTGGTTGGATAAGCCTCTAGCACTAATCAACATTACCGGGGAAGTCTGTGTGCGCTAACAAAGCATAAATATTTGGTCTCTATTGAAGGTCTCCAGGGCCATGGCACACAGCAGCCTTAAACATGCATAGCCTACCTGCCTGTTAGGAAAGAGAAAGCACACAGAAAAACAGCCCTTTGAATCCATTCTTTCCCATAGAAACAGAAATGATGTCCTGATCATTATGTCTAAAAAAGCAGTAGATACGAAAATTGGATTTGGTTGAAGCTGGATTTTAGCTGCAAATGGGTGGTTTTTAATAAAGTGCCTCATAGCAACCGATCTGTGAAAAGCTGCTACTTAAAAGCAAGTTCATATGATCTCAGAAAATGGCTCATCAGACAGGGCAGTCTCTAACTGTTTATTTATAGTCGTCTGTGCCAGATCTGATAAACCGGTGCTCACGGAGGTGAAGGGGGGAGCTTCTAGAATGTACCATCCATTGGAAACTCACAGCCTCAGACTGTGTATGTGATCAGGAAACGGATCATCGACTCACACTTTTGGAAACAGGGCCCGGTGGGGTGAGAGCTATGGGGAGGTGGGCTGTGTTCTCGGGATAGAGGTTCTCGAAGTGCTCAGACCTGAGAGTTGTCTGTGAAGTCTGGAGGCTGAAGAAATGGGACTGGAGCTGGAGGACAGGCACCGGGGGCATGAATGAGGGTAGGCAGATCGGGGCTGAGTCCTGCCTATGAGACGTTTTGCCTGTTTGACCTTGAGCTAATAATGCCCTTCCTTTTCTGTCTGTCTGTCTGTTTGTTTGTTTGAGGCAGAGTCTCACTCTGTCTCCCAGGCTGAAGTGCAGTGGCTTGATCTCAGCTCACTGCAACCTCTGCCTCCTCGATTCAAGTGATTCTCCTGCCTCAGCCTCCTGAGTAGCTGGGATTATAGGCACACACCACGCCTTGCTAATTTTTGTATTTTTCGTAGAGACGAGTTTTACCATGTTGGCCAGGCTGGTCTCAAACGCCTGACCTCAGCTGATCTGCCTGCCTCAGCCTCCTGGAGTGCTGGATTACAGGTGTGAGCCACCGCGCCCAGCCTATCTTTCTTTTTAAAAAAGCTTTATTGAGATATAATCTACGTTCCACACAATGCAACTATTTGAAGTGTAGAACTCAAAAGTTCTTAGTGCATTTACAGAGTTGTGTAACCATCATCACTCTCCATTTTGGAACATTTTCATCACCTCAAAAAAGAAACCCCATACCCTTCAGCAATCATCCCCTGTCCCCCCGTTCCCTCTAGCCCTGAGCAGTCTCTATCTGCTTTGTCTCTACAGATTTGCCCATTCTGGACATTTCCTTTGAATGGACTCATAGGGGATGTAGCGTTTTGTGTCTGGCTTTTTTCACTTAGCGCCGTGTTTTCAAGGTCCTTCTGCGTGGTGGCCTGCGTCAGGGTTTCATTCCCTTTCAGGGCAGGCCTTTCTGGTCTTCAGATTCCTCATTGGTCACATGGGGTGAATGCTGCCACGGGCACCCTGCTGATAACCTTCCACTGGAGGAGAATCCAGCTCAAGTGTTAGTGAGGGGCTGAGCTATGGAAACTCCCCCCTCAAGGGGCAACTACTTCTTTAGCTCTTTATCCCTCCCTCATCCCCCTTAAAATGATGGTAATAATTGAATGCTACTGTACTTCATCCACCAGAATAGAATAGTTTTCTCTCTTCCCCCACTGGGACTCCGTTTTGTCCCATGCAATGCTTGGATTTGCATTTGTCTTGATAACAGCGACATGATTCTCTCGGATTCATTGAGCTTTCAGAGGGGTCAGGCCCTATGTTTGGGCTTTACATACAACAGCTCATATGAACCCTGTGAGGTAGAGAGTCATGGTCCTCACTGAGCAGATGAGGAAACTGAGGCTCAGAGAGGGTCAATGAAGTACCTCATATTCTCCACAGAAGGCTCAGTTCTTCTGTAAATGTCTCTAGGGTTCAAGAAAAGTAGTGTTCCTGGACTTGAATTTTCCAGTACAACTCTCTTGAGTAGGTCTAAGTGGCCCTGGAGAAGCTGTGAAACTGGTCTCCAAGTATAGCACCCTGATACCTGGACACCTACACCCCCAGGAGTGCAGAGACATTAACAGACAAGGTCAATGAGACAGTGTGACAATGGGGATTGCAGAGGAACTTGGTTGGCCCCAAGCAGGTGCCCAGGAGAGGGGGCCTGGCAGAGGTTTCCCCAGAGGTAACGCCTGAGTGGTGTCTTACAGCACAAAGTGAAGTCACCCTGGGGGCGGTGGAGGCCCTCTGTGCATCGTTTGATTAACTGTACTTAAAGGAGGCAGGTACAAAATGCTGTGGGAGTGCGGGGGCAGGGGTGAGTAATCCTCCTATAATCTGTTGGCCACAGTTTTGCTGTTGCAGGAGGTTTTGCTGGAGAGATTGATTGGGTCTTAACAGAGTGGTGAAATGGTGCAGCGACTCTGTTGCTAACTCCAGCAGAGCCTCACCCAGAGGAAGGCTCAACCCTTACAGCCATGTGACTTGGGGGTTTCAAACTGGTGCTTCTCTTGGTGGACTGGTGAAATTTTCCCACAGAACCCATTTGTCTGATGCAGGGAGTGGAAAGGATAAGAGGAGATGGGAAGAGAACAGGAAGAAAGGGAGAGATAGCAGGAATAAACAGCCTCTTATTTGATTCATTATTAAAAATGTGAAGGTGCCCTTTCTTCCTTACTTCCACACTCAGAGTTTCTCTCAACCCCCACCACAGTCCTGTGAGGCAAGTTCATGTCCCTCATTTTATTGGTAAAAAATTCAGGGGCCCAAGAAGTGGAGTGGCTTGCCTAGAGTTGGGCAGGGAATCAGTGCCAAATCCAGGTCTCAACCCCAAAACTCCAAATGCTGTGCATGGTCAGAGGGGAGTAGGATCTGGTAGTGCCCTTGATGATCCAGGAACCCCTAAGACGTGGCCTGATGCAGGGGTTGTACAGATGATCTTGCCACTTTGCTGGGTTGGAGGACAATTTGGGCTGTGCATGTTGGGCTGTGGAAGCCCAGAGAAGGATGCCAGAATCTGCTGGGAAAGTCAGGGAAAGCTTCTTGGAAGGGGGATATTGACACTGGGTTTTGGTGGATGTGCAGGAGTCCTTGAGTTCACTAAGGGTGGAAGCTCATTCTGGGAATGGAAGCAGTATGTGCAAAGGCTCAGAGTTGTGGACCGTGTATCCAGGGAATAATCTGACTGGCAGAGTGGCTGATGGTAGGATGTGGGGCTAGTGCAGAAAGCAGAGACAGCCAGAAGAAGCATCATGGTTCGCAGCTCCTCTACCGCCCTTGTCTGTCAGACACACACAAGGTAGCCTTTTCCTGGGGCAGGATTTTACTGGAAGTTAGGGAACTGGTCATTGCTTTAGGGTCTTTGGAAGCTAACAATGGATTCTCCAAGGAGTGAGAGCAAAGCCACAAGCAGAAAAGGATTCTGCTGTTGAAATTGTGTAACTGCCTCCCTCTGTTATTTTCTAATTAAGGAAGGGGTGAGGGGAGCCCCAAGGCTTTGAAGTAGCAAGACAGAATTCTGAAATGTCTCCAGCCGGCCCCACGAAAGGGGTCTGATTACAGAGCAGCCTTCTCCAAGTGTGACGTCATCCACTGGGCAGTGGGAATCAGTCACAGGAGTGGGAGGAGGCTTCAGCGTCTAAACCATAGAATGAAAATATCTGCAACCACAGGCCCCGAGGCCACAACCCAGCGTGGCCCTTCTCTTCCTAGGGTAATGCAGTGGACTCTGGATAGTGTCACTGGAAGCCCGTGCTGTGTGCTGGGGCATTTCAGAGGGAAGCCCCGAGTGCAGCATTCTGCTCTAGCTGTTCATCTTGACTCTTGCAAGAGGCATTTTCTTTCTCAGGATAGAAGCAATATTCTTTCTGGAATAAACGCTCAGATTTACCAGCTCCACGGCTGGTCAGAAGGAAGGAAAGAAGAAACATAGGTTATCACTCCAAAGACTTCATCCAGCCTCATGAATGACCTGGATGATACTATGGGTTGTAGATTCTGAGAGGTGATGGTGGCACCACGTAAAACATGGAGTCCTGCAAATATGCCTGAAAATGCCACCCTTTGTGAGTCAGCAGTTCAGCGATCTTTACTAAGCATGCAGCATGTGCCAGGCACTGTGTCAGGGACCAATGAGGATGGTGAACCTTGCCTGTCCACTGTGACTGTGTAGTCTGCAAGGAGAAAGCAATAGATAGATGTAACAACTCCAGATTGGAATCCACTCCATGAGAGAAAGAGGGAAGCAGACAAGGGTAGTGAGAGGTACTGTGCTTTGCAGGGCAGCTGAGCTGACTCCAGAGGAGGCCCAGAGATTGCCCTGCAGGTGCAGGGAAGGCGTGCTAGACAGAAAGGGTGGCATATGCTGAGGCCTCTGGGGCATTCCAGAAGTCGTCAGGAGGGATGGAAGCAGGGGAAACATTCTGAAGAGGAAGCAGAAAGAGCTGGGAGGCCAGCTTTACTTTTTCACCAGGGATGGTCCCCAACAGGAACTGCAGCGTAGACCCTGCCCCAAGAGGGTCTATACAGCTCACCCCCCCGCCCCACCTTCATGGGGAGTAGGGAAGGGGCCAACAGGTAGACTTCTCTTTCCATTTCTAAGTCTTTGCGTCTTAAGTTTTGGTATTCTGTAGTCACTGAAGAGGTTGGAGAATCTTTAGCTTGAAATGCAAGATGATTTCTTCAGGAAAAATGATCAGATTCCTCCTGACCTCTTGTTCCAAGGAGAATAGGCAGTATTTTATCATTGCGGCATTGTGTCATAGCTACAGCTAGCACCATCTGAATGCTTGCCAATGTAACAAAGGGAAGATAAAGTGGGATGACTCAGTCTTGGGTCGTGAAAGCTCAGGAAAGTGAGACAACCACCTCCCCCTGCCAGCCTTGGTACAGGGAAGGAGGAAGATGGGCAGAAAATCCAGTGCCTTTTTCTTGCCCAGGCCCGATCTCCACTTAGCAGACATCCAGCTGCCCAGCCTGGGGTCTTCACCATCTCATTCACCTGCTTGGAATATTAACCACTTTAAAAGATCTTGGATGAGGGATGCTCTGTGATGAGTTCATTATGAAGACAAGAAGCCAACATTGAACAAAATACCTTGAGCCAAATATATTCCCTCTTTGAAGGAATTCCCAGGGCTAACATGCTAATGGGCATTGTGACCACCCCATAATGAGGCTAGAGTATGTAGCATTTCTCAAATCTACTTAAGGATGAGTACTTATTTTAAGATACATCTTATGGGCTGGGGATTTTGTGGAAATCAGTTTGGGATACAATGATTTAACCTGATGTGATTACCCTTTTACCTTTGTTGTCATCAAGAACAGCTTTAAAAATGGCAGTGAGCAACCAACTATTCATCCAATCAACTACTTATCCAACCATTTATTCAAACAATCATCTGTTTATTCATTCAATCTGCCATCCATCCATCCATTCACTCATCTATCCATCCATCCATCCGTCCATCCATCCACCCGTCCATATACTTATCATCTGTACATATAAGCAGGCAGCCATCCAGGCTTTCCATACCTTGTACACAATACTAGGACTTTGGCAGACCCAAGACTAATGTTTGCAGGGAGCTTCTAGTCTAATATAAGACTACCTCCCATATACAAATAACCAGATTTCTGGGTGAAAAGTGATTTCTGTTTTTTTTTTTTTGTTTTTTTTTTTTCGAGACGGAGTCTCGCTCTGTTGCCCAGGCTGGAGTGCAGTGGCTGGATCTCGGCTCACTGCAAGCTCCACCTTCCGGGTTTACGCCATTCTCCTGCCTCAGCCTCCCGAGTAGCTGGGACTACAGGCGCCCACCACCTCGCCTGGCTAGTTTTTTGTATTTTTTAGTAGAGACAGGGTTTCACCGTGTTAGCCAGGATGGTCTCGATCTCCTGACCTCGTGATCCGCCCGTCTCGGCCTCCCAAAGTGCTGAGATTACAGGCTTGAGCCACCGCGCCCAGCTGAAAAGTGATTTCTGTCTTTGAGAAAATAGAATTCTAGAAGCTAATAAATGTGGAAAGCTCCTCTCCTTAGGTGAGTCCTTGAGGGCATTTTTCCCAGGAAAAGGGATTTGGACATAAAACCGTGGAAGCTGGAGACCAGGGTTCCCAGCAGGGGACCAGTGAGAGCAGAGGGCCAGAGGTTCAATAGGGGCATGCTGGGAGAGCCATCCTGCCCCCCTTCTTTGAGTTTCTGCTTGGCTGAGTAGTGACTACAGCTCCCATAAAAGGCTGCTGTTCAGCTGCCACATTACTGGCAAAAACATCTCTAACGAGGCTTAATTCTTCCATCGGCACGCCTTTCTCTAGGTGCCGGCTTCAGAAACATTTAGTTCCACTTAGAATCAGAGGCTGAGATGTGTTTGTCTTCACAGTGCCCGCAGATGAGGCCCTGAGAACCTGTCTTTGGCTGCACCGGGGCTGGAAAGAAACCACTGTCCAGTATTAAGCACCATTCACCTGGGGCCCCAGACGCTGACTTCCCAGAATATTCTACCACAGGGCAGCAGAGTTGGCAAGATCTCTCTACACAACCAGAAAGAGATGAGATGCTTGAGGCTCTGCAGAGAAACCACCCATTTGCCTAATAGGGCCATGTGCTGAACATTCAACATGGCTATGAGCTATGCAGGGGGACCCATGTCCTGAGCTTGGGGTATAGGGGCTGGCCCACCAGCCAGGCACCCTGACCCCTGGAGGTTACATTCTAATGGGGGAAGACAGACAGTAAGCACCAAATAAGTAAATAAGATAATGACACACTGTGCTAAATACTTGGGGGCGATAGGCTGATGTGCTGGAAGACGTTTTAGACAGGGTGGTCAGGACAGGATTCCTAAGGAAGTGACATTTGAACTCAGATGAACAACAAGAAGGAGCCAGGTGAAGTAAAAGCTAGGGAGGGAAAGCTGGTGCTAAGACCCCGAGGTTAATGGGAGGTGAGCCATTGTGAGAGACAGAAAGGCCAGTGCTGATAGAGGCTATTGAGAAAGATGGGGAGGGGTAAAGAAAGTCACTGGTAAGGTGGGCAGGGGTCCAACCACTGGGGCCGGTGGCCACAGGAAGGAGTTTCAGTTTGAAGTGCAGTGAAAAGCAAGGGGAAGGTTTGGGTAGGTGAGTGATTTCGTGTTTCATTTTGAAATCCATGCTCCGGCCGGCTGCTGAGTGGAAAGAGAGTGTTAGCGTGAGCGCAGAGGCTGGAGGAACTGTGAAGGGCTGGCACAGTCATGGAGGGACCAGGTCAGAGGTGGGGCAGCCAGGGAGCTGGAGGGGAGAGGAGGGTTGGGGATCTGGTGTGGAGATGGAGCCGGCAGAACCTACTGCTGGATTGAATGTGGCTGTGGGATAAAGAGGAGAAGGAAGGACCACTCCAAATGGGGCTTGAGTAGCTGGGAGATGTGGCTTTACTCCCGGGCTGCAGGAAGGTGGGGGAGAAACAGGTTTGGGGACAGGGAAAGCCAAAGGGTTCTGTTGTGGCCACGTTGTGTGAAAGATGCATCTTTGCCATCATGGAGGCAGTTGCATGTATGTCTGGACTTGGAGGGGGAAATCTGAAGCGGGGGGAGAATGGAAAGCAGGACAAAGAGAAGCAGAACCAGAGTCAAGCCATAGCAGGATGGAGGGGAGAGTGCACAGCTCTGTGTGAACTCCTGGATCCAACCATGCCTGAAGCTTGACCCACCTTGGACTCCAGTTATGTGAGTCAACCAGCCCCCACATCCTTTGTTTTATTCGAGTCCATTTTAGTCGGGTTTCTGTCATCTGTGGTGGAAAGAGTCTTGGCTCAATGCAGGAGGCATTTTCAGTGTTTCAGGTGGATATAAATGCCTTTCCTTTGCCTTGGGTTGGAATTGCATCACCCCAGGGTGGCAAGACAAGAGGTGGTAGCCAGCTGTAGAAAGAGTGGACCTTTGGCATTGGGTAGACTCAGGAGCTGGTCCTGGCTTTGCCTCTGGCTGCCCATGTGACCTTGGCGAAGGAGACCTGCTTCACTGTCCCTCCATGTCCTGGCACGGAGGGGTTGTGGGAGGACAGCATGGAGGGTGCGGGGGCAGCGGCTGGTGCGTGGCAGGTGCTTACTAAGTATCAGCTTTTGGCGTCTCTCCCCTCCACACTGATTAAAAGCTCGAGTTGGCAGTTATTTATGTCTTTGATTAATTAAACAATTGGAAAACAAATTATTACTTAACGAAGGCAGTTTGGGCGACACAGTCTGAAAACATGAGGCCTGGTGGGGAAAAGATCAAAAGTGGCACTCAGCAGTAAAGCTGGAAACCACCGGGGTAGAGAATCTTCAAGGTCCTTCTCATCTGGAAAATTTGCCTTTTCTGGATGTGCAGAATGTGGCTCCCTACAGATAAATGTTGACCTATGGTTTGAGTGGCTCATTATAGGTCACGGCGCCTTCAAATGGCAGCCAGGTAATCACTCTGGTGTCACCTACATGGAGTTTATCCAAGGCAAGAGGCGGAGAGGGAGAAACTGGACCTGAGTCATGGCCATGTGGCTGGCCGCTGCCGTCATTCGGGTGAAATTCACCTCTGTCCCTGTTCCCCACGGCCCCCCAACCCCCATGGCCAGCCCTCCATAGTGGCTGAATTAAGCAACAACCGCTGGGCAGTTACCCTCATAGACCCGTGGAAGTGCCCTCATGGAAGTGCACTCGGCTCAATGAGGGTGGGGAAAGGAGGAGCGGGGAGGGAAGAGGGGAGAGGGGGTGGGGGCAACCTTTGTGCTTGAATTTCAAAACCGCTCAAGTTTTTCACCTCATTATCGTTTGCTTCAAGGAAAATTCCCTGGAGTCCAGGGGTTGTGTGATGAGGCCCCACGCCCCCACTCTGTAACTTCCTGGCCATCTGCGTGACTCGCAACCCTGAGGCTTCCAAGGAAGAGCATTTTAGCCGCCCCTCAAGACTGCTTCACATCTGGCATCACTTGAGCACATTGCCTCATTTTTTTTGAAGGGATCATGCTAGTTTATGGCTTTTTCACCTCCAAACCTGCCCTCACTGGGTGCAGGAGAAATTCCGACTTGCCAGGAACCTGTCCAGTCATCTGGAACCTTCCCTAGGGCTGGGAAGGTCAACTCCTGCCACAGGTCATATTGATTTTATTGGATGGCTTTTTCCAAAGCAGTGGAACAGCAGCAGGGCACAGCAGGCAGGGAGGGTTTCCAGCTCTGCGCGTGAGCACACGGCCCACGCTGCCTTAAACGGCTCTCCTGTTCCTCGCCAGTACAGGGAGAGGGTATAGGGGCTGGCCCACCTACAATCCCCTCCTAGATCAGGCCTTTACTTGCATTATCAGAGCGGGACTGTCAACCTGGTTTCCTTAAATTGCTGCATGAGCTCGGTCCACGTGTGGTCACAAAGCAAGATACCCCATCTACCCCACGGGATACATTAAGCGCCTGTGCAGTGATTGCTGTTGACTGCTTCCTGGGAGCTGGCGAGGAGGCCCCTGCCAGCCCCTGATAGGGAAGAGACAGTCGTGGAGGACGGAGCAGATGTGCCTTGGGAAGAGTCGAAAGGGTAGAGGGAGGGGTGGGCTGGGTTGAAAGCCTGCTGGACCTGGGCTCTACCCTTTACCACCTTCCAAGGGAGGTATGATCCCATTGTACAGAGTAAGGCCCTGAGGCCAGGAAGGGCAAGGTGACCTGAGCGCTGGCGCGAGAAGCCAGGCCTGGCTCCAGAAGCCTTGCCTGTAACAGAGAGAATGGCTGTTCTCTCACTTTGGTACACATCAAAATCAGAGTGCTTGTCAAAATGCTGTTTCCCAGGCCCCCACACCAGCTCCTGGGGGACAGATGTCTCTGGATAGCAAGTCACAGATGTGTACTGGCAGGGGCCAAATGAGGACCCACGGCTACACTGCTGACCAAAGGTCTTCTCCAGTGACGGGCAAACGACTCTGGACCCATGAACACCAGGGGAGTGATCCGGGGGGAGAGAAGATGCTTCGGGCTCTCTGGTTGCGAATTCTAATCCCCATCGTTTATCTGATCCTTTCTCACTCCAAATGGTTTGGAAATGCCAGCACACACTCTACTTCCTCAGAGGCACATCTGTGTTTCGTGGTGCAGCAAGGAAAGCCTGGGTGCAGGCACAGAGGTCTGTAGTCACGTGGGAGTTTGGAGGCTGCAAGTTGCTTGATGCTGGTGGATTATCAAGTATGAGATGTGATGTGGAGGGGTAGATAAGACAGATCGTGAAGGTCAAATATTGCATCTGTCCCCTCCGCCTTTTTTTTCCCCCCGAGTGGTGACAGGAAGTCTCATAAGGGTTTTAACTGGGGGATGCCAGGGCTAGTCCTAGGCGTTTGAAGCCTCACCCTGGCTGCAGTACAGAAAGGCAAAGCTGGACCAGGGCAGTTAGGAGACTTGTGTGGTCCAAGCAAAACATACAGAGGCATTTGAGTTCAAGTTAACCTGAATGAGGAGTCCTTATAGATCCGCGAGAGCATTCACTAGAGAAACCAGAAGAGCCACACCTTAGCAGTTGGCCTAAGTTATTCCTACAGTAAGTGCGACATTAGACCCACCCTAACCAAGATTATACACAAGTCTCCAAAGGGTCAAACTGAACCACAAGTTTGATTTGTCTGAAAAAGTTTTTGCCCCCAAAAGTCTTTATTTTATAATTATCTGCCTACCAAAGCAAAGCCAAACACTCTTTGAAGGAAGACAACAACATTTTAGACACTCAACATTGAAGTGTCTAAATGTTCTTAGAGCAGAAAGAAAATGATGCCAGATAGAAATTTAGATCTACAAAAGAAAGAATGACAATAACAAATATGCATGTATTTTAATTTGTTAAATAAATATGCTATTTTTAATTTTTAATTTTTAAATTAATTTAAAATAGATTTGGCAATTTAAAACAGAAGCAATAGCAATGTGTAGTGGGATGTGTAATGTAATTATCATAATGTTCAGCATCCAAACAAAAATTACTAAATATGTTAAGTTGAACAATGTGAGACAATCAATCAAGAGAAACAGTCTCAGAAATGACAAGGATGATAGAATTAGTGAACAAGGACATTGAAACAACTATTAAATGCATATTCAATTATTTTTAAAACATGAACATAGTGAAGAGAGGAATTTAGGAGATAAAAAGCACCAAATGGAATTTCTAGAGATGAAAACTACAGTATCAGAAATGAAAAATATAATGGGATTAACAGCAGGTTTGGAAACAGGGTGAAAGGAGAAGTGAATGTTAAGACATAGCAATAGAAACGATCCAAAATGAAACAGAAAAAACAAGACTAAAAAAATGAATAGACTTCCAGTGACCTGTGGGACAATATCAAGCGTATGTAGTTTGAGTCTCAAGGTGAGAAGTCGGGGGAGAGGGCAGGAAAAAAATGAGAAGAAATAATGATTGAATATTTTCCAAATTTGTTGAATGCTATAAATTCTAAGATCCAAGAGGCTCAACTAGGTACAAACAAGATTCACACACACACACCATACTGCACAGCTACGTACATCATGGTTGAATTACTGAAAACCAGTGATGAAGAGAAAAATTTTTATATAGCCAGGGGGAAAATGCAAGCCAGGAGACAGTGGAATGACACTGTCAAAGTTCTGAAAGAAAAAAAATAACTTGTCAACTTAGAATTCTATACCTATCAAAGATATTTTTCAGGTGAGAGTCAAATAATGACTTTTTCTGACAAAAAAAAAAGGTGATAGAATCCATCAGAGGAAACCTGGCACCACAAGAGGCATTAAAGGAAGTTCTTAGAGCAGAAAGAAAATGATGCCAGATAGAAATTTAGATCTACAAAAGAAATGAAAGCATAACAAATATGTATGTAAATATGCTTTTTCATTTTTAAATTAATTTAAAACAGATTTGGCTGTTTAAAACATAAACAATAGCAATGTGGAGTGGGGTGTATAACAAGTGAAAGATATGACCACAGAGGCAGGAAGAATGAGAGGGCAAAATGGAAATCTATTATTTCCTACGTTGTACGAAAGTGGCATAATATTATTTGAAGGAAGACTATGTAATTAAAGATGCAATTTTGTAAAAGTAAAATTAAACAAGAGGTCTAATTTATGAGTTGACAGTGGAAATGAAATGGAATCATTAAAATGCTTTATACCATTAGCAAGATGGCAGCTATAAATCCAACCATATCAGTAACATTAAATACAAATACTGAGAACACTCCAATTATAAAAGACAGGCATGATCAAACTGTATATAAAAACAAGACCCAACTATATGCTATCTTCAAGAAACCCACAGTAACTATGAAGATATAAAGTTCAATGATGGAAGAAGATATGCTATGCAAACACTAATCAAAAATAGGCTTAGAGTGGCTGTATTCATCAAGGAGGATTAAAAACAAGAAATATTATCAGAGTTAAAAAAAAAGAAACCTATAATGATGAAGGGGTCAGTTCGTAAGGAGACATAACATTCCTAAATGTATGCATATAAATGACAGATATTCAAAATACTTGAAACAAAAACAACTGAACTGGAAGGAGAAATAGGCAAATCTAACATTACAGTTGGAAATTTCAACATCCCTGGATTGATAGAAGTAGAAAGAAAATCAGTAAAGATATAAAAGACCTGAGCAATGTTATCAACCAACTTGGCTTAATGAACATTTTAAGTATCATTCCACCCAACAGCATCAGAACACTCTTCCTTTTAAAGCATGTGTTGTTGGGAGCAAGTCCCCCAAAATTTGGCCATAAACTGGCCTCAAAACTGGCCATAAACAAAATCTCTGCAGCACTGTGATATGTCCATAATGGCCCTTGGCCCTAACGCCCAAGCTGGGAGGTTGTGGGTTTACGGGAATGAGGGCAAGAACACCAGGCCCGCCCAGGGCGGAAAACCACCTAAAGGTATTCTTAAGCCACAGACAATTAGCATGAGTGATCTGTGTCTTAAGGGTGTGTTCCTGCTACAGTTAATTCAGCCCATCCCTTCGTTTCCCATAAGAGATACTTTTAGTTAATTTAATATCTACAGAAACAATGCTAATGACTGGTTTGCTGTTAATAAATATGTGGCTAAATCTCTGTTCGGGGCTCTCAGCTCTGAAGGCTGTGAGACCCCTGATTCCCGACTTCACACCTCTATATTTCCGTGTGTGTGTCTTTAATTCTTCTAGCGCCGCTGGGTTAGGGTCTCCCCAACCGAGGTGGTCTCAGCAATATGTGGACTAGTCTCCTAGATAAATCGTAGCTTAAAAACGGAAATAAAAACCCTGACATTATCAAGTGCCGGTGAGTGCGCAAGTACGCAGAGCCACTGGATCTAACCTACATTGTGGATGGGAAGGCTGGATGATGCAGCCTCTTTGGAAAGTAGTTTGGCAGTTTTTTTTTTTTTTCTTTTTGAGACAGGGTGGCTCTTTGTCACTCAGACCCAGTTTGCATCACTGCCAGGAGTGCAGTGGTACAAACAGCTCATTGCAGCCTTGACCTCCAGGGCTCATGGAATCCTTCCTCCTTAGCCCCCCAAGCACCTGGGACTACAAGCGTGCACCACTGCACCTGGCTAATTGTGTGTGTGTGTGTGTATTTTTTGTACAGATAGGGTTTTGCCACGTTGCCCAGACTGGTCCTGAACTCCTGACCTCAAGCAATCCTCCTGCCTTGGCCTCCCAAAGTGCTGGGATTACAGGCGTGAGCCACAGCTCCCGGCCTGGCAGTTTCTTATAAAGTTAAATATACATCTGCCATAACACCTAGCATCCCACTTGTATGTACTTACCCGAAGGAAATGAAAACATATGTGCACAAAAACATATACGTGGATGTTTACAGTGGCTTTATTTATAATCGCAAAAAACTGGAAATAACCCAAATATCCATCAGCTGATGGATGGGTAAAGAAGCCATGCCACAGCCATGTGGTGGAATTCCTGCTGGAACTACTCAATGTCAGAGAGGAATGAAGGGCTGATACACACAACTCAGATGAACATGAAAGGTATTATGATGAGTGAATGAAGCTGGGCTTATAAGGCTACAAAATGTATGACTCCAATTACATGATATTTACATTCCAGAGAAGATAAACATATAGGGGGTGGAGGAAGAGGACTGATTAAAAAGGGGCATGACAGAACTTTTTGGAAAAAAAAAAGAAAATAAAAGAACTGCTGGCATGGTTAAGGAAACCAAAGATAAGACACAGAGTGGGGGAACACATTTGAACAGACATGTCTGTAATGGACTTTTATCTCTAATATATAAATAACTTTTACTATTCAATAATAAAAAGACAAATAACCCATATTTAAAATGGGCAAAGGATTTGAAAAGACATTCTATCAAAAAAGACATATGGATAGCTAATTAGTAATAAATGATTCATGTAAAGTTGTTAAATATCATTAATCATCAGGGAAATGGATATTAAAAGCACAGTGAGATACCACCATGCTCGCCAGAATGGCTAAAATTAAAAAGATAGACAACAGTAAGTGTTGGTGAGGATGCAGAAGGACTGGAATTTTCTTTTCTTTTTTTTTCTTTTTTTTTTTTTGAGACGGAGTCTTGCTCTGTTGTCCAGGCTGGAGTGCGGTGGTGCGATCTTAGCTCACTGCAATGTTTGCCTCCCAGGTTCAAGCGATTCTCCCACCTCAGCCTCCAGAATAGCTGGGATTACAGGCATGCACCACCACGTCCGGCTAATTTTTGTATTTTTAGTAGAGACAGGGTTTCACCATGTTGGCCAGGCTGGTCTCAAACTCCTGACCTCAGGTGATCCACCTGCCTCAGCCTCCCAATAAGTGCTGGGATTACAGGTACGAGCCAGCATGCCCGGCCAAGGGCTGGAATTTTCCTACATTGCTGGTTGGAAAAGAAGTCAGCAGTTTCTTAACAAGCTAAATATATTCTTGTCATTTGACTCAGCCATCCTGCATGGTGCAGGCACCACCATGGAAGGCAGTCAGAGAACTGCTGGTCATAAACTCCATTGTCCTTGCAGGTAGGTTGTGGCCACACTGGTCCCTTCTGGGTCTATGGCTTTGTTGGTCTTTCATGGTCTCAGGTTGCTATGTCTTTTTATGTGCTTGTATCGGCTTAGACAGTTTTTCTAGCTTGTCTGACAGCAGGCTGTCAGAATAACTTTTTGTCAATGTTTCTATCTGTAGCTGCTGACTTTCTTTTTCTTTTTCTTTTTGAGATGGAGTCTCGCTCTGTCACCCAGGCTGGAGGGCAGTGTCATGATCTCGGCTCACTGCACACTCGCCTCCCCAGTTCAAGTGATTCTCGTGCCTCAGCCTCCCGAGTAGCTGGGATTACAGGCACATGCCACCATGCCTGGCTAATTATTGTCTTTTTGTAGAGATGGGATTGGCCAGGCTTGTCTTGAACTCCTGACCTCAGGTAAACCACCCGCCTCAGCCTCCCAAAGTGCTGGGATTACAGGCGTGAGCCACTGCACCGGCTATAGCTGCCTTTCTTTCCTTCTTTATTTTTTGAGACGGAGTCTTGCTCTGTCACCCAGGCTGTAGTGCAGTGGCACAATCTTGGCTCACTGCAAGCTCCGCCTCCTAGGTTCATGCCATTCTCCTGCCTCAGCCTCCTGAGTAGCTGGGACCATAGGCGCCCGCCACCAAGCCTGGCTAATTTTTTGTATTTTTAGTAGAGACAGGAGTTCACCACGTTAGCCAGGATGGTCTCAATCTCCTGACTTCGTGATCCGCCTGCCTCAGCCTCCCAAAGTGCTGGGGTTACAGGCGTGAGTCACCGCACCCGGCCTGTAGCTGCCTTTCTTTAATGGTGCCTTTGATTTGCTATGTTTTTCATACCAGCAAGGACACTGAGTATCATTCTTACTGTTGTCTTACCTTTGTTTCTTTATGCCTTTTGCAAGCATTACCTCATTTTGTCTGCTGGGGAGGGACTGTCACTCTCATTTACCACTGGTCGTCAGCTCTGGCACAGCGCTAGGATTCAAGTAGGTTTGACTCCAGTGTGTTCTTTGATCATGGAGCTAACAGTATGAAGGGAATTCAGAAGCTGGCACCGTGTTGCCCACAGACAGACACGAGCAGGGAGAGGGTAGGGGGAGAAAGCTGCGGGGCAGGTAGGCTTCCCAGAGGAGGTGGAACAAAATCCCAACCTGGAGGTTCTGGGCAGTAGAGAAAAGCCACAAGCCCAGTGAGAAGTGCTCAAGGGGACCAGCCCCATGGTGACCTGGGAGATGAGGGGAGGGCGCTAGCTGGAAGATGAATGCAGTGCTAGATTATGCAGGGCCTTGAATGCCAGGGCAAGCATTGGGTTTGATCATGTGAGTGGGCACTGGAAGGCACCATGCCCAGGTGCCCTGGCTAGGGGACTGGTGCCAATGATCTTGGCACGCAAGCAGCTCATTCAATGAAGGCCATGCCGACTAGTGGCCATTCGCCATGAAGTCTCAGCTACCTTCCCTTGCAGGAGGGGCCGGGTAGGGCTCCAGGCTCAGGCAGTGGACAAAGGATGGATTTTCCAGCTTTCCTGCTGCTGTCCAGGGGCATTCTCCCTTCTCCAGGAGATAAGGGGTCCTCTGAAGCCCAGTGCTCTTTTCTGACCCTCTGCTCACCTTTGAGAGGTCTCAGCCTTCCTCACTGGGAATAAGTGGCCGCAATTAGTAGTAAGTCTAGACAGGTGACCCAAGCTACAGGCAGATGCACTTCACCGTCTCCCAGGTGCACCCCCTTAGCGGTAGGTTGGCGAGGCAATGTGAAATCACACACACCCAGTGAGTCTTTGCCCCATGGCCCCATGGATGCAGCAGGAAGGCATAAAGCAGAGGGCAGAACCCAAGTGTGCCTGAGCACACCGTTGTCATCCATCCCTGGAGATGTCCTCTCTGTCCACTGCCTTTCCCTGCCAAACAGGACCAGCTACAGAACTTTCAGGGCTTGGTGCAAAATAAAAATGCAAGGTTGCTTCTTCAAAAAATATCAAACCAAGTGTGGGCCTCTGCTGAGCATGGGGCCCTGTGTGGCTGCACAGCCGTGTGCCCGTGAAGCTGCCCCTGTTCCTGTGCCTGGCCTCATTTCATCCTGCAGGGGAGGCTGGCTGGACCTCAGAGGGCACTGCCTCTAGCTGTGGGGCCTCCATCTGCCTGTGGCTATTTGCATTCTGGCAGCACTGAGCACCTCAAGCACCTGGGCATGGAGCCTTTTAGTACCCAGCTCATTTGGTCAAACCTGGCTGGGTCCCAGCTCGCCTTGCTCTTGACGGGTGAGGATGTGTATTCTCCATTCTCCGTCAACTTCTCTTCCTATTCATCTATTCCTCACCCATGAATTTACAGTCTGAACACATTGTCTTTCCTGTAACCATGCCCTCCTCCAAAACAATAGATTTCCTCCTGATCAATACCAGCCCACGCCCCTGTCGAGGCTGTCAATGGGTTTCAGGGCATCCTTTCATATCCCTAAGAGCTGATTACCATTTCTTCTTCAACGCGGAGCTCAACCTCCGGGCTGGTCATGGCTGTGCGACTTCTCAGGAGGCCAGGCAATTAGCTAAGGCACTGTTTCTTCTACGGCTTTGACAGCATTCGCTTCCTTCCTGCCCCTCCAGGAGACTCCACCTCCACCTCTCAGCCTGGGGACACCACGGGCCCTGTGAACAGAGACCCAGCCATCACCCAGAGAAGCGTGAGCCAACCGTATTTCCTCAGTGGCTTGTTTATTCATTCGCTTCCTCTCATTCTCTCCAGTGTTCATTGTGGGCTGGCCAATGCGTGGGTGCTGAGGTGCAGGGATGAAAGGCAGGAGAGGGCAGGGAAAGAAGCCTCAGAAACCCCACACCCTCCAGTTCAAATCCCAGCTCTGCCATTTACTAGATTTGTAACTTTAGGCAAGTTTCTGATCTTCTCCTGTCCTCAGTTTCCCAGCACCTGCCTCACAGGTTGTAGAGGGAATGAAGCGGTCAGGGAAGAGGGGCAGCTGCCCTTGAAGGGCTTGGCGCCTGTGACCTGTCATGGTCCATCATGACTCATAGCCCCAGCCTAGCCCCAGCCTAGACTTGAGCCTTAGGGCCGTCGGGAAGGCGAGTGTCGAGTGGGGCAGTGGGTGGCGCCCACAGCAGGGAAGGCCGGGAGCCTGGATACCAGGAGGCATCATGCCTTGCTCTGCCCTGTTCCCCTTGGACTGGGGCCTCCTTCCTCTCAGGCTCCAGGCTCAGACTCGCCTGAGCCTCCTGCCTCCTGCAGTCACCCTGCATCTCCCAGAGATCTCCCCCACCCGTCTCTAAAGAAGGGCCTCTTCTTAGATGCCCTTCAGTTCCCCTGCACCTTTCTGCACTGGCCCATACATTTACATTTAAAATACCTACGTGATGATTTGGTTAATGTCCTCCCTCATGTCCCTGGAAGCCCCATGAGGGCAGGGACTGTCTGCCCATGAGGGCAGACACCATCGCATCCTGAGTGTTCAGAACGAGGCCAGGTATCAAGGCCAGGCTTGAGAAATCTTTTTTTGCATAAATAAATGAGTTTCTGGCTGAGAGAAACAGAGAGAGAGAGAGAGAGATGGAGAGAGACAAAAACAGAGAACTCCAAGGGGGCCTCATGCCTGGGGTATAGACAGCGGGGTTGGCAGTGGGTCCAGATATCTGGGGCTGAGAACCATCTGGTCCTGTGGGCAGGGATAAGGAGTCAGGTCTTTCTCCCAAGGGTCCTGGGATGCCTCTGAAGGGGCATCTCAGGGCTGCGGGGCCGCATCCGATTTGCATTTTAGGAAGATGGACCGGCAGCTGTGTGGAGAGTGGATTTACAGCCTGGCTTCTTTGTTCAAATCCCCAGAGCCATTTTCTTCCTTTTTATAGGATTCTGCTTGTTAGGGACAGAGCCAGGGACTGATTATTTCTTCCTAACTCACTTTGTGACCTTGGGTGAGTCCCATTTCTCAGCAGAATGCAGGCGACAGCCCCTGGCTGTTCCTCCCAGCTGCACAGCTGCGGTCTCCCAAGACATCCATTCCTCCCCCAGAGAGCCCTCACCTAGCACCCTGCTGGCCACCGGCCCTGGATGGGGGTCATCTCTGCACTGAGCTTGCCACACTCGTGGGCTCTTCCTGCTGGCGCTGCTGCAGGACGGGGTCGAGCTGGGGGTGTGCGGACACTTCCCTTTGCCAATGACTCCCACATGGTTGATGAGAAATCCATCGGGGCCTGCCTCGTTTTGTTCCCTGGGACTGCAGCTGCTGCTCCTTACTTAACTCCAGAGTTCCCTCCCCATGCACTCCCACCCTCTCCCACTCTACCCTCCTTGCAGGGGCTTAGACAGGATGGTGGCTGTCCAGAGCCAGAGCCAGCCTGCCTCCTCCGCACACGGGCGCCCACCCACCCCTCCGTACACTGGGGCCGTCGGGGGGCCCGTTTGGTGATGTTTTAAGTGAGGCCAACAGAAAAACCCCACTCCACTTTCCAGCACTGCCAAAAACAGCTCTCCTGCTAGATTTATAAAGTTTGCCTAACTTTCCTTCTGCCACCCAGGAGGGGCCTTCCTTGTATTTGAAGAAAACATCTCCCCCAACCTTTTTTTTTTTTTTTTTTTTAATTTTGTTTCTCTGAAAAACAGATGAAGGTTTTGGCTAGAAATCCAGAGGTCTGGGGGGCAGGCATGTAAACTCAATGGTGGTTTATTGCCCTAAGGAAAACATACTTCAGTTATGACGTATTCCCCTTTGAAATCTCACTTGACATTCTGTAAAGAAAGAGGAACGTTTTTAAGAAGTTGTCGGAGCCACCTAATACCTTCCCTACAAAGCAGAGCCTTTTTGAAAGATTAATATTGCACTGCAGACAGTCAGTCACCATAATTGTACTGATCCGGGCGTGTTCCTCTGCCCACGCCGTCAGGGCACTGGGAACCGCAGGAGAGCTCCATCCGGAGTGCCTGGGGGCTGGGGCCCCCAGCTTGGTTCCACGAAAGGCTGCCAGCCCCGGCCCCGGACACCCAGTCCCAGACCCAGACCTACACGGGCCAGCACATTTCTGCTGATGATCTTTCTTAATTCTCTTTCCTAAGCCAAGGAAGGGGCAACGCTGCGTTTGGTTTTTGTGGGCATTTATTAATGGCATTAAGGACGATTTGCAGGAACCCTCTACTGCCTACACCAGTTCCCTCCTGTCATTGCGTAAGAGGCTTTTCCTGGGCGGCTCTACCCACCTGATTGTGTCCCTTTAACTGGAGAAAAAGGGAAGTTTTGGGGGGTTGGGGACCCTCTGATTTGGAACAAAGTCTTCCTGCAGATGCTCCTTGTAGTGCTGCGTGCTGGTTAACTGAAACGTCTGCACGTGGGTCCCAGCCCGCTCAGCGTGGATGAAACGCCCTCCCTCCTCCAAGGTCACGTGGTAGCCTCGCAAACATGGCTGGTATGGCCGTGGATTTCAAGGCTGCCAAAGCTTAGAAGTGTCACCTCAGACAACCCCTGCGGGTGCCTTGGTGGCCTTAGGACACTTGCCTCGTAACTGGAAGCGTGGGGCAAGTCGCAGTTGTCATTTGGCTCCCTTTTCCTTTTTGCCCGCGTGGTGGGTCATGCTCAACAGGCCCTGAACTCTGACTTGGGTACCCCCGGGACCTCAGCTTGCAGATCAGAGGCTGGCTATGGAGAAATGTGAGGTCCACCCTCTCCTCATCTATGGGAGAAAAACAAAGGTCCAAGCAAAACAACTTTTTTAAAAGCTTCATTCCATAGAGCATTCATTTTTTAGGATTTCTTCTGGGAGGGGAGATCAGATGAGAACCACAAATGATATGAAAACGTCAATGTCTTCATCTGGAGAGCAGCCGGTGGTGTAAAGATCCGACCACCGCGAGGTGAACCCTCTCCCACCTGGCGCGGGCTCACTGACCTGCCACGGGGTGGGTGTTGATTAACTTCATCCAGGGTTTCCCCTTGGTGTCTGAGGCAACTTCTGACCCAGATAAAGCCTGCTTTCACCGCGTGACCTTTACAGAAAGGCAGTTCTGTGTCCCCTCTGGGATCCCCGAAATAATAAATCACCAGAGGCCCAGTGAGGGACGAGGCGGCCACGTGAGGAGGCAGACAAAGGACAGAAAGGGACAATAAATCTCACTTCTAGGGAGCAGTCATTTTTTTTTCTTTGCAGTATTTTTTGGGAAATATAATTATGATCCAATAATACAAATATCAACATCTGGAATTCTGCAAGTGACATCCCCGCCTGTTCTGTTTGGAAATGGAGTGCTCTGCAGGCATCCTTTTTTTCCCATTCATGGACAGGGAGCAAAGTGTTCGGGGGAGGGCCAGAGGGGAGAAAGTCCTGCCGTCTGTGCCCATCGTGGATGGAACCCTCATTTGAGAAACCCCAAGGGTAGGTAGGGGTCATCAGTCAGACCCCAGCCTCATTCAATGAACAAAGAAACATTAAACTCAAAAAGACAAAAGGGAATGTCTACAGAATACCTCAGAACAGTCTTCTTGATTTCAGGGGAAACGACGGGGTCATTTTCTTCCAGTGCTGTCAGAAAGCAAAGATCCTCTCCTGGGAGAAAGGAAGACTGCTTCAAAGTCCTCCAAGACATGATGAACCCCTGTGGTTATTAATTTTTAACTTTGGGTAGTTTTTATTACCCAAGCTTGTACATACCTCAAAGGCTCTAAGACAAGAAAGATGGCTCAAAAGAGTTTTGCTACCACTGAAAAAACAAAACCAAAAAAAAAACCTACAGTTTTAGGATTCATGGCTGTGCCTCTGCTGTCATGCACCCGGAGTCTGGAGTGAAGAAAAGCACCAGGTGTCCTAAGAATGCTACGGCGGCTGCCTTCAAACCAAAGACCTGCACAGTTTTAATGATCAGATGTTTATCTAGCCAGAATTCATTTTGATGTGTACTTTACAAGCCACTGGTCAAGACAGAAAAGTAGTTGAAGCCCAAAAACAATCACTAAGGTCAGAAATCCAACAGTTTGTAAATCCGCAGAATTTTATGCCTTGGGGATAACAAATCTTTATTTTTCTTTAGATAATGTAAATTGGACAGAAGTCACAAAGAGGGAAGTCACAAAAACTGTTCTGACCACATCCCTGCAATGCAGAAAATCACAGCCACCCACAGACCCTAAGAAGGAATGCCGGTGATAGGGTCTGCAGACCCAGGTAGCAGGGCCGGGACTGCTCGACGGGGTCAAATATTTTGTTCTTACTGACTTCATAACCTTTTCCCACTTGACATCTTTATTGAGCACTCGTGAGGAGGCCCCAGCTGCCTCGGCTCCGAGCACATTCATCTTTGGGCGCTTGCATTTTTTGCAGGGGCAGTTACATTTTCCGTTTTCTAGCTGGGAATGGAATGTTGATACTGTGTGATTATTTTCTTTATTTTATATGTTTTCCTTGGAATGTCTATGTGTGGCCGCTCCCTGGCTTGGCGGCCTCTTGATTTACGGTAGTTATAAACATTCCAAAGTAGACATGTCACTTAAGTGATACCATAACATTATACAGTTACAGTTCTGTTATAAATGTGCCCAGAGTTCCAAAAAATCCGTTTTCAGCTCCCCTCGTCTACCCCATTCCTTCCTGCTACCTACGCATGATGGCTTTGGAAGCCGCTAGCTCAATGGAAAGATGACAGAAGACCTAAGGTTTAGTCATAGCCTTGCCACCTCCTAGCCCTACCTTCTGGAAAAAACTTTTTTTTTTGAGTTGAAGTCTTGCTCTGTCACTCAGGCTAGAGTGCAGTGGCATAATCTTGGCTCACTGCAACCTCTGCCTCCTGGGTTCAAGTGATTCTCCTGTCTCAGCCTCCCGAGTAGCTGGGATTACAGGCGTCCACCACTACACCTGGCTAATTTTTGCATTTTTGGTAGAGACGGGGTTTCACCATGTTGGCCAGGCTGGTCTCGAACTCCTGACCTCAGGCGATCCGCCTGCCTCGGCTTCCCAAAGCGCTGGAATTTATAGTCATGAGCCACCATGCTCAGCCAGGAAAAAGCATTTCTAAGAAGCAAATTGGCATCCAGAAGTAACATGCCCCTTTACAGAACACATTTGAACCTTCTTCCTAGTGAAAATCATGTTTATTCACATCATCCATGTATTCCCAGGAGAAAGTGGTTCCAAGATGGTGGCCACAGAGTAATTCTGGGAGGTGACCTGTCTCTCAATCCCCTGGCCTGCTGCCTTTACCGCCAACCAACAAAGAAAGAGTGATTTGTGCTTTCGAAAGACGCTGAGAGAGGGAAGGAAGAAAATGTCTCCATGGATATAGCAATTTGGAGAGCTTAACATTCAATCAGACAACCCACTTCAGCCTCCTCCCCAGGAGAAATGTCAGGGAGGAATTCCCCACTGCCTTCCCACAGAAAACACTGGGACATGGGCTGCTTTCACTGCCCACTTGTAACCCTTGGACGCTAACAAACCCGACAACTGATATCTGAAGCAAAATGTATACCTAAAGAATTTTCATTCTCTGTGATACAGCAGGGGTTGGCCTGGGCTTGTTTTTGTAAATAAAGTTTTATTGGAATGCAGCCACGCTCATTTGTGGATGTCTTGCTCATGGCTGCTTCTGTGGGACAAGGGCAGGGTTTGATACTTACCATGGAGACTATACGGCCTACAAAGCCAAAAATGTTTACTGTTTGGTCTTTCGCAGGAAGAGCGTGCTGGCTCCTGTCCTGGATCAACTCAGAAAGTAAAACCCATCGGATTCTGTCTGGGCTGGGCACAGCAACCTGGCCTATCCATGTGGGGCCTTCAGTGACCACTTCCGCTGGCTGCACAAAACTGGAGAGAGGCTGGGGTGCTCCAAGTATAAGTTTCCTCATCAGCAAACCGGAAAGAGAAAGACCAGCCTGGAGGCTGGTTACAGGGATAAAATAAATATGCCCTTAAATATGTGTATAAAGCCCCAGCACAAACAGCAGTCGCCGCATGGGTCAGGGAGGCACTGCTGGGAGCCTTGTGTGACCGCGTTCCATGTTATCTTCCAACCAGTTTGGGAGACAGGTACTGCTGTGATCTCTGTATTACACAGAAGCAAACTGAGGCTCAGAGTGGCCACTCGCTTCACTCCGAACATCAGGTGCTTGAGCTCTGCGCGGATAGATGGGATCCCAGATTTTCCATTTAACTTTTGATGATGTGTCGTGGGAGTCGTGTTCCACCTTTGGAGGGTTTTAAGGACTCTTTATTAACCAGCAAGGGTTCTTGTGCCTTTAAGGAGGATTGACTGAGAGGTGCCTGCAAGGCCAGTGGAGGCCGCTCCGGAGGCCTGCCTCTTCCAGCCCACAGGCCCTGCTTCCCGGATCTGGTGTGGGTCATTCATTCCAGTTCGCCTCTGAAACTATTTTCATGACAGTAAGCTGCTACCTCAAGAAACAGCAGAGATGTTGCCTCTCAGGTAAGATGCCTGGGGAGTGAGGGCTGTGGTCAGGATCCAAGCAGGAAGCCTGAGTTCGTGTCCATTCTTCACCGAGCATGGCCAAGTCCATTTGAGTCCATCTCCAGAAGACGTGTCAAAATCGCCCACTTATCTCCATCTTCAGCTCCTCCCAGGTCACCACCTTCTCTTCCCTGGATGACTGCACTAGCTTCCTAACTGGTTTCCTTAAAACCCATTCGTTTATCTATCCCTTCTACCATTCCTCCCACCACATATCTATCTCACCACCCACCATCCTGCCACTTATCTTTCCTTCCCTCCCTCATTCCCTTCCTCCATCTCCCCATCCATCCATCCATCCATCCATCCATCCATCCATCCATCCACCCACCCACTAATAGGTATTTAGTGGTTACAATGTCCCAAGCACTGTGTAAGTCCTAGTGTAGGTGGAAAAGGGAACAGATTTCCTGCCCTCAAACAATTTGAAAAATAAATTTCAAAGTAAGAAGCCCCATGTGGGGGGAAGAGCAGGCTGTCTTGAAAGAGGATGGTGTCAGGAGACATATATGGAGAGGGCTTGGGGGAGGTGATGCACCTCACCAGGAGGTGATATACTGATAGAGAGACTACGTAATTTACTGATTAAACTGGGACATTTTGGGCAGTGAGAGGAGGAGCTATTAAACATTTTGTCAGGCACCAGGTGCATGCCAGAACTGGCCAGGTAAACTGAGCGGCATGGCTACCTCCTACAAACCAAGGTTCACAGCATGAGCTGAGAAAGCGGCAAGGAGGAGAGAAGTGCCCCTTCCTTTCCTTGGGGACAGGCTGCAAACCTGCATGTAAAAGAACTAGGAGAAGGCTGGGTGCGATAGCTCACGCCTGTAATCCCATCACTTTGGGAGGCTGAGGCGGGTGGATCACGAGGTCAGGAATTCAAGATCAGCCTGGCCAATATGGTCAAACCCCATCCCCACTAAAAAATACAAAAATTAGCTGGAGGTGGTGACGCGTGCCTATAGTCCCAGCTACTCAGGAGGCTAGGGCAGGAGAATCGCTGGAACTCGGGAGGCGGAGGTTGCAGTGAGCCGAGATCACGCCACTGTACTCCAGCCTGGGCGACAGAGCGACACTCCATCTCAAA
>NW_012114666.1:193631-218207 GCF_000951035.1 Colobus angolensis palliatus | reverse complement strand
AAAAAAAAAAAAAAAAAAAGAAAAAAGAGCTAGGAGAGAAAGTAAAGAGGAAGAAGAAAGAGCTGTGGAGTGCTGGGGCAAGAGTGAGTTTTGGGGATGGAGATTAAGCAAATAAGAGTCTCAGGGAAATGCGGGATGGCAGAGTTGGGGAGAGGAAATAGGTGTAAGAAATGTTTTTCTGTGTTGTGAACTGGGGCTCCCTTGGATGCTGCTTTTACTGTTGTCTATCAAAAGATGCAAGTGAAAGACTGGCATTCCCTTTGCTTTCTCTAAGGTGTGTTTGCTGTTTGGGATGTGCATCTTGGACTAAGTCTCCTTCTGGAGCTTGGAATACCAGGTTCTGCCATCACAACGTTTGCCACGCACAGATCGCCCTGGCCTGGACGGGACCTTAGCTGTTATTGTCCGTGCTCCCTCGCTTGACTGAGAGCTTTCTGAGGGCAGGGCCTCTGTCTGCTTGTCTCCAGTCCCAGCACCTAGCACAGGTTAGCATTTAGTATGTGCTCAATAGCTGTGCAATGTAGGGATGAGTGCACAGACTCCAGCGTGGTTAATGTCCTTCACAAGGCGCCTTGGAGGAGCCGTCCCCAAGCTCATGCTTCATTTCACATCCTGCTCCTGCAGAAATGGAGCAGCTGCTCCACTTGGGTTATTTAGTGTCGGAATTTCATCTCCCCGCACGCCAGGCTGCCCTCGTCTCTACCCTTATCAACTCCCCAAGGCCATCCAAGGAGCCTCATGAAAGCAAATATCTGCAGATGGCTCATGGGACCCATGGATGGGTATTGAGCTTCACACCTCACTGCCTTACCGTCTGGCCTCTTCGTCAGCATCAGTGGGACAGGCAGGGTCTCCAAGAAGAGCCCCAAGCTCCCAGAGGCCCTGCCAGGCAGTTCTGGTCTGGTTCCCTCAGGGGTCAAGGGAATCACACCGCTACTCTTCCTCCAGCTAGCTCTGTGATTCGGAGTGAGCCGTGTGGACTCCAGCCTCAGTCCTTCTGTAAAATGGAGACAGCCCAGCAGCGAACGCTATGCAGTAGGCACTGGACACACCAAGGTTTGTCACCACCATGACTTGGTTAAAGGCCACTCGGCCTCTGGGAGGACACAGCCCAGGCTGGGGAACAAGGCTCTGTGGACACCTGACACCCAGGGGGCTGCAGGGGAGGGGCGGTGCTCTTTCATCTATTTCCAGCCTCAAAGGTGTAGGAAATTGTTCATCCGGGCCAGGTGTCCGGGCCTCACTGCCTCTGTGATAACTCAGCTTGTCAGCTAGCAAAGGCCGCACAACGCAGGCCACGACGTTGACTGCGCCTGCCGCGGGCTTTCTGTGGCCATGCTGAAACACTGATGCCAGCTGTGGTTCCCTCCTGGAGACCCGGTAATGAGGGCTGGCACCATGTCCCCGACATGATTGAAAACGGGCTTTGTTGATGCACTCTAGGAGCAGGTGAAACGTGCCTTTAAAGTGGTCCAGCGAATTTAGGGAAAGGAAGGATGCAATTTCTTGGATGGGAGACATTTCTAGGGACCCCGCCCTGAGTCTGATGAGGTGGCAGGGGGATTGTTGGTGAGGGGTCAGGTTTACAGGTGACCAGTTCCTTGGTTGAGAACATAGTGTTAGGAGAAACCAAGACAGCACGGTTGCAGCAGTCCGTCCCTTCCTTCCGCCCCGTGTGCTGAGCACCACCCACGCGCCCAACCTTATGTGTACCCGATCCCGGGGCTGGTGGGCCTGGATCAGAGGCCAGGGAGGAGTGGCGTCGTTTGAGGAGATTTGATTAAAGGTGTGCAGATGTGGGCAGGGCTTAGAAAAAGCAGTGAAGGGCTGGTGCAGTCCAGGAGGACTCATGATGGCGGGCGCGGTCCCCACTCCAGGGACATAAGGCAGGGGTGGAGCCATGGCCAGAGCCCTGGGAGGGTGGTTCCATGGCAGAAGCGCTTGGAGGGGCTGCAACCTTTAGCAAGGCAATCCAGAGCCAGTGCCACCTGGCCAGAAGACAGCCAGGAGAGTAAATCCCCCCAGGTCTCCCACAGGTGCCTCTTCTGGCCAGAGGGCACAGGAGCCTGCTAATGGTCCATACGGAGTGGCCTGCTGGGGCCCAGCAAAAGTAGAGAAGCGTGGACGTGGATGTGAGAGGTCATGGGTCATACCCAGCACAGGTCAGCTCCAGTGGCGTTTCCAGCATCTGGTGTAGGGGCTGCAAACTCAGGGACCTAAAGGGGCCAGGCAAGTAGTTAATATAAATGAGGGGCGCCAGACAGGTGTATGAGATAAGGGAAGGGTGGGGAGTGTGGCCAACTGGATTTCTTGTGCCAGGAGAGAAAGTGGTCTAGAATGGCCAGATCTTCCCATTTTTTAGGCATACGCTGGAAATTGGGGGTTTTTATGAGCTCTCTCTGGATTTTAAATTTTAGCAGTAAAGTCAAACTTCTGAAATGAAAACAATTTGCAAGCAAGACAAATGAAATTTGTGCGTGCGGGGGACATCACTCTTGGGCTACTGGTTTGACGCCTCCGGTCAGTGGGAGCGATGTGATGAACGGGTGTAAGGGACCGAGCTGGACTGGCTCTCCAGGGCTCGGAGGCAAGGAGTGGTGGACAAGGGCACCGCCCGGGTTGTGGGCCGAGCTAAACCTGCCACTTGTGCCCAGCACCCTTCTGAGTGTTTTCTCGCCCTCGTCTGCTGTCTTCAACCCCACTCCATCCTGCCTCCCCCACGCTCTATCACCGCACTCCATCTGTTCTTCAGAGCATTTACCCAAATGTATGATTGTGCATTTCTTTACTCATTTATTTGCTTTCTTCCCTTCCCGAAGACGAGGCATATGTCTGTTTCCTCCCTTGTCCCCAGAGCCAGGCAAATAGAAAATGACAGATAACTGTTTGTGCAGTCACTGCTGCTGAGTCCCCTCAGGAGGGAGGCATAGTTATTCTTATTCCTAGTAGTAGTAGAAGCCGTCATCGTTGTAGTCACCATCCGTGTTTTATAATTGAGGAAACAGAAGTACAGAGTGGATAAGGAACTTAGTTCAGATTGCACAGCCAGGAAGCACTGGATTGGGGATTGAAACCCAGGGCTGGCAGGTTCTCAAGACCCCTACCTTCAGCTCAAACACTGGCTCCTCCCTAGGAATCCCTCAATTTGAGTGTAGACCTCACCTCCTCCAAGAAGCCCTCCCTGACTTACCTGTCAGCTGGGTCAGTGGCCGCCCCTGGGATCCTCTACACAGGCTCTGCCTCTCTATATTTCACTTTCCTGCTTCTCTGTCTTGTGCTCTGGGTTGTCAAGTTCACCTTGTAAGCAGAGAGGTGGTTTTGTTCATGCTTTCTCTCCCCACCCCTTACAGCCCAGTGCCTGGCATGCATTAATAATAATAATAATAACAATAACAATAATATAATAATAATGGAGGAGACGACTGTCATGCTGAGTGCTTCCCACGTGCCAGGCGCCATACTCAGTGCTTCCTGTCTGTGCTTTCATTTCCTCTTCTCCACATCCCCATTTACAGATTCAGTGCCTGGGACTCAGACAGTAGCTTGCCGGAGGATATGTAGCTGATCGGAGGTGGAATTAGGGTTGAAATCCAGCACTATCTGTGCCTGAAGCCACCATACTGGTTGTAACCACTCCCCTGACAGATCCCACTGCAGGGACTTAACCACCAGGTGTTAAGGACCACCTTATCAAGGACCAGGGTGTCAGTACTCCTGGCTTTGCAGCCGTGCGAGCTCTGCTGCAACCCTTAACCCCGCTGCTGCCATGCAGTCAGCCAGAGACTGTCCAAAAGCCAATGGGCATGGTTGTGTTTCAATAAAACTTTATTTATAAACACAGGTGATAGGCAGAATTTCGGCTACAGACCTCAGTTTATGACTTTGGCGTATGCCATGGATGTCAATGTTATAAGATGTCCTGGTTTCAGACACGTGATGTAAAAAAACTGTGCATCTAAGAATCAAGGAGATGTGATATTTGTTGAATGAATGAATGAATGAATGAATGAATGGATTACTGAGTCAGGTGTGTGCCCCTGAGTGTTTGGCAGGGAAGACGGGCACCTGGCAGTGAGTACCATGAATGTTGCATGAATGTCCTCCGAGTGGCCCTTACTCTTTCCCTGGGGACACCGCTGTCCCACAGCACACAAGTGGAAACTGAGGCCCCAACAAATCAAGAGTTTGTCTCTGGCCAACTGGCAACAGCAATTCAGTGAGGTGCCAGCTTGCTTAGCAGGGCTTTAGAAGCAGGTGGGCAGCATTCCTCATCGGCTGAGGAAGCCAACCCTCAAAGTCATAGTGCATAAAGAATAACTTTTCACTTCAATTCCATCCAGATTAATTCAGCGAGAGTTTATCGAACACCTTTCATCATGACTGGACGGGTGAGTGGTGCCCATAAAACAGGGCTCCTGCCCTCAGGGAGCTTAAGCACATCTAATCTTATAAACCACCCAGATGTAAAACCAGCGTGAGAATTCAGAGGCGCCAAACCCCCTTCCCGTCCCCACGGAGCCTTCTGAGGGTTGCAATGTGAATATTTTCCAGGCAGGAATTAATCATGGCTTTGTTGGCGCTCCAAGCCAGACCCTACATAATACCTTCTATAAAGAGCCTTATTACACCGGAAGGTTGTATATCATCTTCTTCACTGCACACCAACTCCGTGCGTAGGCTGCTCCCTATGTCCCTGGGCCAATAAATTAGATTTAGATTACAAGGGGAGGAACGGCGGCCCTGCACGTGAATACGTAACAGGCACTGTGGACTGAGATGTCTTGATTTAGATGGCTAAATGGCCTGGCGAAGGGGCCAAGAGGGCACAGGTTGGCACATAAAAAGCTCACAGTCTCCACAAGCCGACCATCACCTTGAGCAAACAGGCCCGCCGGCGGGGACTGGGGCTGCAGGCTAATTGGCAGCTCAGATCCAGCGTCACGCTTATTTCCCGAACCCAACTCACTTCCAGCTCCAGGTTATTGATCCCTGTTGAGGAGGGTGGTCTGGCTTTGATGCAGAGTCCCCTCGTCTGGCTCTGGGGTTTTCCAACTTGGGGCATTAATATTTTTCAAGTGCCCCTCTGGAACCAGAGGCCAGGAAAGCCAATGCGAAGCGGAGGCAACCCCAGGGCCCTGGTGGCGTGTGTGGAGAACCGTGTCTGTGAACAGGCAGGTAAACCGTCTTGCTAGGAGCAGGGAGGGAGGAGCCTCCTGTGGCAGCAGGAGGGGACATAGTTGCTGGGAGGCTAATGGTGGGGCTCCCCAAACTTGCCTGGGGGAGGAACCCCTAAGCTGGAGCTTCTGATTCTTTGGACACCCACTCGAATGCTTCTCTGGGATACCTCTGTGGACCCACAACTGCTGGTCTGCAGTAAGTACACGTTCCAAGTTTTCCTGGATTTTGTTACACTGCTCCATGAAGGCTGGTAGGATGTATGGCCCCAGAAAGAAGCAGTGAGATGTCTTTCCCGCTCTTCTTTGTCCATACCAGGTATTATCGACATTGACAGCTCCTTGCCAATCTCATGGGTGCAGCGTGCCACTGCCTTGTAATTTTAATGTGTTTTTTGTTTTGTTTTGTTTTTGAGATGGAGTCTCACTCCGTCACCCAGGCTGGAGCGCAGTGGCGCCATCTCGGCTCACTGCAACCTCCGCCTCCCAGGTTCAAATAAGCCTCCAGGGAGTGTGACCTGGTACGGTGTGGCCGTGTCCCCACCCAAATCTCATCTTGAATTGTAGTTCCCAGAATTCCCACATGTTGTGGGCAGGACCCCGTAGGAGATATTTGAATCATGGGGGCGGTTTCCCCCATACTGCTCTTGTGGTAGTGAATAAGCCTCACAAGATCTGACGGTTTGATAAGGGGTTTCCCCTCTTGCTTGGCTCTCATTCTCTCAGCCGCCAGTGTAGCTGGGATTATAGGCTCCAGCCACCAGACCCGGCTAATTTTTGTATTTTTAGTAGAGATGGGGTTTCACCATGTTGGCCAGGATGGCCTTGAATTCCTGACCTCAGGTGATCCGCCCTCCTCGGCCTGCCACAGTGCTGGGATTACAGGTGTGAGGCACCGTGCCCGGCCTCAATCTGATCTCATACATTTAAAGGAGTAGGAATTAGTCAGGTAAGAAGGAAGAAAATAGTCTCCCAGAAAGAGACAACTATGGGAGTAAAGAGAGGGGAGGAATAGCAAAGTGCTCAGTATAGCTTAAGGGGCTGGCTGTGGAGAGGTTGGAGAGGTGGGGTCCTCAGGCGTCACCTTGCAAGTTAAAAATGAGCCAGTCTGTGCGATTGTTCAGCTTCCCAGGTGCGCCCTGACACCATGTGCGGAAGAGACGATTACAGGACATTTCAGAGATGAAGGCTCACAGGAAAGACGGGGTGGGACAAGAGAGCAAGGTGCTGGCTGGGGAGCCAGACTCCCTGCATCAAATCTCAGCCCTGCCCTTTTCTCAGTGATATGGCCTTGGCTGCCTTCACCTCCCCAATCCTCAGGCTCCTCCTCTGTCAACTGAGGACAAGAAGAACTCTTACTCTTAGGCTTGTGATGAGAACCCACATGAGACGATGTGTGGCACATGCTTAGCACCAGGAAGGGTATGGTGCATGAGCTGAAATGTCATGTGTCACATCATTTCCGTGGGGCCCAGTTTAGAAAGAAGGAAGGCCAAAGTGGAGCTGATGAATTGGGAGAAAGTGGAAGGGTCAGGGTCAGGGGGTCTCTTGAGGTGAAAAAGCATGTTTCCTGGAAGCAAAGGAAGAAGGAGGCTATGGAGAGAGAGAAAGAGAGAGAGAGGATTTGGAGGCTTCAAGATGAAGCAATTCAGGATCCAATGAGTAGCGAAGGGAGCGAGGGGATGAGAAGTGGAGGAACAGAGAGAGGAGGGTCATTGGGCAAAAGGCCAAAGAGCTAAGAGGCCTTGGGCTGGGGGACAGATGGGTGGCCCATGGGGACGTTTAGCTGAAACCAAGTTGATGGTAGAGGTGGAGATGGAAGGTGTGGGTTAGCCAGGTTGCTTTTGTTTACAAAGAAATAGAACCCAACTCAAGTAGGTGTATGCTAGGAAGAGGGACACTATTAGCTCCTTAATTGGAAAAGACCAGGAATGATGGTTTCAGGAATGGTTGAATCCAGGCATTCAAGTGACGTCATCAGGACTTGGCTCCCCTTGCCTTCTCTCTGTTCTGCTTTCTTCTATGTCGGCCTCATTCTCAGGCAGTCTCTCCCCAAGTGGTGGAAATATGGAAGCTCCTTGCCTACGTTCCTCAGGCCAGCAAGCCCCCAGGCAGATATCATTTTGTTAAAAGTTTCCGTGGAAGTCCTGGGGTTGAATTTGATTGGACTGTCTTGGGTCATATGCTCACTCCCAGAGCCGGGGGTCAGGGAGTGTGACCTGATACGGTGTGGCTGTGTCCCCACCCAAATCTCCTCTTGAATTGTAGTTCCCACAATTCCTACATGTTGTGGGCGGGACCCAGTAGGAGATATTTGAATCATGGGGCCAGTTTCCCCCATCCTGCTCTTGTGGTAGTGAATAAGCCTCACAAGAGCTGAAGGTTAGATATGGGGTTTCCCCTTTTGCTTGGCTCTCATTCTTTTGCCTGCTGCCATGTGAGACGTGCCTTTCACCTTCCGCCACGATTGTGAGGCCTCCCCAGCCACATGGAACTGAGTCCATTAAACGTCTTTTTTCTTTATCAATTACACAGTCTCAGGTATGTCTTTGTCAGCAGCTTGAAAATGGACTAATAAAGATCCAAATTGTGTGTGCTGTGAGCAGGTGAGAATGGTAAAATTGGGTTGCTTTCCAGAAGAAGGGGGACTGGGTGCTGGGCAGTATCCCCTTTAAGGACTGATCCAGGACCTGGAAGATGATACCAACAGTGAGGGGGAAAGGCTGGGGCCAGCAGGGCCGGGGGGTGGCGTCCATTTGCTGGAAATGACCGGGGGGCAGTGTAGAAATGTTTGGGAAGGGGCAGCCAGCCAACCACAGAGCCAGACGCCCTGTGCCTCTCCCCCCAGCCAGCGAGGCTGCCTGCTTCTCACTGTGAAAGTGTGGTGAGTTTCTGCGAGTCACCTAGGCAGAGTTATGTGGCCCATTGTGATGATTTCCCTTTTTGCCTCAGCTGCCAGGACTCAGGGAGCCAAACTAGCATATCTAATCTGTTACCATTTCCCTAAGCCCGGGGATTTGGGAGGTTTTCTCCCCTTCTTTCTGCGTGGTGTTCTTGATTCTTCTCTATTTAACAGCCTTTCCATTTTATGTGTCTTTTATCGTAAACCACCTCAAATCCTTTTTTGAAGCAGGCAGGGTATAAATTATAAATAGATTTAATTTTTAAAATTCCACAGGGCAGTTTCTCTATAGGGCTCCCAGCAATCGCTTCTGCTGACATTTCCCTCATTACCCCAGTGGAGTGGGATGGGAGCAGTGGGAGCAGCTGGGAAGGCGCTTAACCCTTGGAGTGCTATGTCTGGGGGCTTGGCCCCATGTGCTGGGACCAGAAGCCCAGCACAGGTGGATGACCACGCAGCCCTCAGAGGGGTTGAGCTGCTGAGGAGAGTGGGGTGACACCCCCACCCTCCTGGGAATTCATTCCTTTCCGCGGTTGCCCCATGTCATGGTTCGACATGTGCCCACTCGTGCTGGCCTTTCCTCGTCCTTCTCTTTTCCAAACCACACAGGTCTCACACCTCCACAGTACCACAGATGCAGTCCACACGCCAGGTCAGAAACCCTGCAGAAATGATGCCAGAGCTGTGGCCCGGTGCATCAGTGAGCTCTGGGGGGGAACTGCTCGCCTTTCACAGGTCCCCAGCGGTGTATAAAATAGCTCACTCCTCGTCACTGAGCTACGAATGTTGGCCTTGCACTCACCAGCTCGGAGTCTCAAAGTGTGGCAGTGGCGGAGGCACCCATGTGGAGGAGCCATGACTGGGCCATCCTGGTGCCAGGCAGCGGAAGCAGGTTAGGGTGCAGGAGCCGAGGGAAGTCTGCCCTGCTGGCAATGCAGTAGGCTGCCCTGGGCTGTGTGACCTCAGGCAAGATACCCAACCTCTCTTAGCTTCAGCTTCCTCATCTCTACAGTGGGTATACAGTAATACCTACTTAAGAGGGTTGTTGATTATCTGAGTTATTAAAGCATACCGAAAATGCTCAGAATGGTACCTGGCATATTGTAAGAACTTCATCTTTGCTATGGTTCTGTACTTTTGGGGAACACACACACATACACACACCAGTATAGATCATTTTTATAGTTTCTGCTCCTTATCACTGGCTCACCCAACAAGCTCACGTCATTCAATGGAGGCAAGGTCACGGAAGGTATGATCCATCCGCCCATCTGTCTTTCCTCCCTTTCTCCCTTCTCCCTCCCTCCCTTCCCTCCTCCTTTCCTTCCCTCCTCCCTTCTTCCCTCTCTCCTCCCTCCCTCCCTTCTTCCTTCTCTCACTTCCTCCCTCCCTCCCCTCCTCCCATCCTCCTTTCTTCCCTCTCTCCTCCCTCCCTCCCTTTTTTCCTTCCTTCCTTCCTTCTTTTCTTGCAAGTGTTTGTTGAGCACTTACTTTGTTGTTGGTATCAAGGGATACAGTCGTGAGCAAAGACAGATGTGATCCCTGCTCTCTTGGAGGCCACATTCCAGGCTATACTTAAGTAAACAAATGAACAAAAAGAATGTCAGAAAATGAAAGTGTTAAGAAGAAAATAAATGAGCTTGAGAGGCTCGGTTGTGAGGGAGTGGGAGTGCTGGTTCAGAAGGCCACCCCAGGCGGGGATGTCGGAGCCCAAATGACAAAAAGGAGCTAGCCAGGGAAACTGAGATGCAGCCTTCAAGGTAGAGGAGTGGCCAGTGCCAAGGCCCTGAGGCAGGAATGAGTTCGGTGGTTTCAAGGAACAGAACGGGTACTGGAGTGAGCTGACCCAGGGGTAGAGAGGAGGGCAGAGAAGTGGGAGATGCAGGCAGGGGCCAAATCCCATGGAATCCAGGGAACCTGGTGAGGAGTTTGGACTTTATTTTAAGTCATTAGAGCAGAGAAGACTCCAGGGTTTTGTCTCTGGCAACACCCCTGCCACTCACTAAGGCTCCCAAGCTGATTGACCAGAAGGATGGATTCAAGGAGGGTAGCCCTGAGAGGGCCACAGGGGTCAGAAGCCCTTGGTGGCCTCATCTCTGTGACCTGCCAACTGATTTGGGTTGTGCGGGGACTGTCAGGGCCGGGTGTCCCCAAGCACTCAGTTTTCCGGTGCTGCGGCCACTGGGATCTGTCCACAGCTTGAATGAATGGCTGGTGGATCTAGTTACGTCATTGGTTTATGCTCCATCTGTACAGGAAGTCTGTACTTCATTAAATATATATATGCCTCACATTTTCCGATGGGAGAAGAGTTCTTCTTTTCCCACCTGCCCCAAGCCAGCTACAGAACTCTGCAGCTTCAAGAAATGGTGAATTGATTCATTTGCTTCTAAGAGATTGTTTTGCTTCTCCTCTGCGGGGGAGCCAGGCCTGGAGGACATGAGAAGGAAGGAAGAGGTCATCATTTCTGCCTGTAAGGAACTCGCAGTGGAGCAGATAATATTAGCATAAACCCGAAAAGTTAAAAATAAAGGAGAGCAGATTGTGTTGTTCACAAAAACCTGCGTGCGTGTACTGTGGAATATTCCTTCCAGAAGTGGGTGATAGAGGCGGAACAGAAGAGGGCTTGTGGCCAGATGAGCTGGATTAATCAAAGTTCGAAAGCTGCCTGTCCTGCAGGACTTGTCAGAGCCTTGACACTGCCCGTGCTCCACTCATGGCTCATGTCCCTTTAGCACTTCCATGTCTGTTCCCGGGAGCTTTCGCTCCCAGGCTCCAGCACCTGGGTCTCTTTGCTAAAGGCTGCTCTCAGGCTTCCAGAGTTGATTCAGTCTGCCAACATGATGAGCAGGAAGTGTCTGGGAATTCACATTCCCTGCCTTGGGGCAGCTTTAACCAATAATTAGGGAATGCGGGTGTGAAGGTATAAATACCTCAGCTCCCTTGCCCTGATGGGACTGTTTCCAGAGCCCACCACAGTGGTGAACCAATGCTACCCTCCATGGAACTTGGCTTGTTACAGCCTTCTTGCCTATCCCCCTTCCTCTCCCAGGTTCATTTCCTACTCCCCTTATGGTCCCTTCCATAAGGGCTGCTTCCCAAAGCGCTCTCCCACCATTCTCATCTCAGGGCTTGCTTCTGGGGACTCAACTATAGACAGTGATGCCTCAGATCAAGTATTAAATGCAGCCTTAAGCAAAGTTAGACAGCTGGCTGTGCTCCAGGACTTGTCAGAGCATTGATTCTAGGTACGCATGGTGGTGCTCCAAGAGGAGGTAATAGGAGGCGGCATGGTGTGCATAGTTATCTGCCCAAAGACAGCGGTCACCCTGGGGCACCTCCAGGGAGGACCACCCCCCACACCCACACATACAGCATACTTCGGATACTGTGCTGCATGGTGGGCTGTGGGCTAGAACTTTGGGAAGAGCCTCCACGGCCAAGTTCACAGAGAGTAAACAGAAAGTTGGCATTTGGAATTCAGATGTGGGTCTTTGGACTCCAAAGCCCACGCCATCAACAACCCCAACTCCCCAGCCCTGGAATCTGTAGCAGATGCCTCCACGGCTCCCAGCGCGCCCGTCACAGCCATTCTCGGGACACTGCACCTATCAGTTCACTTGCAAGCCACCAACCTGGGAGGCAACTGGGTCGCCAGTCTTTCCGTGCCCAGACCCCATGTCAGTAGGTGCTTGCTGAGTGAAGTTGGAAGGTTTGAGGGACCAAGTGCTGCCCCTGGGCTGGGCTCTGGCCATGCCCCGGTCCACGTCTCCCCTCGGGCTGTAGGCATGGAGAAGGACCTCTTGCTGAAGCCCTCCTGTTCCTCACCCCATCCTGCGCCTCCCTGGGCAGCAAATCTGAGTGTGTGTGGTGGAATGGTAGGGGGAACGGAGGATCTGGGATAAGCATCGTTTCACTCCCAGTTACATTGTATTATCCAAATTTTCCATGGTCATTGACAACAACGTTGAAGGTACAGGTCACCAATCAAAATCATCCGAATTCCTTGCACAACAGCCATGCTCATGTTCTTGGCTTTTGCTACACAAAGGGGCACAACATTCCAGCCCCCATTCGCTCAGGGCTGGCTGTGTCTCCACCACAGCCCTGAAAGAGCGACAGGGGGCACCAGGAAGAGCTAAGCAGTCACCCAGCTCACAAAGTGGGGGGCCGGGTTGGAAACTAGGCAGTCTCACTCCAGAGGTCGTCTCCCCCCCGCCCAGCTTGTCCCCATGTTTATTTCAGAAAGTCTTAAACATATGGAATAGGAGATGGAATCGTCCGACGAGGCTCCCTGCACCAGCACCCAACTGTGACAGTCATCCATGCCTGCCAAGCCGGGGTATTCTTGGCCCACATGGTCGGGAGCCCATCCCAGACCTCACAGCATTTCTCTAGAAAATAGTTCAGTCAGTGCCTCTCAGAACGTGCAAGACTCTTCTATCCTGGCCTAGATAAATAAAATCTGTCTAGAAAATCTCTGTATGAGAATGTAAGCTCCATGAGAGCTGTATCCTCAAGACATAGGACAGGACAGTGCCTGGTGCAGAGGAGAGGCACAATAAATATGTTCTGAATCTCCGTCTATCTATCACCGATCCATAATCTATTATCTATCATCTGTCTATCAATCATCTGTCTCCTACCTACCATTTCTCTATCCTTTCTCTTTCTACTGTCTATCTACCATCTATCTTTCTATCTCTCTATCGTCTGTCAGTTATCTATTATCTATCACTTGTCTATCAATCATCTATCATTTATCTACTCTGTCTACCATCTATCATTGATCTATCTACCATCTATTTATCTTTCTATCATCTACCAATCATTCATTACCTAGCACTTATATATCAATCCTCTACCTGTCATCTCTGTACTATCTACCCTCTATCTACCTGTCATCTATCTATGTATCTATCTATCTATCTACCTACCATCTACCTACTGTCATCCATCTGTCACCTATCTTTCTATCTCTCTATCATATATCAATGATCTATTATCCAGGCCAGGCCCAGTGGTTCACGCCTGTAATCCCAGCACTTTGGGAGGCTGAGGCAGACAGATCACTTGAGGCCAGGAGTTCAAGACCAGCCTGGGCAACATGGTGAAACTCCATCTCTACTAAAAATACAAAAATTAGCCAGGTGTGGTGGCGTGTACCTGTAGTCTCAGCTACTCAGGAGGCTGAGGCAGAAGAATCACTTGAACCTGGGAGGTGGAGCTTGCAATGAGCCAAGATCGCACCACTGCACTCCAGCCTGAGCAACACAATGAGACTCCATCTCAAAAGAAATAAAATAAAATAAATAAATGATAACCTATTATCTATTTTTTCCTATCATTTATCTGTCAATTATCTATCTTCTATATGCGATCTATTTTGTATGAAAATGAGATTCTTCTAAACATACTGTTTCATGACTTTCTGCTTTCCCCTGACCATTTATTATAATCACTGTTCTTTGTCAATAGATACGAGCCTCCTATACCACCATTTTTACTGCCTGCACAGTACTACATTGTATGAATGTATTCTCATTTGCTTAACCTGTTTTCCTTGGGATGTTTAAGGTTGTTTCCAATTTGTCATTATTGTAAACAATGCCGCCATGGATATCCCTGTTTATGGGCCCTTGGGAACGTCCACAATAATTTCTTTAGAACCAATTCTTGGAAGCAGAAGGGCTGGGTCAAAGAGTATGTGTCTTTAAAAGATGTTTCATCTTTTAAAAAACATTTTTGATGGATCTTCACACTGAATGGTAACTTTCTTCAAAAAAGTGACCCCCGTTGGATTGTTTTTACCTTGAATTCTGTTTGAGAAATAGATGCGGAAACAGAGGCTGTGGCAGAGGCGGGTGGTCAGGGTCCCGTCAGCTGGTGGCTTTGCTCTGGCGGCACGGGCTGGGCGGGAGCACTCTCAGCAGCGATGTCCAGCCTCGTGACAGGAGCCCCTGTGATTGTTGTCTGATGCTCACGTCGCAACCCCGTTCAGCTCCCTCTTGCCGCCTGGAGGGCCATCACCCACCTTTTACTTTGAACCTTTTGGAGTCACTCTGTTGCCAAGGAGCCCCCTCTGTTCCGGGTCTCCTGACTTGTGTGGTCCCTGGACTGTGGCAGGACCCTAGTCTTTCCTCTCTGGGTCAGCTGTGGGCCATATACCAAGTGGTTATAAGACCAGGAGCTTCTGGAATTGGGCAACCTGGCATGGAGTCTCAACGTTACCATGTACTAGCTGTGTGGCCTCAGGCAAGTTACTTAGCCTCCCTGAACTTCAGGGCACAATTCCCATATGCCCTAGGACTACTGGTAGGGTAGGGGAATGAGGTCCAAGACACTCTGGAGGCCCTTGCTGCATGGCAGAACGTCTGTGGAGCTCACTGTAGGGCCCAGCTCTGAGTGCTTTGTCTACATGTGCTCATCCTGAGGCCAAGGGAAAGCATTTGGGGCTCTGGGGACTGGTGTCAAATCGCCCTCCCTGCCCAGTGCTGTGAACTGTGGAGCTGGGGATCGTGTCCTCCTGGTTTGTACCATAGCCACAGTGCCTAGCAGATGCTGAATACAGAGCCAGTGTGCAAAAGGTGTCCATGGGACGAGGGAGTGGATGAAAAACCGCCCAAAGCCCTGGGGACAAACCCCTCAATCTGACGGTATCTCCCTGGAGAGGTGCGTGAGGACTGGCTTTGTCTCACAGTAACACTGGAAGAGAAATACAACAAGAAGAGTCCAAGCCTGCTGGAGAAAAGGGTGATTTCTTTTTTACAAAAAGATGCCAGTTGAGACTATTGGGACAAGAGAGAGAAAGAGAGAGAGAGAAGAGGAATGAGAGAGCAGGTTTCTGGGCAGCCAGAGAATCAACACAGCCCGCAAGAGAGAATCCGTTCTGCCTGGGTTGCTAGGCAAAGGGCTGTGGACAGAATCGATTGGTCTTTGGGAGCCCGCAGTGTTTCTGCAACTCGAGGCTGGAGATGGGCAGAAATTGCCTGTAGAGCTGCCTGAGGCATCTGTGGGATGTCTTCGTGGAGGTGGAGAGAAAAGACCCAGGCAGAGCTGGGCAGAAATCCCGGCTCTCAGCGTGGGCCACCGGGCAAGGCACATCCCTTGCCATTGCCTCCGTGTGCTCCGCTGCTGTGGCTACTGTTATTGGAAGGAACGCATCTTCATCTGTAAAATGGGGCAGCCACCTCGCACCCAACGCGGGGCCCTCACAGCACCTGGCATCTTGATGCTGAGAGCTTAGTAGGCACTTTTCGGGTTTTCATTATGGCACTCCCTTCCCCCGTTCCCTCCAACAGTTAGTGACTCCTGTGCAAACCCAGACCCTAGCTTTCAATAGTAGCTTTCACTAACTATGTGTGAAATGAATGAGTGAATGAATACATGAATGAATGAGTTGTACCTGTGCCAGGGAGCTGCTGGTCACCGCACTAAGCTGGAGCATTAAATATGCATTAAAACCAAAGGCTTGGAACTCAAAGCACCTTTCACTGAAACCCCAGGTAGGTCACTCCACCGCTGTGTCTCTCCACCCCTGATACCCTCTTGTGGGCAAAGGGGAAGACGCTGCCACCCCTCCCAGGCTGGGCCAAAAACAGATGTTTTGTAAAGTGCTTAGCCAAGTGCTTGGCACAGGGCAAATTATCAAAGGCTCAAAAATGACCATCAACTGTGCTGTGGTTATTGTCATTATGGGCTAAGAATGGGCTCTGGTGGTGGTTCAGGAAATGAAGAAACAGCTGGGCTTCTCCGGCTGTGCTGTCATAACCAGCATTCACATTTCGTGCTCATCAAGGGGCCGTTCTTCCTCACCTCTGCAGCGTCTGTGGTTGTGGAACTCCAGCAGCCCTCTGAAGTGGGGGGCTACAGGGAGTACACCCATTTTATAGACGAGGACAGAGAGGCTTGCAAGGGAAGTGCTGTGCTCCAACCTGCAACAATCACTTAGCATAGAACAACTATGTTCTGTGTTCATTCACCCGACTTGAGCTGTGCTTCTCCCACACCCTGGGCTTGCATCATTCCATCCCCCCAACAGCTGCTTGAGGTAGGTGCTGTTACGAGCCTCATTTGTACATGAGAAACTGAGTCCAAGGCCAGCACAACCAGGTGGCCCTATTCAGTGCTTCATGGCCAGGAGGGGCTCTCCATGTACTTGTGCGGGGGCTGGAGGGCAAGGTGCAACTTCCTCTCTCACTTTCCAAGGCACCCCACTGTCAGCCTGCAGCCCTCCAGATTCCCAGACCCTGCTAGTGTCCACAGCGGTCAGACAGAGATGCCAGATGGGCCCAGGGGCCTGAAGTGGAGACTCTGTAGTTGGCTGGGTAATGGAACCCCAGTGACTTCCACAGGTAACATCCGGAGCCTGCGAATGTGTCATCTTACAGGGCAAAAGAAGCTCTCAGATGTCATCTGAATGTTGAGACAGGGATCATTTGGATGATCTGGTGGGCTCATTGCCATGACAATGTTAGAGGGAGGCAGGAGGTCAGAATCAGAGAAGTAGATTCTGTCAGGGTTGACACTGCCAACCCCGAAGGTGGAGGAAGGGGCCAGCAGCCGAGGAATGCAGGGACCTCTGGAAGCTGGGAATGGCAAGGAGACGGATTCTCCCCTAGAGCCTCCCCAAGGAAAGTGGCCTTATGGACATCTTGGTTTAGGATTTCTGACTTCTAGAACTGTCAGAAAAGGAATTTGTACTGCTGTAGCCCATTCAGTTTGTGGAAATTTGTTACATTAGCAAGAGGAAAATAATACAAACTCCATTTGCAAAACTAATGCCACACTGGGACACCACAGGGCATGTTTTCCTCTATGCTTTCCTCAGGGCTGCTGGAGGAGCAGTAGGTGTGAGGATGCAAACTGTGGCTACCTGGGCTGAGCTGGCATCTCTGGGGCCACGATGGAGCCACCGTCCTGATTTGAGCCCTGTTTGCTGGTTTCATGGCACCGGCCAGCTATTAGCAGCAGAAACTGCCCGCAGCCACCTTCCACCCTGTGTACTTCCAGAGTGACAAAGGCACGGTGGCTATGTGAAAAAGGAGGCAGAGAAACCAGTGGAGAACAACGGTCTTGCCGGGAGCTGCTCAAAGCTTCCCTTTGAAGAGCCAGGAGGACGGGGGAGCTGCTGGCTGGATGGCACTCATTAGCAGTCAGCGTGCTAGGAGGGGTGCACCGTGATGAAATGAGTGGGCCCCGGGGTGAGATGAGGGAAGATGGGACATCAGGAGATAAGCCCCTGTCCCTGCAGTCTTCTCTGTCCCCCTCACTGTACCTGCTTTTCCACCTTTGCATCCACCATGAGCATTTAGCTTTCCCACTGCAAACGTCATTCTTTCTTGGGCATGTCATTGATTTCCTAGTGGGATTGGTGGTGCTTCAAACCAATTGTCTCTTTGCTCCCTGGTTAAGCAGACAGAGAACAGGCTTGGGAGCCAGGGGGACCTGCATAGGGGTCTCAGCTCTGTCTTCTAGCTTTGTGACTTGGAGCAAGCCTCTCAGCCTCACTCTGGCAGCTGCGAGCCCTCCTTGAGGGTTACTGGGGGAGATTCTGTCTCCCGGGTCATCTGGATGCAAGGGAGGTCTTGTGTACCATGGTGTCCCCAGCACCTGGCTCATGGGAAACACCTTCTAGATGTTTGCTGAATGAAGGAGGCACAGGGGTAGGTGTGGGTCTTAGTGCAGTGCCAGGCACAGAACCAACTCCGAACCACGGTGTGGGAATGAAGAGACAGCTAAGGTTCCACTCCCTCCACCATTCAACTTTCTCCCTCCTTCCAGCCTTCTTCTTCAAACTTATTCACACACCGGAGAAGCTTTTTCTTGACTGCCTACATGTTAACACTTTTTGTTAGTCTTTCAAAATTGTCATCTCTGTAATAATTTTCAAAAAGCATCTTTGGAAGTTGGGTCTTTGATATCCAGGAACGCCATGTAGGCATCTTTTATATTTTGTAATCTGGGGGCATTCCTTATCTTCCCTGCCACCTAGGAAGCTTGGCAAAAACAGAGAGGCACTCAGATTTGCCTCTGCTCCTGTGCAGTGCTTGGCTTTGAGAACGTGTGTTGATGAATGAATGATGGATGGATGAAGAAGGGATGGATGGATGGATGGATGGATGGATGGATGGATGGATGGATGAAGGAGTCAACATGTGTGTGATAAATGAATGAATGAATGGGAGATGAAGAATGAGCTCTGGTCTTTCCTGTAGGTCAAATGGTCTTGGAGAGGGTATGTTCCATGGTCGGCATTTTCTAAAGTATATTCCGTGGATTAGCAGTTCTGCCAGACATTCATAGGTGTTATTTGAGAAAAGTTAAAAAGGAACTGGGGTTGGGGAGCAGTACTTCCTGGGGAATAATTTGGGAAATGATGGTGTTCAACGAAGTTAAACAGGTTTCCCTCTGACAGGACTTCTCAGAGCCTTTACTATGCTAACGTGCTTTGTAAATTCCCCCAAAAGAGTGTCGATTCAGTCATTTTGTCCAATATATAAATTATGGGGTTCATATTTTGAGGATGGGTTTGGCGGATCTGGCTGGTGGGAAAACTCTTCCTGGGGGAGGTTGTTGTGAGGAGGAGGGAACCTTCTCCTGGCAGTAGGGTACCCGATGGGAACAGCGCAAAGCGCTGTGCTGCCCAAGGCCAGGCTGCTGGCTCGGCCCCAGGCTGGTCGGCAGCAGGTCCTGGGAAGGACAGCCTTGACTTTGTCCTGAAGCAGGCAATCTGCTTGTCAGACACACTCGGTGTCTTTCAGGAGCGAGGACTGGTGTTGTTATTGTTGTTGTCAGTCAGCAATTCTCTGCTTTTATTCAGGGAGAACAAAAGGACACTGCCGGCTTTTCTTTTTTCATCGTTTGCACCCACCGGGTCCATGCCACAGGCCATCGTTCTTCCCCAGAAAGTGCTTGTCGAGGGTTAATCCATAAGGTCACTTGAAAACGAAGCCATTATTCCCTTCTTAAAGGTTAATGTGTTTTTTCCAGGAGTGTGTGAGTGGAAATTTCAAGTATTCCACATTCTTCATTTAGCTGGGTAAAGTCCTGAGCTCCTCTGGAAAAATGAGCCTGTGGAAAGCAAGACGGGGAGCCTCCAGGAGGAGAAAGGAGGGCTGTACCCCGTCCCCCGTCCCCAGCCAGGTATGTCACAGCCTGCAGAACAGGAATCCCAGGGGGTCTCAGGGAGTTTGCCAGCCACGCTGGCCCTCTCTGCAACCTCCTCTGCCTCCCCACTCCCATGTCTGTGGCCTTAGTTCAAAATGGATCAGACGGCTGTGTCCCAGGTCAGGCGCGGTGGCTCACACCTGTAATCCCAGCACTTTGGGAGGCCGAAGTGGGTGGATCACTTTAGGCCAGGAGTTTGAGACCAGCCTGGACAACATGGCAAAACTCCGTCTCTACTAAAAATACAGAAAATTAGCCAGGCATGGTGAGCATGCCTGCAATCCCAACTGCTAGGAAGCCTGAGGGAGGAGAATCGCTTGAACCTGGGAGGCGGAGGTTGCAGAGAGCCTAGATGATGTCATTGCACTCCAGTCCAGGCAACAGAGCAAGACTTTGTCTTAAAAAAAAAAAAAAAAAAAGGGCTGTGTACCAACTCCACATGCCACCTTGGGTTGGGCATCTGCCCCTGGTGCAATCAACCTTGGTCAGAGGGCAGCATTTTATGTGCCACCACTCTTCCATAGAGGAAAGAGGAAATGGCCCTCAGAGACAGGGGGACTAAGTAAGTCAGGCCAGGACCCCCAAACCCCCGAAGTGAGTCTCCCAGTGCCCTGCCCAATCTACCAGGTATGCACATCTTAGCTGGAGCTACCTCTAGATTTTCTTCACCCCTAGCTTGGGACATTCTTTTTTGTTTCAGATAAGGAGTTAGCAAACTATGGCCCACTGGCCAAATCTGGTCTGCACCTACTTTAGTAAATAAAGTTTTATTGGCGCCCAGCCATGCCCGTTCATTTACACATTGCCTATGCTGGCTTTTATGCTATACTGACAGATAGTTGCGACAGAGACCTTCTGGCCCACAAAGCCAGAAATATTTACCATTTGGCCTTTGCAGAACAAGTTTGCCAATTCCCATTTTAGATGACACTATTGTATAATGCTTACTTAGCTCATGGGAGTCCTTAGTAAACATCAGGTGTAATGATGATTATTATGACTATCATTATCCAGGAAGGTGTGCCTGCCAGGCCTGTGCTGAGCTCTGCGAATAAAACGATAAACAAGATGAGGTCCCTGCCCTCGCAGAGCTCTGAACACTGAGATGGTAGAGTGTACTTTCTCCTACAAATGATCAGACAATCAGTCCCAGGTGTCTACTGCTTGGGAATGTAGGTGTGGGGCTGGCGGTGTGGATTTGGTACACACTAAAGAGTCAATGGGATCTCTGGCTCAGGAAACAGAGAGTCTGCTGCGGATGCTGGTACAGACTCGACAGAAATGCCTGGGATCCAAAATAGCCAAGCACCTGGAGTGGGTTGCGGGGGGTGGGGGCCTGAGGGGGTGGTTACAGGGAGAGACAAGGTTGACCAGTTGGCCAACGACCTGAGACATTCGTCCCAGAAGTCTGCCTGGACAAGGAGGATTTTGCATACTGCCTTGAATGCCAACAGAAAGGAAGGGTGTCACCCCTACAGCCCAAGGGCACACCCAAGAGAGACTCAAGATGGAGGCTGTTGTTTTCACCCTGCTTCCATTAAATTTGTGTGTGGAATCGACTGCTCTTTTTCCCTTCTTCTATTTTATAGAATGTATCTGGACACATGATCATCAGAAATAAAGAGCACACTTCCCAACCAGCCTTGCAGCTAGATGTGCTCACGTGTAGATTTGGGCCAACGTGATATGAATGGAAGTGGTCTAAGCCGTTCCAAATCATGCTGTTGAAAGGGAAGAGGCAAGCCCACTCCTTGCCCCTTTATTCTTTCCCACTTGCTGGAATGCAGATGTATTGGTCAGAACTGGAGCAGCCATTTTGTATCTTGTATTGGAAGCTGTGTGCATGAGAAACTGAGGAATGAGGTAAAAGGGACCTGGGTCTCTGATGACTGCAGAGCTGCCCCACTGGCTCTGGACTGTGAACTTGGACCTTTATGGGAGAGAGAGAAATGGATTTCTGTGTTGTTTCAGCCATAATTATTTTAGGACTCTCCATTGTAGCAGCCAAACCTCTAAAATGAGACACCCCCAAGGCACTCCACATAAACATACAACCGAAAGGAAAACAGTAGGGTTGCTATGCAAGTAAAGCTCCCCAGCCTCTCCCTCCGGGAAGTTCTGGGGCTCCATTGCTAGTCTGTTTTCTCAGCCCAGTATGCAGACAGCCTTTTCTGACGAGGAGCCCTTCTCCATCTCACCAGTTGCTGGCTCCCTCACCGCCGCTGAGTCTTCAATATACATTTCTGGATGGAGGAAGAATTGGAGGGAAACGGGGGTGTGTGCAGCCAGCAAAGCCGATGGAGACTCCCAATCCTCAGCAGCCCCCTGAACTTTGTCTTGGCCTCCCCCACTGGTGGATGGGGGCAGCCTGTGAAGAGCCCAGGGTCAGCTGTGCCGAGGGCCGCTGGGAACAAAAGGCTATAAGGGATTGCAGATGGGCCTGCCACGGTGTCAGAATAATAATTCATGTCCCTGGTTCATCTGGCCTCTGCTGGGCGGGGCTGCTTTTCTCAGTGATCTCAGCCTTCCCCATCCCAGCCCGGTTTCCATGAAAATCACAGGAGTGCTGCCAATTAGAGGCCTGCCAGCCGAGGCCCCTCTGAATGTAATCAGCCATAATCACTTAATAGCCTTAAGTTTGGGAGGCTTCTTTTGAAGCTCAGCGTCTTCACTCCTAGTAGCCCAGCTAATCTGGAAAAGTGTCTGTCTTGCCCTTCCCATACCAATTATCTTGTCAGTCCTGCTCTCCTGCACTCGGGGACCCGTCTCAGAGGAGCTGCCTCACTGTTTAACTGACAGGCGTGGGGGATACTTCAGGCTCCCCAGCTCTCATTCCAGCCAGGATCCCAGCACAGATTCCTGAGAGAAAACAAAGTGCAAAATGCAAAAGGCTTGGCTTGAGCCACGTACAACCACACGCACCAAGAGCAATCAAAGAAAGGACCCACTGGGTGCCGAGGATCATTTGAGAATGAGAAGATCTATAATCAGGGAGAACATTTAATATGCAATACTTCATGCTGGATTAAGTGTACCACGCAGCTGAAAAACGAGGCTGGAGCTAGAAAACAAATGTTCAGATGTCTTCACGGCTGACCTCCAAGTTTCCATCGGCTCCTAATCCCTCTGCCATAATTCAAGCTCGTTGGCCTGGAGTTGACGGCTTGGCGGATGGAATTCCAGGATCTATCAGCGGCTCTCTAAGGCCGCCAGTGGTTCCCTCTGCGGAGCCCAGCACACTGACATGTTTCTTTCTCAGGATGGAAGCCCATGTTTCCATTTGTCTGGGCAGAAAACCACCTCTGAGCTCATCTTCCCAAGAGCTCAATCCATGCAGGAAGGGGATCGGGGAGGGAGGCGGGAGCGTCTGTCACAGGGCAAATGGTATGAACGCCTCTACTTCGGAAAGAACGTAGCTTTGGGGAACCCAGGGCAGGGATCTTTTAAGTGATTTTGTCAGAACCAGCCTTTAGCCGTGGACTATCCTTCCATCGATCTATCAGCCCACCTACTCATCTTTCCATTCTTTTCTGCATTCACTCATTTATTCAACATTCAACAACCTATCTACCCTCACCCATGCTGCAATCTTAATAGATCATTCAGACACATCGAAAACTTACGATACCCTAAACAAAACTTTTGGTTTTCTCCCAGCGTGGTAGGCAGCATCTAAACTGGCTCCCAGCCATGCTGGTAGTCACATCCTTTTGCAGTCACCACACCTCCAACATGGGCTGGGCCTACTGACTTCCTCCCACACCAGTAGGAGATGGCGAAAGTGATGGGAGGCCAGTCCTGAGATTAGATGGCAGCAAACTCTGACTTGCATTTTGCTCCTTCTCTGGCTCTTCTCATGTACTCACTCTGACGAAGCCAGAGAGGCCCATGTGGCAAGGAGCCTCTATCTCTGGCCACCAGCCAGCGAGGCCCTGAGGCCCTCAGTCCAACAGCTCCGAGGGGCGATCCATCTCTCTATCCATGTCTCTCTTTCTCTCTCTCTTCCTTTATTCCCATCTCTCCATCTCTTTGTGTATCTCCCTATCTATCTATCTGAGTATCTTCTATCAATCTATCATCTATCGGCCTGCTTATCTATCTATATCATCTATCTGTCTGCCTATCTATCTGCCTATCTATATGCCTGCCTACTTATCTATTAATATCTATTCATCTATGTATCATCTATCTATCTGTCTGCCTATCTATCTGCCTGCATATCTATATGCCTGCCTATTAATGTCTATCTATCTATCTGTCTGCCTCTCTATCATCTATTTATCTATCTGCCTGCTTCTCTATCATTCTATCTCTCTATCTATCTATCTATCTATCTATCTATCTATCTATCTATCTATCTATCTATCTACCTATCTAGCTACCTATCCATCTATCTGCCTGCCTATTTATCTATCAATATCTATCTGCCTGCCTATTTATCTATTAATATCTATCTATCTATCTATCTATCTATCTGCCTATCTAGCTGCCTGTCCATCTATCGGCCTGCCTATTTATCTGTTAATATCTATCTATCTGCCTATCTACCTGCCTATCTGCCTGCTTATCTATCTATCTATCTATCTATCTATCTATCTATCTATCTATCTATCTACCTATCTATTTATCTATCTATCCGTCCATCCATCCATCCATCCATCCATCCATCCATCCATCCATCCATCCATCCATCCATCTACCTACCTACTTATCTGCCTATTTATCTGGCCTTCTGTGTGTCTCAGCTTGTGGCTGCATTGCTCCAATCCCTGTCTTCATCTTCACCTGGCCTTCTGTGTGTCTTCCCCTTTTCTGACTCTTTTAAGGACACTTATCACTGGGTAATCCAGGATGATTTCATATCAGTCTCCTTAATTACGTCTCAAAAACCCTTTTTCCAAATAAGGTCCTATTCAGCAGTTTCTGAGACACGTCTTTTGGGGGCCACCATTCAATCCACTGTACTTCCTCTCCACTGTATTTAACCCTTGGGCCTCCCACAATTCAAACTACACCTGGGAGTACCCAGTAAGCACCCGTTGAAGGAACCCATCCATTAGTTCAGTGGTTCTCAGCTTGCATCAGAATATCCTGGAGGGCTTCCAAAACCACAGATTAGGGCCAGACATGATGGCTCACACCTCCAACCCCAGCACTTTGGAAGGCTGAGGCAGGAGGATCACTTGAGCCTAGGAGTTTGAGGTGAGCCTGGGCAACATAGTGAGACCCCATCTGTAAAAAATAATAATAATAAATTAAAAATATATTGTGGGTATTCAAAATAACATCATAAATTGTGTGCTCTGTGTCAGCAAAAAAAGAAAATTCCCT